>NC_091478.1:73493542-73796253 GCF_036971445.1 Narcine bancroftii
AGCCTATGACAATCACACCAAAACTTGGATTAAGCAACCAAATATGACTATGGTTCGAAAGGTGAGTGGCTATTGAATTTGGTATGTAGAGAAAATGATTTCTTTTTCATGATGTATTGTGGAGTTGCATTCTAATTGATCCCTTTTGTATTTGGTATTGCACATTTTAAATACACCAACTCTGTCTCATCCATTGAATTAACTATTGGTGGAGGTCGTGGGTTTGGAAGGTGGTGACCTAGGAGACTTGGGGAGTTGCGAGAGTGCAGCTGTGAATGACATCAATTGCTGCGACTGTACCCTGGTAGTGGAGTGAGAAAATGGCAGCAGGCTACTATATTCTGTATGGTGCTGAGCTTCTCGAGTGCTGTTGAAACTACTCATCAGGCAAGTGGAGAGAGTAAACTATCCCACTCCCAACTTGACAGAAATGTACAGAAGAACATGCCTTACACTATATATTCGGAAACTGTCTCCCATCATGAAGTGTTTTGCGGGACTGATAATGGAATACATCAAATCACATCTTTCAGTAACGTTGGACCTGTTCCAGTTTGCCTCTCGTCTAATCCAGTACACAGATGATCCTATAGACTTAACCCTCTATTCCATCCTGACTCACCTAGAGAATGATGCCTTATACACAAATTCATTCACTTCATCTCACCGTTCAACACAATCATACCTCAGAGGTTTGTGGATAAATGTTCCTCACTGGGACAACACCCATCTCTGCAACTCGATCCTGGATTTCTTAACCAAAAGACTACAGTCAGTCTGGGTTGGGAGCAAAATGTCAAGACCTGTCATGCTGAGTACTGGTGCACCTCAGGACTCTGTGATCAGTCCACTACTGTTCACGCTGCTGACCCATGATTACGCTGCCAAATTCAGTTCGTACAGAATTATCAAAATTGTGGATGATAAAACAGTAGTTGGCCTCTTTGACAGCAATAATGGGTTGGCTTACAGAGAGGAGGTCGGGAGGCTCATCAAATGATGTGAGAACAACAACCTGAGTCTTAATGTGGACAAGATAAAAGAGATGATTGAGGACTTTAGGAAGATGAAAGTGTGCCACTCTCCACTGCATATCAATGGTTCTGTTGTGAAGAGAGTGGAGAGCATAAAATTCCTTGGTGCAGTCAGTGAAACAACGCATCCTGGATGGACAACACCTCATGAGTCAGGAAGGTGCAGCAGTGCCTATACTTCCTAAGAAGGTCGAGGAAGGCATGGTTACCGGCTCCCATCTTGACAACATTTTACAGGAGCACAATTGACAATGTCCTCATTGTGTGGTATGGTAGTGGCAAAGCATCGGACTGGAAGTTAATATAGAGAATCATTAAAATGGCCAAGAAGAACACCTTGATGGCATTCACCAGGAGAATTGCTTAAATAGGGCTCAAAGATCTTTGAGGACCCTTTCCGTGCATCACACACTACGACCAAGAAGGATGAAAAAGAGCATCGCAATCAGGACTGCCAGTGTGTAAAATTGGTGCACTTGGGGTCTCTTCTAAATGAAATTAGTAAATTATTTATCTATGTTTTGTATTCTATCTTTATGAATATATGTGATTATTATGTGCTCTGTACTGTGTGTGTCTGTGCGTACGATGGTCTGGAGAAATGCTGTTTCATCTGATTGTATGTATAGTCAGATGATAAACTTGAAAAATCTTCTACCAATCTGTTCTGCTGAAAACCACATTCCCTTCTTCTTTCTTTACCAGGTGGATATGAAGTACTTCAAAGATGTTCTCAAAGCCATCTTGAAAATTTGTACTAACCTCACTGAGTTGTGAGGTTTCTAGTTATGACTGATTGAAATGATAGAGAAACTAGAAGTGCATTGAAAATGTTAGCTCCCTCCATTTAGAGAGTGAAACCCCAACAGAAACCTGACTGAAGGAGTGCACATCATCCATCTATTCACCAAATCAAGCACCTTTTGCCCAACTTGTGACAGTATCTGAATTTCTGACGCAGAACTCTTCAGCTATTTCAGAACCTGTGAACAGAATGGAAGCAAGTCTTGCCCTTGCGATTGGAGGGATGATTTCCAGAGAAAATTTAAGCAAGGATCCCATTAATTTTTTTGCTTTCACTGATGTCAATTAGAAGGCTGCCAGGTCCATCCCTGATGTAGCATCTTGTCCATTGATATACTTGGCAGCAGTCATTACCCGGTTTTGCATATGGTTAAATGATTAGGGTATTTATAATATCTGTGAAAATGCACCCTTGCAAAAAAGGATCAACACATTCTGGCAACAGGCTAGAAGATGGAAGGAAAGAACATTAAGTGAAAAGTGTGATTAATGTTTTAATTGCTGAGGCCTATGCTTCAGATATACAAAATAATTTACTGGTAGTTAAACAGGAAAGTCTGTAGTGCAATACATAAAAATGCTGGAGAGTCTCAGCTGGTCACGTAGCATTTATAATATTTTAAATTATCCACATTGCACAAATACAGGCAAAATTCACATTTTGAAGCTGTTCATGAATTTCTATAAATAAACAGCCAAGTTTGTTTCTAAAATACGATGGATTTTGAAGGATTGAATTTTCCACATTTGCTTTTGACAGATTGGCTGCTATGCAGCCATGAAAAAAAAGATTTATGCAATGGGTGGTGGTTCATATGGAAAATTGTTTGAGTCTGTTGAGTCCTACGATCCCAAGACCCAGCAATGGACAGCCATCTGCCCGTTGAAAGAAAAGAGGTTGGTGTAAAATTAGCTATTTCTGTTAGTCAATTATGCAGGGACTTGATAGCAACAAAAATGACTGATTTATTTGTTGGGAGCCAACAGTACTGTTTTCACTAGTTGTCTTGGCCAACATGAAGGAAATTCAATCTCCTGAATATGATTTGATTTCTCTTAACATCAAGCAAACAAGCACATGGTAAAAGTCTATGAAAAACTGACTTGCAGGGATTACTGAAAAAAAGAGAAATGATGTGATGCAGATGTTTTTTGAGAAATACTTTGGGTGCAATTTTAAAGTAATAGAAACTTTTAAGAAAGAAATGATTGTATTATACGTAGTTAGACAGCAGTTAGTTCCAACAGTTGTACATCATCCCTTGGGTATATTTTGGCACCGCTAATGGAGATTTTTTTATGGAGGAGGCTGCACCTGGAATTGCCAGGAACCAAGTCTTTCTGAAAACTTCATATTAACAAAATAACCACTCTGTAATATGGGGGTTTTAGAATTACTATCCTGTTTTTAAATATCTGAACTACTCTGCATTATAGCTGTTTTCCTTGTTTTTCAAACGATAAATAATTGTTTAATCAGTTGATAGAACATAATTATAGGAAACTGGATGAAAGGGTTTTGAACGTAGAACGTTCCAACACAGTACAGGCTCTTTGGCCCACTATGTTGTGTGAACCTATATAAACCTGTTCAACAATCTAAACTTTCCCTACCTCACACCCATAACCCTCTATTTTTCTTGCATCCATATGCTTGACTAAGAGTCTTTTAAATGTACCTATTGTACCAACTTCCACCACCACCCCTGGCAATGCATTCCTGCACCCACGTCTCTGTGATTATATAATTTAAAAAAAAAAACCTTGTTCTTGACATCTCCTTTGGACTTTCCTCCCCTCATCTTATACTGATGTCTTCTGGTATTTGCTACTGTTGCACCGGGAAAAAAGGTGCTGGTTGTCCATCCTATTGATGCCTCTCATACACTTTTTGACCTCTATTAGGTCACCTCTCACCCTTCATTCCATTGAGTAAAGCCCTAGCTCTAACATCCTTTCCTCATAAGATGCATTATCCAGTCAGATGCTACTAGGTAGCATCCTAGTAAATCTCCTCTGCACCTTTTCAAAAGCTTCCACATCTTTCCTGTAATGAGGTGACCAGAATTGAACACAATATTCCAAGTTTGATCAAACCAGAGTTTTATAGAGCTACAACATTTACCTCTCGACTCTTGAACTTAATCCCCCTACTAATGAAGGCCAACATACCATCAGCTTTCTTAACTACCCAAACATCCTGCACAGCTACATTTTTTTGAATACTTTATTTTAATTTTGTGGTCAAGCATGTATCTAGAATTAACCATTACCTAAATACATAAATTGAAATGAAAAAATTCACTGATACAGGTTGTTCATATTTCAAAACAGCCCCATCCCCCTTCCCCCAAACAAAACTTGAGATAGAAAGGAAAAAAGGAGAAAATGATAAGAAAAGAAACAGAAAAGTAGAAGAAGAGGAAAAGAAAGAGGAACTGTCAGGATCTGGGATATACTTCAGAAGATATTATTCCTTTTCTTGCCTAGATCTCAAATAAAGGAAAGATACAGCTACCTTGAGAGCTGTTTGGATTTGGTCCCCAAGATCTCTCTGTTCTTCCATACTATTAAGAATCTTGCCATTAACCATATACTCTGCCCTCAAGTTTGACTTCCAAAATGCATCACTTAACACTTATCCAATTAAACTCCATCTGCCACTTCTCTGCATCCTGTCTATATTCTGTTGTAACCTACAGCAACTTTCTTCACTATCCTCAACACATCCAACCAACCTTGGTGTCGTCTACAAACTTACCAACCCATCCTTCGAATTCTTCGTCCAGGTCGTTAATAAAAATCACAAATATCCCTGCAGAACTCCACGAGTCACTGACCTCCAGGCTGAATGCATTTCATCTGCTACTACCCTCTGCTTTCTACATGCAAGACATTTCTGAATCCACACAGCCAAGGTTCCATGGAGCCCGTGCCTCATTTCTTTCTGAATAAGTCCACCAAGTTTACTCAATTTAACGTTATAAAATAACTGGATTTTATGACTGCAAAGGTTATGGTCGAAAAATGGGAATTATTTACTAATGTGAATGTCTCTCAGTAAAACTCCTTGAAATAGTTTCTATTATAATGAAATGAGCACCATTATAATTAGATCTTTAAAAAGGCTATTTTAAAAAGATACCTTTTTAAGTACTAACATGGAATATCTAAAAAATATTAAAGAACTATTTAATCAAACAAATAAGAAATGGGAAAAGGAATTGGCTGTTGGTTCCCTTGATCTTTCTCCACTCTAGTAAAATCATTGCTGATCAACGCTACTTTCTTGGCATATGCATCTATCTCTTCACTCCTTTCATAACTGAAATTTTATCAATCTATTTTGAATTCAATGAATGACTGTGCCTCCACTGCACACCTTGGTAGAGAATTCCAAAAGTCCTCAACCCTCTGTAAGGAAATTTCTCCTCATTTCTGTTCCAAATAGCCAATCACTTGAGACAATGGCTCCTAGTTCTGGATTCTTCAGCCGCTCATTGAGCCCTCAAGGAATTTTGTACAATTTAAGATTCTTTTATTGTCATGTGATAAAACAGATGTAATATTACACAATATTACCTTTAGTCTGCTGTAAGGCAGACAAAGATTTGCCATCAGGCAAATTCACCCAGAGCTACTTACAGTCAGAGAAAGAAAAAAAGAGTCCCTTTAGAGTCATTGAGTGTCTCCCACAGCCTCACAGACTGGAGTCCAAACCATCAACAGCCTGAGCTCTAGATCCAAACCTCCGACACAATCAATAAGTCTTCATTGCCCTCGGCACCCTCTTCTGAAGTCTGAGTTGGCTAAGCCTCTGGACTCTAATCTCTCTTCTTAACACAGATGTAAGGAGACCAGAATTGTACAAGATAAGCCAGTTAGGGCATCACTGAGTTATAGTTCTAATAATGCATCTTTTTGTCCTCAAATCCTCATGCAAAATCCTCCTGAACATAGAACATTGCCCTTTGATCCATGATGTTGTGCCGACCTACCTTAACCTATTCATAAAGCTAACCCCTCCTGACTTCCTACACTGCGTGTAAAACATGAAAGTCTTCAGACACTTTGATTGAAGTAAAAACCCAATACTTAAGAAACTCAGCAGGTCAAACAATGTCATTTATATTGCAAAGATTAAAATACATAACCTACATTTCAGACTGAGCTCTTCAAGGTATGAGCAAAATGTAGACAGGTGTCCAAACAATATGCTGATGGTGGGGGGGGGGGGGGGGGGGAGGGGGGTGCAGGGCAGGGAGAGGAACAAAGTCCCCTAGACAGGAGGTTATAGATAAGGGAGGGAGGGTACACCAGTAGGGGGAAATGGGACAGATATGTCAGTGCAGGATTGGGGCAAAGAACTGAAATGGTTGGCCACTGGAAGATCCCTGTCACTGATGTGGACAGAGTGAAGGTGCTCAGCGATTAGACATCATCGCCAGAGTGGGGCATTAACATTGACTTCTCCCGTTTCTGCTAGCACACTTCACATTCTGCCTATCTTTCTGTCTTCTTTCCTCAAGCTTCCCACCCCCTTCCCTCTCTATTCACAGATCCTCTCTCTTCCTCTGGTTTGTTTGTGTGTGCTCCCTCTCTTATCTACCTATTACTTCCTGCCTGTGGGGCTTTGCTCCACAACCCCCCCCCACCATGCCCACCACCATTTTGTTCGGATACCTACCTTGATAAAGGGCTCAAACCCGAAACATTTGTTTTTTTTTATATAATTTTTTATTTTTCACACCATAAATCACATTAACCATGGTACACACTTTTTCCTTTTCACACATATACAGTGCCATTTTCTCCCCCCCCCTCCCTCCTCCCATCCCACCCTCCCTACCTCCCCCCTCCCGTCCATTTAAGGTATGCAATCTAGGATACATTAAACCAGTCAGATAATGTTGTCATTCAATAAAAATACACCAGAAATTCTACTGAGTCCATTCTTTTCATTTCCTTTTCCTTCTGTTAACTTAGGTAATGATTGTCCCCGGTAGGTTTTCGCTATTGTATTTAATGTAAGGCTCCCATATTTGTTCGAATATTTCAATATTATTTCTTAAACTATATGTTATTTTTTCTAATGGAATACATTTATTCATTTCTATATACCATTGTATTTTCAAATTATCTTCCAATTTCCAGGTTGACATAATACATTTTTTTGCTACGGCTAGAGCTATCTTAACAAATCTTTTTTGTGCATCCTCCAAATCAATTCCAAATTCTTTGTTTTTTATGTTACTTAGGAGGAAGATCTCTGGATTCTTTGGTATATTGTTTTCTGTTGTTTTATTTAATATCTGATTTAGATCTTCCCAAAATTTTTCTACTCTCACACATGTCCAGATTGCATGAATTGTTGTTCCCATTTCTTTTTTACATCGAAAACATCTATCAGATACTGTTGGATCCCATTTATTTAACTTTCGAGGTGTAATGTATAGCCTGTGTATCCAGTTATATTGTATAAACCCGAAACATTTGTTATGTATCTTCCTGTTTACTACATAAAATACAGTGTTCTGCTGATTTTCTCCAGTCTAAGAGTCTTGTGCAAGGCTCCACCACCCCTTGGCAAGGCATTCCAGACACCCACTACTCTGTGTGTAAAAATACTTACTCTGACGTCTTCCCTAAACTTTCCTCCCCTTACTTTGAACTGACGTCCTTTGGTGTTTGCTACTCTCGCGCTGGGAAAAAGGTGCTGGCCTAACTATGCGTCTCATAATCTTGTCAAGCCCCTACCCTATTAATTCACCTCTCATCCTTTACTGCAAAGAGAAAAGACCCATCATCAAAGTTTTGTATAATGCAGATTGCTGTGTAAGCACTGACTTCACATCTAAACCCTAATTGTACATCATCCAGATAGTATTTGCTGCTGGTTTAAGATCACAAATTATATCAGTACGTGGTGAGACACATTCAACTAACTGGTTGTCGATGATTATGTTTTATGTCACTTAACTACATTGACATTTTTTGTAATTTTTTTTAATAGGTTTGGTGCAGTAGCTTGTGGCGTTGGCTTGGAGCTGTACGTTTTTGGTGGAGTTCGTAGTCGTGAAGGTGTCAGTGCAGAAAACAATGAGATGGTGACCTGCAAATCAGAATTTTATCATGATCATTTCAAAAGGTAATGCAAAGCAAAAAAAAAAACTTGTCTGGACTGCACTGAACTCAGTAAATCCAGGATTTTTAAAAAAAAGACATGCTATGAATATTAATATAATTATTAGCTACAAAAATCAGTGCCAAATTGATTTTGTTTTGGCATGTAAACTGATAGTCATTGGATATAAGGTTCAAATGAAGAAGGCTGATATGTAGCAAGTTGTGTATGACAGAGGTGACGGCAAATGCTGAAACTCCCTATTGATGTATTGTGCCACAGCAGCGGGAACCATCTAAAGTTAGACCTGTTTTAGTTGTTCATTGTTCTGGTTGTTAATAGTTATTCCGATGAGTTCTGTAATGTCCTTTTTTGCAATTTCAAAACTAGTTATTTCTGTTGTTTGTTGGAAAGACCAGTTACTTTAAAATGTAATCCCCACTATCAGCAAATCCACATTGCAACAATTTGAAAAATAATTTAAAAAAACTTGCATTTATATAACACCTGCGCTACTCAACCCTTTGTGTTCAGGAAGCTTGTTTTGAAATGCAATTTGTTGATATGCACAATGGGAAAATTCTGCATGACAGCATTGGAGTAACAGGGAAACAGGATAACAGTTGATAATTAAATGAGGAATATTTATCAGACTTTGGGAGGTCTTGTTGCTTCCTCAAATATTGAAGGGTTACTTTTACATGCCTGAACCATCTTATCTGAAAGACAACACAACATTCCTTGAGTCCTTGCCTGGAGTTTGTTTAGACTATGTGATCCAATGGTACAGTGGAGTTTAAAATCACACAATGTCCTCATTGCGAATAGTAGTTGAATCAAGCTAACAATTACAGGTTTTGTTTGTTTAGTTCAGTTACAATAAATTTTGCTTCTGAGATAATGTGGTTCTTTTCCTCTGGCTCAGGTTGATTGAAATTCCAACCTGGGTATCAGTTTCTTTAATCTCATTAAGTTTTGACCATTCTGCAATTATAAAGTTGGCCCTGCAATAATAAATAGTGCTGTTTTGAAGTTGAAAATACACCACGTCGCCAAAGCAAAATATTATTGGAAATCTGAAATAAAAAGCTGCCAAATCACCAGAGAAACTATGAAATATTTTGAACTGATGATGATTGGAAACAGAGCAAGTGCAGGTCGAAAAAGATAGAGAGGGAGCAGAGAACAAAATGTACGTGTGTCTGAATAGGATGAGAAGAATGACAGGTTTAATTTTACAAAACAAATTTGGAGAATAATGGGACAAGAAACAAAAGCAAGGATTAGGTGAGGTGTAATTGAGAAGAGCAGTTTCATTACCAATAAGTGCTGTATTCAAAGCAAATTGGGGTAGTGATCAAATATAACATTATCAAATTCATTGAGTCCAGTCAGTTGCAAAGCCCATTCTGATACCGTCACATCTGTACATGGACGACTGTATTGCCAGGTTGGAACCAGGTGCAAATTGAAGGAACAGCACCTTGTATTCCATCTTGGAAGTCTCCAGCTTGACAGCGTCAACTTCTCCAACTTCCAGTAACATAATCCCCTTGTTTCTCCACCCATCACCACTTCCCCTTCATTTCCCTTGGTTCTCTGGCCCCAGTCCCCCACCCTGCCCCCTTCCTTCCTCCAGCTCCCCACCAAATTCTGCTCCTTCCTCCTCAGCCCCTCCTGTCATCGAGTTGCTTATACTTTTTTCTGTTTCTTACCTCCTTACCTTTATTGACCAATCACCATCCTTATGGCCTTTTATTTCGGCATCAGTGTGGGTACTCGTGATGAATTTCAGCCCAGATGTCAACCATCTTTTGTTTTCCATGAATTCTACCTAACCCGCTGAGTTCCTCCAGTATTTTGTGTGCTTCTCCAGTTTTTTAGCATCTCCGCTCTCCCTTATTTACCTTTTAAGATGTTAACCTCAAAGCAAGAGAAGCAAGCAAAACATACAAGAAAAGGTTAGCTGCTAACATAAAGGGAAATCCCAGAATGTTCTATGTACATGTGAATAGTAGAATTAGTAGTGAAGTTCTACACTGGGATACATGAAGGACTTCCACATGCATGGTGAGACCAATGAGTAATTTCCATCCGTCTTCATCAGGAAAAGGGGCACTTCCAAAGTTACAGTGAAGGAAAACATAATAAATTTAGTCATTCAGCACGGTAACAGGCCATTTCAGTCCATGAATCCGTGCCGTCCAACTTGCACCCCATTATTCCTTCAGGCTAACAAAACAAAATGAATAGCATGAAGGTATAAGAAAAGTTGGCTGAACTTAAAATTAAATAAATTATCAGGACTAGATGGAATGTGATGAAGGATTTTGCGGAAAGAATGGGAGGAAATTGCAGGGGCCTTCCGTAATGTTTGGGAGACACATTTTTCCTTTATTTTCCCATGTGCCCCACAGTTTTAAATTTGTAATCAAACAGTTCACAGGGGATTAAAGTGCAAATTCTAGATTTTATTCAAGGTTATTTGTATTGTCACTTTAATTGCTTTAGTTGTTTAATGTTCAAAGTTTTGAGGGGAGGGAAGGAAACTAAGTAAGTTGACATGATGTTTGCATCTG
Organism: Narcine bancroftii; assembly: GCF_036971445.1. Taxonomy (NCBI): domain Eukaryota; kingdom Metazoa; phylum Chordata; class Chondrichthyes; order Torpediniformes; family Narcinidae; genus Narcine; species Narcine bancroftii. The sequence goes on from NC_091478.1 coordinate 73,504,084, forward strand.
AGAAGTGAATTATACTAAAAGAAAGTGTAAATATATTAAAAAGAATTGTTTTTTCAGATGTGATACTGTTTGGAAAAATTGAAAAATAAAATTTTCCAAAAAAAAAAGGTTATATGTATACATCTTGGTTTGACCATGTAGAAATTACAACACTTTTTATACAAAATTTCCCCATTTCAGAACACCCTAATGTTTGGGACATTTGGCTTCACAAGTTTTGAGAGTACTCAGGTATAATTAATTGTGTCATTGGTGCAGGTATAAGAGAGCTAGGCTTGCCTCTAAGCTTTTGATTACCTTTGGGGTGTGTAGTTGCTACTTTTCAGCATGAGGAACAAGGAACAAAGAAGCCATTGCGAGGCTGAAAAACAAGAATAAAGCAGTAAAAGACATCACCAAACCTTAGGATTACCAAAATCAGGGGTTTGATTTTGGAGCATAATTAATAAGAAGGAGCATACTGGTGAGCTCAGTCATCGCAAAGGGACTGCTAGGTCTCCACTGCTGATGACAAAAGGATTCTCATCACAATGAAGAAATATACCCAAACTCCTGTTCAACAGATCAGAAACACTCTTCAGGTGTGGATGTGTCAATCAATGACTACTGTCCGCAGAACACTTGATGAACCGAAATACAGCGCCTACACTGCAAGATGCAAATGACAGAAACAGGATAGCCAGATTACAGTTTGCAAACAAGTATTTAAAAGAGCCAGCCGAATTCTGGAAAAACAAAAGGTCTTGTGGATAGATGAGATCAAGATTAACCCGTGTCAGAGTGATTGCGAGTAAAGTGTGGAGGAGTAAAGAAACAGCCCATGATCCAAAGCATACCACCTCATCTGTGAAACATGGTGGTGGGGAGCGCCCTGGACATGTATAGTTGCCACAGGTACTGGAGCACTTGTCTTCATTGATGATCTAACTGCTGATGGCAGTAGCAAAATGAATTCTGTGGTGTATAGAAACATCTGCAAAAGTTTGAACAAATGTCTCCAAACTTGTTCTGTGAAATCAAATATACTGCTAAAGCAACAAAACTGGAAAAATCTTGAATGGCCAAGTCGCTCACCCAATCTAAATTCCATTGACCATGGAAAACCTAAGGGACAAGCCCTGAAACACTCAGGAGCCAAAGATGGCTGCAGTAGAGACCTGGTAGAATATCACTAGAGAAGATAGTCAGTACCTGGTAATGTCTATGAACCACAGACTTCAAGCAGTCATTACATGTAAGGGATAGGCAACAATGTACTAAACATAACTACTTTAATATACATACTATTGCTGTGTCCCAAATATTATGGTGCCTTTAAATGTGCTGCAATTTCTACATGGTCAAACCAAAATGTATACAAATAACCTTGAATAAAATCTGGAATGTGCACTTTAATCACATGTAATTTTTTTAACTACAAATTTAAAACTGGAGCACAGGAGCAAATAAAAAGGAAAAAAGCCTTTGTCCCAAACCTTATGAAGAGCATTGTAATCGCTCATTTATTTTGGTTCTAGATATCCAGCCATTCACTTCAGAGTTGTTACATTTCAATGAATTCATCATTCATCCTTTTAAACTTAAACAGACTAGGCCTGTATTCTCTTAACCTCTTCTTCGACAAACCCACCATTCTGGGAATCAGTTTGGTTATTTTTTTAATCGCAGTCCTTCATTGCGGGTATACTGGTTCAAGCCAGGAGCAGAGTTGGCAGGGTCCAAAATAATTCAAGCAATAAATCTCTGCTCTTGTATTCATCCCCTTGCATTGAACACAAAAAATAGCAGCAGAAGAAGGGCTCTCTAGCTGATAAATGCTGGCCTCAACTTTCTGTGCCAGTTCCCCATAATTGCTATTTGCTTGATTTTACAAATATTTATCTAGCTCCACCTTAACTATATCTATTGATCCAGTGTCCAATACCCTTGAGGTAGAGAATTCCTTGGATTCACTCCCCTCTTTAAGTGACAGGCTTCCTATTTTGTAACTCTGCCCCTGTATTTGTAACTTCCCACTATCAAAAACCTCTCCACATCTACCCTATCGAGCCTCATTTGAATTGAATCACCCCTCATTCTTCTTAACTCCAAAGAATTCAAACCCAACTTGCTAGCCACTCTTGTTAGGAAATGCTTACTTTTCAAAAATTAGCCTGGTGGATTTTCTTTTTGTTTATTTCTAATGCTGCTATATCTTATCCCTTTTTTTTTAAAAAGAAAGGTGACTAAACTCTGTCTGGAATGGCCTCAGCCACACACTCTACAACTAATGAACCCCTCCCTCCCCATTCTTAAACATGAATCTCTTTGCAAGAAAGACCAAAATGATGTTAACCACCTTAACTGATTGATGGATCTGCCCTCTTGCTTTTTGTGATTCATGTACGAAAATGGATTGACCTTCACTCCCTTTGGATAATTAACAACTTTTTGACCAAAGTGGATGACCTCACACTTTCCCACATTAAACTCTGTTTGCCAAGTTTTCACCAACAGATGACTTTGTAGTGGATTATTCTAAAAGTCAATTTTCAGTGACTCGTGCAAGGACGCTTTCAACTACATCTTTAAATCTCCCACCATTTAAAGAGTATTCCAACTTTCTATTTTGCTGCCAGTCGATAATCTCACAGGTTTCCACATTTGATTCTGACCGCCGCATCTTTGCCCGTTAGTTGGTTTGTTGATGTTTCGTGGAAGTATGAACAGCTGGGGCCCCAATAACAAGCTTCCAAACCTGTTTTATTTTCCCTGCGCTTTTCCTTCTACTCATCAGTATTTGTTCCCAAATCATATGTTCCACACTTGATTAATACATCTTTTATAACAATTTATCAAAGGCTTTTTGAAATTGCATGTAGTAGCCTCTTTCATTCCACTTTTAGTATTTTGATAGTTATTATAAACTTCGAGCAGATTTCTCAAATCTGAATTTCTTTTCATAAATCAATATTGACTCCACCCAGGCATAAAAATAACCCATTGTAAAGGATATCTGTTATTCATTGTGAAAAACAATCTAATCAATTGAATAATTGGAGTAGGGATTCATCAGAGTGTGATAAATAGTAAAGATGGATCTGTTAAAGCCGAATGTGTGAGATTTTTATATCATCAGAGCTCTTCCAGCAGAATATTGGTGCGTGTCGATGGTTGGAGTTTGGAAGGAGTGTCTTGGCTTGCATTGGGAACTCCAATTTTGCAGACTCTCAGGCGATCAGCATGTTCTTTTGTGCCAACAAAGCTTTCTTTCCCCCCCCCCCCCCCTCAGCCTGGGGGTGAGTAAGGGGATGCTGAGCAGTGGTATTCTCTGGTTCTGGCACTTTCCTCCTGCTCTTCCTCTGGCATCAGCTGCTATTTTTTTTTTGTGTCAGATTATCGCAGGCTGTGTACCCCTAACAATAAAGCAGGTAACACATTCTCATCTTGAGTATATGGTTGGAAAATGTTCGGCAGCAGAGTTTTTTGGGGATAAAGAAGAAATGTACATTTACCTTTGAGGAAATAATTTTAATGATAACACAACTGCACATTGAAGTGAAAATGCTTTCCAGGTGATGGGGGGGGGGGGCTGAAATCTGGTTTGTTTATTGGCAAACTGCCTTTGTGTGAAGTCAGTAATGTTATAAGATTGCAATGCCGAAGTGTTGTGTTGGGAAGAGTGTCAGGTTCGGTGGTTCACAAAATAACGAGTCTGGATAAAAGTGTTAAAATCACTCGTAATTGTTATTGACATATGGGAAACAAACGGGAGAACGTTAAACAGTACTTGATCAATGTTACGTTCACCTCGAACTGCGGTTGGACTCCGACAATGGTAAACCCCTACTCGATCCGCTCACACACTACAAACAGGGATTCTTACACACATCCAGTTCCTTTACCAATGGGGGTGTGACTCTCTGAAAGTATTGATCTATTGTAATACTACAGCTCAGCTTCAGTGTAATGCACAGCTACCCATGACACTTCCAGCAATGTCCACAGTAGTGATCTGGCATGGAGTACTGTCTGGGGCTTGGACCACAAGGCAGAGAGAAAGAATGTGCTGTGCGTTGGTGTTATATACAGGCCTAATCTGTGCTTCTAGCCAATAATGACCCTAGGTGATTTAAATCAGCCAACAGCAAGGTGTGCACTAATATGTGGCCAGAATCCAACCTTGATTGACAGGTAATATGACTTCTGAATAGGTTTCAGACAGGGAGGAAACGGGATCACCTGCAATACACACATTGCAGACAGGCAGGAAGGCTATGTTTCCTCCACACACAACACCAAGGTACCATCTATTCCTCACTAAAATTGGTGTGGGTGTAATAATTTGTTCATAGATACTGTGTCCAAGTGACCATCAAGGCATGAGGGGATGATCAACAGTCTTCCTGTAGAATATCACGCATCTCAGTGATTGCTTTGAAAAATATAATTTTTCTGGTAGGACGTAGTGTTTCTGAAGGCTTTGTAGGTAAGGTGGCTGCATCATTACCATTTACCCAGTTGACACCTTGAGAAGCTGACTATTTCCATAATATCTCCAGTGATGAAGTGCCACTGATGGTGCTATCTCTGATATATCCATGGAATGAGAATGTCCAGAGATGAATGCTGGAGAAAACGTCTAATAGTTTAAACATACTCAGTGGACTTTACAAGCAGTCTCCTTCAAGTTCTGAAGCAGTCTAGTCAGGTCTTTTAATTTTTTAAAGAGAAAGTAACAAACAAAAATATTGAACTTGCATGTAGTTCTCATGAGATGGTTCCACAATGAGATGGATCTGAAAGCTGTAAACTATTGACAGAGTCAGTGTGGAGATGTTTCTTTGTGCAGAAGAATCTATTACTGTGCCTTTGAAACTCTCAAAATGCAGTGGAAGCAACGTCTGAATGTGTTAAAGGTAGATAAATTATTGCTATACAAGAGTTTGAAAAGTTGTGGCGGATAGAGAGGAATGTGAAGTTTATGGCTTGTTGAATGGTGCTGTGTGATCTGATGATGATCTTTACACTCATATGGGCATAACCAGTGTTGATGGAGGAACCAATAAGTCAGGAACGCGGACAAGTTTTTACTTGCTAGCATATACAGATTTATTTTGCTGGCCAATGAGGAGAGGCTTAGAATTCAGCCAGCGAACAATGTTGGGCCATTCCCGGAGGCATTAACGTAGTTCTCGAGACTTCATTATTGCTTTGGTTTCTCCAATTAATGTTCTTGATGAATATCCATGTGTTAGGCATGAGCAACTTCAACCACTTATAGTATATTTGTGTGGTGTCTTTATTGCAGTAAAGTATCCTGAGTAAGATATTCAAACAAAATGTGATGCAAAGCAAATGAAAACATAAGGAGAGATTCTAAAAACTTGGTCATGATGAGAGCATGATTTAAGCAGCTTTAGAAGAACTGGAAATGATAAAGATATTTGAGGACATTCAAGGAAAGAATTTTTGATTGTGGAAGGCACGCCTGTCTATGTTGGAGGCATTAAAACCTGGAATACTGATTAACCAGAATCTGAGGATTATAATTATGACTGAGGGTAGTTGGCTGGAAATGGGAAGGAATGAGGGAAAACAAAAAAAGAGACCAATAAAATTAAAGATTTGTTTAATTAACAGCAAGGTAGGTCACTGAATATGAATGCTTGGTGATCTGGACCTTGACAGTCGAGTCTTGAATTCAAGCAGCCAGGAGTGCTTTGCAATATTGAAGCATAATATTGGGTCTAGATGAGAGCAAATTGGGAGCAATGGATATTACTGGAACAGAGCTAGAATTGGGCAATGCTTTGTCGATGGAAATAAGCTATTTTCTTGATGCAAGGATGTGGTTTAAAGCTTGCTGCATGATCTTCCATAACACTCATTTTACATTATTATCATTCAGTCTTGCTGATTTGCCACAGAAAGGATGGATTGTTAGGGAGGGAATGGAGACTGATTATACTTGCCTTGTGTTGGCAGTTTGTTGGGTAACAGCCAGCAATGCCCTCACTGGGGAGATGGGGTGGAAGAAGGTGGAACCAAAGACTCAATATTCTGCCCATTGATATGAACAGAGAATTTTCTAATTTCAGGTAACATCTCCTCTCTCTTCTGTACCTCTTCATCTCTTCTCCTTCCACCCATTCTCGTCCCCCTCTCTGGTTTCAAATCCCTCCACCCCCATATCCTTACTGGATTCTTCTGCTCTCCTCTTCCCCACCTCGGTTCCATCTGACCTGCCTTTATTAGTATCATTGGCATATTCTCCTCTTACCAGATTCCAGTGCTGGTAGCCTTGGTCTTCTAATAACCCACTCCACCCTCTATGACTCAACCTCCACCCGGTCCCTTGGGTTTTCCTGCCTCTGCCTGGCATCTGCAAATCCTCTGCCTCTGTTTCATCTCAACCTCCCTCGCCAATCCCACATGGGGCCCCTGTCCCACCCCTTCCACACTGTCTTCTTTCATTTAACTGTCTTGATGAAAGGTTTTGGTTTGTATTTCATCCTGATGTCTGACCTGTGGAGTTCCTCCAGCAGATTGTGTTTAGCCTCATATGCCGACATTTGCTCTCTCCTGTGTGTTTCCATTAGGCTTGTATGCAACTATTTATGTTGAAACTATTCTGTTCTTTGGGATGGTAGCGGCAAGCAGTGGTAAGGAGATGAGAAATGGGATTATGTCGAGGAAAATACCCAAGAATCAACAGAAGTGTCAGTGAATCATAAGGACCAGTTGTGATTTATACTGCCTGCAATTGAATAGATAAAATTAGAATTGTATGGGCAGAGTCTCACCAAGCAGGATCACATAGATTACCTTGATCTGGAGTCATTGCAGGATGATTAAATATTTTGCCAATTTCATATGTTTACTGTAATGTGCATAAATGTAACATTTGCAGCTACTAAATGCAAACTCTTCCTGGATTCAACTCGCGAAAATAACGTTGCCATTGTTTCTCTGCATTTAAACACTTCCACGCACGAAAAGCATGATGTGGACTGCAGCTGATGCCAACACAAAAATAAACTCAGTGCGCCACATTCTTACAGAAAAGAAACAGCAGTTTCTTTTTATAAAATGTGCATATCATTCATCAAGCCACATGCATGGCAGTTAGAGGTTTTTGGAATATCGTTATTGCAGTTGATCAAATCTGAATTTCTGGATTAAAAATGTGGAATTATTAGCTATTCGTTATTCCATGAAATAGAACCTTATTATGCGAAGCAATGCAGAGTGAAAACTGCATGATAGGATGGAGATTTGGTAAATATAACAAATGCTGAAGAAACTTGCTTGCCGATGAACTGCTGTGTATCAGTTGGACCTCAGCTGCGGACATTTTTGCTTTTAGCGTTGGGAAGGAGCTGGAATCAAACTGAGCTCCTACATCTTTGCTGGTTGGATCAAATCTTTTGCCACATTTGGTCATAGTTGACATTCAAAAAGCTAATGGGAGGTGGAAATACCTCCATGAACATCCCCATGATGAACCATTGATTAGAAAATGCTGATTTATCTTCAATCTGAAGGCCCCAGCCCCTCAAAAGAAAGTAATCAGTGAATAAGATTCACTTTTCACATGACATAAATTTGAGCCATGTCAGACTTCTGACTGGAACTGAAGAATTAATCTCCAGAACAACGGTTGTGTCCCATGCAATTATAAAACTGCCATTTAACTGAAAGTGAGGAAAATCTCCACAAATTTGAGACAAATCTGTCTGAATAATTTTATCTCCAACTTTACCATTCACCCCCCTTCCTCCCATCCCAGGTGCTGTTGGCCACAGCACAAAATTCTAATTAATTCTGTCAGGATCACATTTAATTCTCAGCACAATTTTGGTTCACAAATGGATGGAAAAGCTGAATTTCAGGTGTCAAGTTCACTGTCCCTGATACCAAGTCAGCGTTTGGCCCCAAAGGTGAAATAAGGGTCCCAATAGAATCCTAATTAATGCAAAGCAATGTTAAATCTCTGCATTGGTTGGGATTCTTCTCCTTTGGGCTCAGTTGGTTGTGGTCGACCATGGGCACTGCACCACAGGTGGTCACTGTGGAGTGGCCTCTCCAGGGCGCAAACCAGAGCGGAGTTGATATGGAGATCTGCCTGTTGCCCATGAAGTTGGGCCCCCCCATCCATGCTAAATGGCAGGTCCAAAGGAATGATGAAGGTCAATACAGTTTGGTGCCAACAGCAGCGCAGGAGATGCTGAGTACAGCAGTCAGCCACCCTTTGGGACTCCCGACTCCGGATTTTTCCTCAGGGTTTACTCCCAGAGTCTTTCCCGTGAGTGGGTATAGCCACGAGGCAGCAGAGGTTTGAAATTGGAGTTTTCCCTCTGCTTGGTGAGTTACCACCTGTAGTTAATGAGCCCATCTACCTGGAGCAACTGGTTTCAAGGTGCCAGTGGCCCACCTTTGCCCCTTCTCCTGTCAGTGAGAATAATGTAGGTTGGGATTATATTGCACATAAAGGAATCTTGTGTTCTCAGGTCCAAGGTATCGCAACAGCGGTTCTTCAGATTGTCATCAGTGACCTTGCATCATAAGATCAGGATATTCACTGCACAATTAATTTTCATTCATAATCTCAACGAAGCTACCATTATCTTCAAACCCTAAATAATGTTAGTGTACGAGTTGATAATGATAAGTAATGTTCAACACATGTCAGGCATTAACCGTCTCCAGTACAGGCCTAATCACTTTCCATTAATATTTAATGGCTTTACCAACATAGAATCCTCTTTTATCATCATCAGTTAAGCCTTAAATTTAATTAAAATTGATATTAGTAGTGGTGATATGGAAACCTTGAGATTGTTGATGCTCTTCATGGTAGGAAATCTGGCGTCACCAAAGCTCAGCGTGTAATAGTGTGATTATGCTTTCCCCAGGCCATAATGCCCAAATTCAAACAGTTATGGGAGCTCGATGCTTGGGAACCCCACCACCAACGCCCTCTTCAAGTTGCACAACCTGGCTGATATTTATTGTCACTTCGTCAAAAACCTGTAAATCACAACCTGACAACATTTCTGGATACACTTTTGCCACAAAGCAATCTTCCAAGGCAGCAGCTCACCACCACCATCTTGAGGGCAATTTAATGAAGGCATTAAATGCTGACTTTGCCAGCAATGTCTACATCGATTTACAGTGGGATTATTCTATTTGCTGACCAGCTCTCCCTCACTCGCATTATTTAAAAAAAAAAAAAAATCTGATTGTGATCATATTGCTAATTACGGGAGCTTACATTGTGTAAATAGGCTGCCTTCCTTCCAACATCCCAACAGTTATTATGCTTCAGCCATGATCGTATTGAATGGCGGAGCAGGCTCGATGGGCCATTTTAGGCCTACTCCTGTTCCTACTTCCTATGTTCCTATGTTCAAAAGTACTTAATGAGTACTTACTTACTTCAACAACCATGGTTGTTGAAGTTCAATTTATAAATGCAAGTCTTTCTTCTTTCATTTCCTGTCTTTGGTGATTCACCTTCTTACAAGCGTAACCATATAATTTTTCCCCACGATGTTTTACCACTTCTGTCAGTTTGTCTGCATAAAAGTTTGTCGGGCTGGAGGTTCACCACTCGGCTCTGTTGTCTCATTAGGGAATAAAGAACGAATTTGGAACACTAACGAATGAAATCAACTGTGGCCTCACTGAAGTGACTACCATCCTTAATGTCAGCTGGTGCAGTTTGGAACCATTTTTTACAATAATTTGGAGATGTTGTGGTTGGGTTTTATTTATTCAGCAGAAATTTATTGACTTTGTCACACAAGCCCTCGTGTTTTACAGATGGTTGTACGACTTTCGGAATGAGCACTTCTAAGTATTCCTTGTATCCAATCCAGCCACCTAAATACATTTAGCTGTAAGTTCCAAAAAAGTTCAATTTTAACCTAAGTATGTTGATCCATGTCCAGTTTGTACAAATTTTGTTCTTTGTGTCTGATATGATGTGCTGCAGGTATTTTCTGACCTTTTCATTTGCTTCCTCATTTATAACATATAACAGTTTATTGCAAGGAAACAGGCCATCTCGGCCCTTCAAGTCCACCCCAGTTCATTCAAACAACTCCACTAGATCCCCCCGCCTATTCTCTGCCCATAACCCTCCAACCCCCTCTTATCCATGTATATATCCAGCCTCCTCTTAAATGAAAGAATTGACCCTGCCTCAACTATTTCCTCTGAAAGATTATTCCATTCAGCCACCACTCTGTGAGTGAAGAAATATCCTCTAATGTTTCTCCTAAAATTTTGCCCCCTTACCCTCAACTTGTGTCCTCTTCTTTCAATCTCCCCTGCTCTCAGAGGGAAGAGTCTACTTGTATCTAGTCTATCTATGGACTTCATTGTTGTCAATGTTCAAGTATTTTTAAATCCTTGCACAGTGGTTGAAAAAGAAAGTGAGGGGGCAAGTTACTGTTTATTTGACAATGAATCATTTAACTCTGTTCATAAATGTATTTAAAATTGTACAGAGGTTACATTTGCAGTGAAATAGATTTTCAGGAAGATTAGTATTATTATCGAAAGTGTATAGGAACTTGTACATTTGGATAAAAGTTTTTAAATTATTTTTTCAGGCAGTGGAAGCATAAAATTATACCTTTCAGCCCATTGTCCATGTCGGGCAAAGAGAAAAGATCCTAATCCTCTTTCCCAGTATCTGGCTACCGCTGCTTTTAAACAATAGCATTTTCAGTTCTTCTTTAAGTGCACAGTTTATTGTAAAACTTTCTGCCAATTGCAATGCAGCACTTTTTTTCTCAACTTCACAGAGATTATTCACCGAAGTCTACTGTGGATTGAAATGTTAAGCCTCTCCAAGTAGGAAAGGTCCACGGAGCTCCGAATGAAAGGATGAAGACTCTTGCCTCAGAAAGAGGGCAAAACTTGAAAGTTTAAGACCAGCAAACCCATAGTTACATCCCCAACCTGTGTAGGAAGTGAGCAGAGATGGCTCACAAAGAGAACAGGAGACCATTTAGCAGTAAATCTCCTTGTTCTGACCTCTCAAAGCTTTTAAGTTGGAGCGGCAGACAGCTTAACATTTTATGAATTTTTTTAACTCTTTCTGATCAAACCATGTGTTTTCACTTGAGCGTGTGCTCAATCTGCAGTGCCATTTAGGCTCAAGTGAGCTTTTGAAAGATGAAGAATTTTGATCTGATTTTGCAATTATGTGTTGAATAAAGTAAAAATAAAGAGTTGCTTTGCTTTTTTATTTTGAGATCTGCAGGAGTTTCTTGTGAAACAGATCAGCATCAGCAGGGCCCAAATGTACTTTCAGCCAGTAGAAGATGAAGGCAAATGAAAGCAGATTATAACATGCAGCAGAATCTGGAAATATGAGACTTCTAGTGTTTTAATTCAAGTGGGTGGCTAGATATTTTGAATAATCCTGATGCAGCAGTCATTCATGACTTTGTAATCTCTATTCTCTAATATCTACCCCGACAGTAAAGCAAGTTATTTAAATTACACAAGATATTAAGGCAGAAAATAATTTTGGTAAATCTCTACAATAGTCTCCCTTCTCTTAGTAATTGCATGCTAGTTATCAAGCTCAAGCCCAAAACATTGGTGAGGCACCTTTACCGTTGCTACATATAAAGGCACTCTTTGACCTGCTGAGTTTCTCCAGCATTTGCGTGGTTTTTCACTTAATCACGGTGTCAACAGAATCCTGTGTTTTACCATATGACAAGTCATGATGGGTCATGATGACAAAACAACTGGCAATCATTGTTATATATCAGACAACAGCAATAGAAATGAGCCCAGATGGTGTTATATTTAAAATAATATTTTTAATTATAAATTACCAAAATTTACCTACACTTATCTAACTTAACCCCCAACTATGTGCGAATATGCTGGTGTGTGTGGAATACCCCAAGTCGCTACAGCTCAAGGCACAATTCTCAAAAGGCAGTTCAAAGTTCAGTTTCAGAAATTCAGCAATGAATCATAGACTAGAAATTGATGCAACACGCAGGCTTTAGATGAAATTAACAGTTCATGAAGTGGGTAGAAGGGTTGACGGTATGTTGATTAACTCATGAAACCCTTGTTGAGGTGCTTCCAGCGAAATGTCCTTTTTTAGACGAATGCCAACCAAAACTCCCCTCTTCTTTGGCATATGGAACATGAAGCGAATGATGTTCACAAAGCTTCCAGAACCCTTTTCATGGGTCAACTGAACTCAAGTGACCCTCACTCTGGTCACTATCCAAGTGCAGTATTTCTTCTGCAAGTAGAACCCTTTCCGTGGGTCAGCCAAAGAAAGAGTGGTCAAAGAGAGGTATTCTCATTCCTCTATAACAAACAGGAGGAAATCAGACAGATTGTCCATAAACACACACGAGGCTAATCCACACAGTATTTCTTTCAAGAGCTGTTTGCTCCTGTGCAATCTCCTTAAAATGGCTCCTGAGTAAATCTGTGTACTCAATCTTACATTTGTAGGTCACATGGTCTTTGCACCTGTTTCCCCCCCTCCCCTCCCCTCTTCAAGATGTATCCAATTTAGGAACATAGTGTCTTCAACCTTCAGTCAGTTCTCAGACACTCCAAAGCCTGTAGGATTTGGTAAATCTGTTCTCTTAAAAGTGACAGTCCCACACAATAAAATGAACTGAAATGTGGGAGCACGCAATACATTGTAGTATATTAATGGAGCAATAGCAATGTTTTGCATTTCTGAGCATGGATATAACCTGGTAATTTGACATTTTCTATCAGTGATTCACCCCTCCATTACTAAGCAGTATTCTCTAAATAAATCAAGAGGGACTCCTGAAGGGCCTGGGGCTCTGAAGGCTTTCTGATCACGTCAGAGGTTTCGATCAAGAGCTCTATGCAGCAACAGTTGCTGTAGGAATATTGGAGGCATATTCACGGACACTCAGGAACTCTTTTGCTTCTCTTTCTCTCATACTGTAAGGGGTGCCAGGCGACACAAATGGCAACTCTTTGTTTGTCATGGAAGGTAGAAAGAAATTTTGTGTAACATTATCTGTTTTTCATTATGACATAACAATAAAGGAATCAAGAATATCTCACCGTACAATGCTCTAATCTGGTTTGTTAAATTTTCATAAGAATGTTGCTTCACTGCTTTTATTTCACTGAAACACCAAAGTCATGAATGACTGCTGCATCAGGATTATTCAAAATATCTAGCTACCCAATTGAATTAAAACACTAGAAGTCTCATATTTCCAGATTCTGCTGCATGTTATAATCTGCTTTCATTTGCTTTCATCTGCTACTGGCTGAGAGTACATTTGGGCCCTGCCGATGCTGCTCTATTTCACAAGAAACTCTTGCAGATCTCAAAATAAAAAAGCAAAGCAACTCTTTATTTTTACTTTATTCAACACATAATTGCAAAATCAGATCAACATTCTTCATCTTTCAATAGCTCACTTGAGCCTGAATGTCATTGCAGATTGAGCACACGCTCAAGTGAAAACACATGGTTTGATCAGAAATAGGTAGGTGATACTTGTGCCTTGCTCGTGCCCATTTTCAGTTTTCCCTCTTTTCCTCCAGTGTCCTCTTATCGTGTACGGGCCTTATCCTTTGCATGATTCAAAATGCAGCTTCTCCTTTGGTCCATTTTTCTGTTTGTTTCATGCATCGTTTGATGTATATTTTTCGACACTTTTTTGTGCCCTCTCTTTTTCCACATTTCCAAATTATGAAAAGTTTGAATATTGGTATCATGTCAGAGTAGCATAAAGGATTGAAAATTTTGACTTGCTTTGCTACCTTCCTCACTGCAGGCACTGAATCTTCCATCCATGGTGCATTTTTCCACTGGATTGTGATTTCTTAGGTTTTTTGGACTGCTTGAGAGCTGCAAGCGAGGAGGAAATGTTGGCGTGGGAGAAGGCACTGACACTGATTGGTTGGCTTCACCTTCCAGTGGATATGGAAGATTTTTCAGAAACTGTTGTAGTGTTTATCGAGTATTTTGACGTGGCTGATAATGTCTGAGAAGCTTATTGGAAGGTAGGGATCACTCCTCCCATATAGTAAGATTTCTGGCAAGCTTTTTTTGTATTTATTTGCATCACAGTAGAAGCCGATTCTGGCCATTTACACCTGTGCTGCCCAATTGCACCCAAATTAACCTACAGCTCCGTGCATTTTGGAGGGTTGAAGGAAATCGGAGCATCCAGGGAAAACCCATGCACCCTGTAAGAACCTAAAAACTCCTTATGACATCGCATTCAAATCTGGGTTGCGGGTGCCGTAAAAGCGCTATCCTAACTGCTTCGCTAGCCACGTTTGAGGTCTTGATCTTTGTACATATCTTTAGTCTACCAAACGCTGTGCTGGTGGGTGGAAGGTGATAATGAATTTCATCATCATTCAATGAGAGGTGGCACTTCAACATATGGAAAATAGTTATTTTTATCCAGGGTCTCTTCATGAACCTTTATGGTCAAAGTTTGCAATTGAACATTAGGTAAAAGTTAATAGAGTCATAGAGTTTTGCAGCTCAACTCATTCTTGTTAGGTCTGCCTGTCTGAGCTCATCCCATTTTTCTGTGTTTGGCCAACATCACTTTAAATCTTTCCTATTCACATTTAATACAATCATTTCCCCAGAGTTTGGTAGAGAAGTTGTCCTCGCTGGGACTCAACACCCTCTCTGTCACAGGATTCTGGACTTCCTAACGGAAACACCACAGCCTGTCCAGGGAGGTAGCCGGTTGTCAAGCACTGTCATTCTGAGCCTCTGGGTTGTGTGCAAGTCGGTCCTGTTTATGTGACTAACCCACAACTGCATCGCCAGGTTCAGCTCTAAGAGTGCCATCATGTTTAAGAATGACACAACAGCAGTTGGCCTCATCAGCCACAACTATGAGTCACACAACAGGGAAGGAGTGGAAAACCTTGTGATATGGTGCGTGAGCCTCAACACGGTGAGAAGGAGGTGATATAGACTTCAGGAGGGCCAGGAGCAACTGTCCTCGACAACACATCAGCAACTCTGTAGTGGAGTAAGGAGAACCAAGTTTCTTGTTCGCTTATCTAGCGACCTATCGTAGACACCCAACATCTCCTCAATTGTCAAGAAGTAGCAACAGCAGGCTGCACATCCTGAGAAGACTGAATCAGGCACGGCTCCCGGCCACCATTAAGTCCGCTCCTACAAGAGCTCTATCGTGGCCAGCTGGATCAGAGTGTGCTACGGTTACTGCAGAGAAATGGATTACAGGTCAACTCACAGGACCATAAAAGCGGCAGAGCAGATCACTGGAATCTCCCCTTCTCCCAACCTCCCACTGACGTGATCTTCCAGGATCATTGTCTGAAGAGGGCATGCCACATCATTGAGGACCCCTTCCACAGCATCTTTCAGCTGCTCCCATCAGGAAAGAGCCAGCACCACCAGGCTGAGAAGCAGCTGCTTTCCACGAGCAGTGAGATTGCTGAATGACCAAAGGAACTGACCATCCGACACTCTCAAATTGATGAAACAAAATTGATTTATTTTAATGTTTGAATACTTGTTTGTCTGTATGCATGTGTGTTATGTCTGGTTGTGTGTCTGCAGGTTTTGCACCGAGGACCAGAGAATGCTGGTTTGTCTGGTTGAACTTGGGAAATCCGATGACAATAAACTTGACTTGATTTGACTTAATATCTTTCAAACATTGTAATTTTAGCCTGCCTCTACTAAATCCACTGACAGCTGTGTGGGGAAAAAATATTGCCACCCAAATCCCTTTGAAACTTTTCCCTTCTTTACCTTCGCCTATACCCTCTGGCTTTGGACTTCCCTACTCTGGGGAAAAAGATTTGGACCTTTTTCTTTGCTCTTTGTAATTTTACATAGTTTTCTACGGTGCCCCTTCAGATTCCTTTGCTCCAAGAAAACAAACAAGTTACTCAAGTCTTCTACTCAGGGTGCCTTCCTTGTGATTCTGTTTTGCACCCTTTGCAGCATAATGACATCCTTCTTCTAACTAAGCAGTCATATCTGCACACAATTCTACAAATGCAGTCTCACCAATATCTTGTTCATCAGTAACATGATGGTATAATTCACTGGTTCTCAACCTTTTTTCTTTCTCCTCACATGCCACTTTAGGTAATCCCTATGCCATCGATGTTGTGTGATTAGTAAGGGATTGCTTAAGGTGGTATATGAGTGGGAAGGGAAGGTTGAGAACCATTGCTCTTGACCCAATGGTTCCTGAAATATTTTGCATGAGATAAATTGTCATTGGCCCATTTCCTTTGGAGTTATGAAACCATGCACATCACGAGTCAATTAGGGACGAGTAAAACTGTGAATTTATCTTCAATCGAATGATACACAATTTTTTTTTCAAACATTGTCATACTAGTCAACATCTGGAAAAAATTGTTTTGATTTTATTTTATTCTTCAGTTGCAAGTAAATTTATTGTACTAAACTAATGAGCTGCAACACATCAGTATGCATAAAGAAGGTAAACCCGATCCTTCCTTATATTTTTCTAAATGATTTGCATCAAAATGATAACTTCAAAAACAAGTCTTTATGCTGACATTAGCAGGTTTATATCGCTGGAAAATGTTTATAAATGCTCCCATTTTGATGTATCAGCAATCCAACAAATTTCTAAGGAAACCTCTTTCTTTGTCTCAAGTTAAATAATCATTTTATTTGCGAGAAAAAATTGTATCAGATAACTCAAAAACTTGAAGGTCAAGTTTCTCTGAGAGAAAATCCAGTATGTCCCGACAGCTCGGTTGCATGAAGAACATGTTTTTGTCTTGAAACTTAAAGTAGGCCTTTTTAAGATCAAGCAATGTAACAAATAGCTGAGGAAAATTACTTTCTAATTGAAATATGTTTGTTTTTGTAACTTTATTTTATAACCATACTTTTCCCTATCTCCTGCACTTTTTTTTCCTTTTAATTCATAGCCTCCACACATTGCTATGTTGCTCCCTGCACTGTTCAAATTTATTTCTCTGTCTATTTGTTTATTATTGCCCCAGCACCTCCATGGGTGAGGATTGCCTGGATCGCAGGGAAAGGGACGTTTATTGTATACTGGTATATGTGACAATAATTTATTCTTCCAACCTCTGGCAAAATTTGGTGGTAATTATTGAAGAACCTGTGAATGAATACCATGTGCTGAAGCAGAACTGTTGTTTTCATTGCAATATGGGTAACCTTAATACCAGAAATAATTTATTCCACACCCTCCTCAATTTTATATTAAATGACCCCAGAAGCCCTTGCATGTGTAATTTCTTAAATCAGATTTAAAATTATCGGTATTATTCCCATGCTTTAAAGATTTGCGTTATTTTTGAAAATAAGAATCTTAAGAAAGCCTTCTCTATCATTGATTAAGACAGACTATGGTTGTCTTAATCAGTCCCAGCTCCACCATTCAGGCCATTTGCCCTTCACGGCTCTAATCTAAAAAGTGTTCAGCTTGATTTTGAATACTACCTCCACAACTTTCTGAGCTAGAGAATTCAAATGATTCACAACCTTGCTGAGAAACTAAATTCCTCCTCCTTTCCATAATAAATGGCCATTGCATTATTCTGAAATTATATTCCCTTGTTACAGATTCTCCCATGAGGGGAAACCTTTATTTGTTGTCTCATCCCACAAAATACCATGTGGATGTCTGCTCAACCTTTCCTTGTAAGACAAACTCCTTCATCCCATGAATCAACCTAGTGAACTTTCTCTGAACTGCCTGCAATGCCAATATGCTCCCTCTCCATTAAATAATGAGACCAAAACTATGCAAAATTGAAGCAGCATTCTCTGTAATAAATGACTTCTACATTCTTCATCACCTCGTGGCAGGTAGTAGCAAAGTGGTATTCTGTTTTAAAACCAAACATGAAAAATAGAAATGAAAGAGTGTAATTAATGTCCAGTTTTTTAAAAAAAACTTCAAATTACTAAAACTGTGTATGGTTTTGATAACTGACTAATTTCATTTTGAGTATGCTGAATTCAGAGAGTGAACAATTTTTGATTCAACTGTTGTGCCATATTCCAAAGGAAGGTATTAATATAAATTATTACATTAATTTTTTTTAGACTTTCCAATTAACATAAATGAACTGAATATAATTATTTCTCCAAGTGAGGCCACTACTCAGGGTTAATTCATAATGCCTTCTATTGCCAATGCTTGTCCAAGTGATTATCAAGGGCTTATTGCCCAGAATAAAGATGAATAGTATGTGGGAAAAACTTGCACATAATTAAAAATAAATTGCTTTGGCATCCTTCCATAATTTCTTTATACATTTCTGGAGTGTCAGGTCAGAGGTAATTTTGTCTCAAACTTGGATACTACTTACTGTTTTTATAACGAAATTTTGCACGTGTTTACAATGTCCTTGCCTGACGATTTTGACCTTTAAAATAAAGTTATTGCCATATCCAATTAAACAACATCAGATTTCCCTTTAAATGTTCACATTTGTTCCTTTATAGGTTTTGAATTGTTTGATTTTTGTTTCTGTCGGTGCTGTAGCCTTCCTTCTGTGTCCCACAAATATTGCAGTTGAGTTATTGGAGAAGAACAGCACAGAAACAAGCCATTCATTCCACCATATCTATGCCACTAACAAGTATCCAAAAGTTCAGATTTATTGTCAGAGTGCACACATGACATCATATACAACCCTGAGATTCTTTTCCTGTGGGCCAGGAAGAATTTCTACTTATCGGTAGTGCAAAAACGATTTGTACTCAAGAAAAGTTATGTATTCAAAGAGAAATCTAAGCATAGAGAACTGCAAACAAACTGCAATACAGAAAACAAATGTTCAATAACAGAAAACGTGCAAAGTAAGAATCCTTAAATGAGTCTCTGATTGAGTTATTTGTTTACGAATCTGATAGTGGAGGGGTAACAATTGTTTAGGACTGATGGTACAAGTCTTGTGCCCCTGTACATCTTTCCTGATGGCAGCAGCTCAAACAGAGTATGTTCTGGTGGTGTAGATCCTTGATCATTGCTGCTGTTCTCTGACGGCAGCATTCCATGTAGATGACCAAAATGGTGGGGAGAGTTTTGCCTACTTTTTGAAGAGCTTTCCGCTCAGAGTCATTGGTCAAAATCAGAATTTATTGTCATGGACAAGTCACAAAATTCATTGTTTTGCAGCAGCTTCATTGTGAAAACATTCATATAAACCACCTGACAAAAAAATAAATCAAAATGATGCACGAAAAGTTGAAGTAAGGTCGTGTCTTTGGTTCATTGATCATTCAGGAATCTGATGGCAGTGGGGAAGAAGCTGTTCTTGTACCGCTGAGTGCTCATCTTTATGTCCCTGTACCTTTTTACTGATGACAACAGAGTGAAGAGGGCTTGGCCTGGGTGGTGGGGGTCCTTGAGGATAGAGGCTGATTTCTTAAGACACTGTTTCTTGTAGATGTCCTCGATGAGTAAAGTCTGCTGCCCGTGATGTCCCCCTCTGAGTTTTTTTTCTTGCCCTGAGCGTTTACACCTCCATACCAGACAGTTGTAGAAGTTTTTGAGAGTCTTCAGTGACATACCGAATCTCCTCAAACATCTCACAAAGTATAGCTGTTGGCAATCCTCCTTCATGATCTCCAGGACAGATCCAGGAATATGAAGTTCTTGACCCTCTCCTGACTTCCTCCTGAAGTCCACAATCATCTGCTTGGTTTTGCTAACATTGAAGGCAAGGTTGTTAGTGTGACACCACTCAACGAGCTGATCTATTTCCATCCTGTATGCTTCCTCGTTTCTGTTTGTGATTCTATCACTGGCAAATTTGTAGATAGCATTGGAATTGTGCATAGCCACACAGTTATGAGTGTATGAGTAGAGCAGTGGGGTGCGCCTGTGTTGTTATTCAATGAGGAGGAGACATTGTTTCCAATTTGTACTCACTGGTCTTCCGATAAGGATACAGACGCCCAGGATTTGGAGCTTCTTGACCAGATCTGAGGGAATAATGGTGTTGAAGACTGAGCTATGAATAGCAGTCGTATGTATGAGTTGCTGTTTTTGAGGTGATCCAGAGCTGAGTGGTGAGCGTCTGCTGTGGATCGATGGTGACGATAGACGAATTGCAGTGGGTCCAGACCACTGCCCAGGTGCGTGTTAATTCTGGCCATGAACAACCTTTCAAAGCATTTAATCACGGTAGATTTTAGCGTTACTGGGCGGTAGTTGTTAACACAGCCCACTCAACTCTTGGGCACCGGGATGATTGATGCCCTTTTAAATTGTGCCCTCATACCAGGCTGTGATGCAGCCGGTCAGCACACTTTACCCTTCATGTCTGCATGGGTATGCTATTCGTACATTTGCAATTTGCCATTTATACGAATTAAATGTGGAACATTTTTGATAGTATCAGCACAGGGACAAGCCCTTTGCTGCCAAACTAATCACTGCCTACACGTGATCCCTCCATTCCTTGCGTATTCATGTGTCTGTGTAAAAGTCTCTCGAACACTCTACTTCCACCACTAGCCTGGTACCTATTCCAGACACCCACCACTTTCTGTAAAAGGAAAAACTTGTCCTGCACATATCCTTCATCCTTCCCCATTCTTACCCTTTGGGGAAGTTGGAGGGGGGCGGTGCGGGAGGGAAAGATTCTGATTGTTCACCCTGTCTCTATGATGGGTTAAGAATAATATGTTATTGAAATTTTTCTTGGAATTTTAGGGTTGTGTCAAAATGAGCCCTATGTTGATCTTGAAATTGTGTATGTTCAGTTTTGGCCCTTAGGTTTGTAAAAAGGCATCCAGTGCCTTAATTGCACAATGAAATTTTTGTAGCAACACTTGGCAGTTTCCTGCAGCTAGTGTAACAGTAATTGAAATAAAAGTAAGGTTGGTTATTTGGAAAATAGGGATTTTAGTTTTAAACTACCAGGCTGTTGGAAAATGTAATATTATTTATTGTAGGATAAACATGGCTTCCTTTGCATTTTATTCAGTTAATAGCCAGGTTTTGTGATTTATTTCTTTTGTGTGTGGGAGGGGGACAAATTTTCAAATTTTGCACTATTTATTTGCATTTATTTTCTTCAAACTTTCTCTGGCCAGTGTAATAACTGTTGAGTGTTTATTTTCAATTGTCAGAACCACTCTATTGTACCAAATATGTTCTAATATAATCCAGAACAACAATACTCCATTTAGTTTATGAGATTTCTTTTGGTATTTTCCATAACTTCGACATCCCAGTGAAAATTTGTGTTTAGATTATGAGGTAAGTAGAAGATTGAACAGAGAAGCAGATCCCCTTAATTTTGTTCATTTGAATGCATCAATGCCAGCTCATGAAAAGACTCTTAACAGGCTGCAATGCATCATATTGACCAGCATTACACAAGTGAAAGAAGAAATCTGGGTTCTTGTTGGACTGTCAAAAACAATATTTTCAGCTATAGTCAATATTAACCATTACTTTAAAAGTGCAATGGCCCTGTGTTTACCTTTTTACCATTTACAAATAAACCAGTTGACAAATGTTGAAGACTAGAATTTTCTGCATTGAAGCTAACACTGAACAGTGCAGGTGCCAAATTTTATTCCAGAGATTTGCTTTAAAACAAAGTGTATAACATAGTGAAGGGTAGGGAGTGGCTCAGCCATGGATCATAGTCCATTGCAAAAGAACCTGTTCCAGTGTTATTTCTCTGCTGCAAAGGTACTTTCATCATTCATTTTAATGAAGACATTTGAGTAGGTTTCTGGAGAAATTTTGATGTCCCAGTCAACATAGACAGACATGTGACCCGCAGCATGAACACAAGGACCAGGAGGAGGCCCACAAGGCCTTCCAACTTGTCATCCCATTCAGTGTAACCATGACTGATCTCTGCTGGTTTTGGATCCTATTCTGTGCCAATTCTCCCTTGTCCTCAATTCCTCTACCTTTGGTATTTCTAATGACCTGACCTCCAACACCCTCTGTTGCAGAGAATTCCAGAGATTCAATACCTTCTGAGAGCAAATTTTAACAAACTCGCTTTCTGGTATTTTTGACCGTAGTGAAGTTGACAGTAGACACTCCACTGCTGTGGCAGAAATATTAAGAATGTTCTGTTTGTACTGTAAACATTCTCATGGAATGTAAATTGAATGGAAGAGCTTGACCCCTTAAGCAATTGAAATTGTTGTAACTATCCATATGGTCCGAAGACTTTCTTCCAGATTTATGTTGCTTGGAATTCATAGAAATCAATCGAATTATTCCATCATTGTGTTCTCTGTCAACAGTAGCATTATTCATCCTTTCAAAATTGCCTGTTCATAAGTTGAATTGGAATTGATACAGAATATATGAACACACAGTGTATATAAAATCAGAAACCTTGAACCTGAATTGTGGCTTTAATATCATTAATTTATAATACTCTTTTGCAGATGGATTTATTTGAATGATCAGTCACTTTGCATCCCAACAAGCTCTTCCTTTGTATATGGTGCAGTGCCAATTGGTGCCAGCATTTATGTAATTGGAGATCTGGACACAGGTGAGTTGAGTAGATTAGACATGGATTGATTATTTTGAAACATAGAAAACATACTTGTGCAGCATGTCATGTTACGCACGCTTCGGGTTCCTTCTGCAAGGTTCACATCGTCCTGATTTGGAAAGCTATTTCTGTTCTTTGTCATTCCTGCGTCGAAGTCCTGGAACTCCCTCTCCACCTACATTTAGCGAGTGCCTTCATCAGAAAAAACGACATCAGTTCAAGATAGCTCACCACCACAGACATTCCTATTGGACAATAAATGTTATCTTGCCACCAATCCTCAAATGGTGAAAATGAATTAACAACAAAAATTCTGAAAACTGATGACTTTTGCCACCACAAATAAATTCCCTAATGATATTCTGAACGGCAAAACCTGTGGCATTTGTATTTTCAGTAGAATTGTTATTTTTAGAAAAGATTTGCTTCATTATGAAGACGATAGATTCTCACCAATTGTAGCTGATGAAGCAACATTTGACGCCTTTTTTTCCCGTTCCCTCTAGGCACGCAATATGACTTTGTCAGAGAATTTCGCAGAAGTACAGGAACCTGGCATCACACCAAGCCATTACTCCCTTCGGACCTCCGCCGAACAGGTTGCGCAGCACTACGTATTGCAAATTGCAAGCTCTTCAAACTACAGTTACAGCAAGGTCTTTTCCGCATACGCATTCCCTCTGTAGGACCAAGTGGAACATAATATAAATAGCCAGAGGGGACTTCACTTAAGAACAAAACATATATCAAATAATAGGGGATAATCTTGCTGAGCCATTGTTCCAGTTTGGTAACAATTAATAACTGTATCTGCAGGGGCAAATCATTGGTGCACATTTTTCTGTGATCCAGGGTAGTTGTGCTTGTTTTTCTTTGTTTGAGGGCTCTGTCATGGTATTCCTAACTCCGTAGAAATAAAACTATTAAGACAGTAATGAATGGAAAAAACAGAAACTTTAGCTTTCTGATGTAGAATCTAATCTTCAGCATTATAATATAACACCTGAAATGAATATAAACTACGTACATGTATGAAAAGGAGATAACAGCTCAAAAAATCTTTAAATGTCGAATTCTGAAGATAGATACTTTCTCAGTGAGAATGAATTGTTCCTCATCTAAATGTGGTATTTCAGACCCTACAAGTCAGTTTTGAATTTTCACCATGTTAAAGAATAGTTTTAAAAGCTGTATTAATTATTAACTCTTGTAGCATCCATCTTGTATAGGCCATAAGATAGCAAAGGTGAAGAAACTTATGGGTGACAGAAAAGGCGACAAATACTTTATTTCTTTGGAGGATAGGAATTAAATCTGTGGGATGAAGTTGCTACCAACACACCAATGACTTTTGCAATTTAGTTCAACTGATGATATTCAGATAAATAATAGGTCAATAGAAGATGGTTACACTTCTATTGTGTATCCTGAGTTGAAATAGTTTACATTTGTTATATGACCAAGAATTTCTTCTTTCAATTTCCTATTAGCCAAGTAATGTTGAACACTGTGTGATTATGCTTTTTATTTCCATATATTACTTGCGATAAAGCTGAGGTATAAAAGATGGTGCTAAAGGGTGGAAGTCACAGCTTCCATGAACTCGTTATTGTACTTTGAACATAAGGCCTCCATTTAACTTAAACATTTTAATTACCCATCTTGTTTTAAATAATGTTCACAATGAACCGTGGAATACTTCTGTCTTTAGAAATAAGGGGGAGTTCATGTTCACCCGTCTGGAGATCAGAAAATGACGATTGCTGGAAATCTGAAATACTGTACAAACAATGCTGTACACATTCAGCTGGTGTGACAGCATGCGAGCAAATAGCAAGAAAGTTGATGTGTCAGACCTTGGATCCTTTGTCCGAACTGGGAAAGTGTGAAAACAAGTTGGTTTCAGATGCAGGGAAGTTGGAGAAATGATGGGTAGAACAAAGAAAATCTTTGACAAATTGAAACCAAATGAGTAAATGTGACAGTCAGAAGTAGACAAAGCAGCTTAACCTGTATTGTTTGCTAATAGAATTCCCCGTTGGCCAGATGAGAGAGCTAAACTGAGCCAAAATCACAGATTGATGATAGACGAGGAGAGAGTTTATCTCATGTGGCAGAATTTGATATCAAATCCAGGAGGCAAAAATTATGTAGTCTTCCTCAAGCGTCTATTGGGCCTTATTGGAACAATGCAGGAGGCTACTGAGATGTCAAAGTGGGATAAATTTAAAGTGGCAGGTGAACAGGAACTGTGGGTGACCCATTTAGACTGAACAGAGGTGCTTGGTGTAGCAATTGACAAGTATACATTTGGATTCTCCTGTGTCGAGGAGACCACACTGAGAACAGCAAGTGCAGTCCAGTTTGTGGATTCTTGCTTCACCTGCAAAGACGGGTTGATGATGAGTGTTAAAAGGATACCTGCTGCATTCTGTGATTGTACAGGAAAATGCCACAGGCTGAAAGGGCAAACCAGGGAGTTTTGAAATGTTTGAAAGGCCCTTTCAAAATGCTGAGACAAGTGGGGAGGAGAATATGTGTCTGGTGGTGGAACCTCGATGGATCTGGAAAAGATGTATCGAAGGATGAACCATTGAGCACAGAACTAGAGGCTGTTGGGATGGAAGACAATGGCCCAGGGGAATTCGTTTCTTGTTCTGCCAAGGAGGAAAGGGCATGATAGAAAAGTAAGCCTGGGAAATAAATTGGACACAGTCCAGGCCTCTGTCTACTAGAGTAGAAAAGAAGCCCTGGTTCAAGAAGATGGAAGATATTTCTGAGAAACCTGTAGAACAATGGCAAACCAGAGCAAGGGCAAAGGAGACAGAAAAACTTAACAGAGTGGACAAAGTCCTTACAGGATGCAGGCTGAGTAAAAAAGGTCTATACCACTGTGTGGGTTTGTAATGGATGTTAATGGGTCGCCTATCCTCTGAGCTAGAGATGGATTCAAGAAGGAACAAGTTGGAGATGAACCCTGTAAAGGTGAGAACAGGATGAAAATTGGGTGCAAAAGAGATGAAAATTGTGAACTTTGTATGAGCACAAGAAACTGTCCCAATGTACCCAGCCCTCTGCTATCAAGTTTTCATCTTGCTTGTCTCAGTTGATTCATCTTGATGTCAAGAGAGCCTGAGGGCCCTCTGGCTCTTCCTTGAGCAAAGACCCAACTTGTTCTCCTTCACCAGTGCCCTCATGTGCTCGGCTAAATTCATATTAAACAACTTCTCCAACTCCACTCATTCTTTCCAGGTCCAAGGTGCAGATGGGCACTTGCATGGACTTGAGCTCTTTGTGTCTTTATGTTAGGTATGTGGAATTATCTTTGTTTCAGTACTACTTATGGCCACTCCTTTAATTCTTTTTCCAGTGCATTGATAACTGTATTCTGTTTCCTGCTTTTATAAGAATTTAAACATGTCATCCCTTTTGCTGATAAATTCCACCTAACTCTCATCTTCTCGTGGTCCATTTCTGACTGTCTTCAGCCAACTTCTAGAGATGCACTATGGAAAGTATACTGGCTGGTTGCATCGCAGACTGCTTTGGGAAGTTGACTACCCTGGAACACAGAAGGCTGCAGAAGATAGTAAACACAGCCAGGTCAGTCACAGGCTCTGACCTCACATCCATTGTAAGACATCAATGTGAGGCACTGCCTCATTGAAACAGCCAACTTCATAAAGGACTTCCACCTACCTGGTCATGACCTCTTCTCACTGCTTCTTTCAGGCAGAGGTGCAGGAGCCTGAAAACCAGCAATGCTAGAATCAGAATCAGAATTCATTGTCATGAACATGTCATGAAATTTGTTGTTTTGTGGCAGTATTACAGGTGCAAATATTGCAAAACAATTACATTTTTAAAAAATTAGTGCAAAAAGAAAGGAAAGTGAGGTACTGTTCTGCACTGGCATCACTAGGGGGGTGCGGACCGCACTGGGTGATGCCATCAGAGGAGGTGACACCAAAGTGACTGGACTGACTGTAAAAAAAAAAAATTGTGCAGTGTTTCAGCAGAAATTTTTTATTTTTTATAGAAATATCCCTGTAATAACAACAAAAGCATTTTTCGTAAGCCCATCTTGCATTATTCAATATACCTACAAGGCGAAACTCTATGCTAGTTTACTTTTTGAACCTTCTAATGCGCTCCGGTCAGAGCTATCATTTATTGCCCATTACAATGACACTTCGAATCACGTGGTTTCGTCTGCACGCACTACAAGCATGCGCTGTTGTTTTCGTTGCTGCTTGTGTTTTTATAGTCACTGCTTTTGTCAAATTTTCTGATGTTTTAGCTATAATATTGTGGTAATTAGTATTTATGAACCTATATCAATAACTTATTTTGAGAGTGAAGTAATTAAAGTAAAAGACGGAGATTGACGATTCTCATGTAACAAAGTTTAATGTTAAAATCAACATAATTTTGAGGTAGTTCTTAATTTTTTTTAATTTAAAATTCTATTTTTTTAATCAAATTTTCACTTTAACCACATGAAACTATATAAATATTTAGGCTGTGAGTACGATATTGTAATTTAAAGGTGTAATTTTAATTTTGCTAGTTATTTACCTCACTACTATTGCCATTATATTCAGTGATATATGGGAATTAGGATTTACGGTAACATTAGTACAAAAAAATTTACTAAGGATTCTTTATGGTCTGGTACGGGAGGAGGTCCATGAGGAGGGAGGGTGTGGAGGTGTAACACCATGAGTTATTGCACTGGGTGACTCCAGCCCTAGTAATGCCACTGCTGTTCTGTGGTTCATTGTCCATTCAGAAATCTAGTGGAAGAGGGGAAGAAGCAGTCCTATACCTCCTTCCTGATGGTAACAGTGTGAAGAGAGTATGGTCTGGGTGGTGGGGGTCCTTGAGGATAGAGGTGCTGTAAATGTCCTCAATGGAGTGAAGACTGATGCCCATGATGGCACTAGCTGAGTTCACAACTTTTTTGTCTTTTCCTGTCCTGTGCATTGGTACCTCCATACAAAGTGATGCAACCAGTCAGAATGCTCTCCACAGTACATACACCTGTAGAAATTTGTAAGTGTCTTTGGCTACATACCAAATCTCTTCAAATTCCTCACAAAGTATAGCTACTGGCGAACTTTCTTCATGATGCTGTTGACATGGAGGCCCCCTGTTAGATCTTCAGAGATGTTAGCACCCAAGAATGTGAAGTTCTTCACCCTTCGATGAGAACTGCTTCTAGGTTCAAGAACCATTTCTTTCCAACGGCTATCAAATTCTTTAACACTAAACATGGACTGACTGCACTAATGCAAGTCACTTTATTTTTGCACAAGGATTATTGTGAATATTTATATCTGTATATTTCTCTCAATTAATTTAATTAAGTTACTTTATCATTACAGTTTTCCTTGACAAGTACCTGATCAGCAACAGTAATTAGATTTGTACATTGTACAGTGTGTATGACGATAAACTCATCTTCTCAGAGGAGAGGCTAGCTACAAACATCCATTACAAATCCACAGCTTTTGGCTCATTGTTTTGCTGTATATTGCAGAGCTTGGCTCCTATCAGCAATAGTTCATGCAACCAAATGAATGACCAACATGTTATCTTTTGTTTCGCCCGTCTTTTTTACGCAAGTGATATTAATGTTTTCTCGCCTCTGTTCTGACAAGAAGTCTCAGACCTGAAACATTGGGTTTCACATTTCTTTCACAAATGCTGCCAAGAGCTGCTATGTTTTCTCCATTTTGTTTTTATTACCTCATCTGCAATTGTCTATTCAGCTTTTTTGGATCTCGCCCCAGCCTAATTTATTTTTGAGAACCTAATCAACCCCTTTACTTTGCTTATCCCGTCCCTCTATTCCCTCTTTATACTAAATTGAGGCGTCTTTCTCACTGTGAGAATCGCTGCTTGGAAAGAAAAGTCATGGTGCTGACCATTATTTCATTTGCAAGTTACCTGGCTGTTCCTGTACCACATGATGAAATTGTCAAGCAAAAACGAAATGGCTGGGAATGCTCTG
Organism: Narcine bancroftii; assembly: GCF_036971445.1. Taxonomy (NCBI): domain Eukaryota; kingdom Metazoa; phylum Chordata; class Chondrichthyes; order Torpediniformes; family Narcinidae; genus Narcine; species Narcine bancroftii. Next base: position 73,532,648 of record NC_091478.1, read on the forward strand.
CAAATTGGGCAACATTTGAAGGGAGAAATAATGTTAAAATTTCAGGTTGATTATCTTTCATTGGGAATGGAAAAGGTTAGAAATAAAATATTTTCACCATTTTCTGTCCCTTCTGTTGATTTACAACATTTGCAGTATTTTTGGTTTTGGAATGTTGAAATTATGTTGACCAACTTGCAGAGCTTCGGCTTTATATGTGTGTAAATCACAAATGACTGGTGCCTTACCATGGGTGGCACGGTTAATGTAGCAGTTAGTGCAATTATATTATAGCGCCAGCAAACTGGGTTCAAATTCGGGTTGTCTGTCAGGAGTTTGTACATTCTCCCCACATCCACATGGGTTTTCTCCGTGTACACCAGTTGGTTAATTTGGGTGTAATTGGGCAGCATGGGTTTAAATGATCAGTTGACTGGTAAATTTTTTAAATTTAAATTTTATCAGGTCAATCAAATTTCACGCAATAGGGCATTGGGTGAGTGTTCAGAGTTATTGCAGATGGAGTAATATTGATGTTCATCATAGAAAATGACCATGGTAGTGTCAGGTGCTAGAACCACTGGCTATGACCTGTGTGGGTTTCCTCCGGATGCTCTGGTTTCCTTCAAAACGTTCGGGGGTTGTAGCTTAATGGGTGCATTTGGGCAGTATCGTGAGCTCGTGGACCAGAAGTGTCAGCTACCGTGCTGTATCACTAAAGCTTAAAAAAAATAAATTACAACATAGTGTCGCTGGATTACTGTATTCTCAGCGAATCCTGTCCATTAGATGAGAAATTAAACCAAGGCTCATTTGCCCTACAGTTGAACTTTGGTCATTTTATCTGCACTATATTGAGAACCACTAAGGTTCTGCCATTTATTTCATCCCCAATCAACTTAATTGAAAAACAGATGTTCAGTCCATTCTTGCATTGATGCCTGTACAGCGCTGAATGGTGTACAATAAATGGGACTTTCTGAAGGGGCTTCGAGTGAAATTTGTCTGCAGTTTGTTGCATTTTAAGTTAGTGACAAAGGATCCTTTGAATAAAAAATGGTACATACCCAGGAACCAATGTGTAGTCATTGTCGTAACAAATTAACCCAGGTAGTTTGTTTTAATCATTTTTAACAAAGTTGCTCAAGGACACAATTAAGGAATAGAAATTTGCAGGAAATTGATGGAACCTTCCTCGAAGTCAAAACATTCCTCTGAGCAGATCTAGAATTCAGTTTTAATATGAACCTAGCAGTGATTGGCAATGTTTAATTTTGTTGGACTCAACATTTCTGATTGTATACTGTGGTTTTAGGATCTTACAGATGGAAAAATTCTGAATCAGTATTGACCTTACAACTTATTTGACATTCCACAGCATGGAAAATTGAACATTTTGTAATTGACAATTTGTGTTAGTTGGCCACCCTTGAATTTGACATAAAGTTTGCCCACAATTGAAACAAATTTGGATAATAGAGTCAGCCATATTTTATAGAGAGTATATTCGATTCTTGCAGGCAAATTGAAACAATTTGAACATCCATACTTACAAAATGTTAGCATTTGAATTAATATGTAATCCAATCTGCATAATATTTAATCAATTTAATTAAATAATATTTAATCAATTTGTTCACCAGGCAGCCAAGTATCAGAACTAAATAAAATGGAATAATAGTAATGGCTGAAGTGTTTCCGATGTCATATAGGTACTGTTTAGTTTTGTCCTAAGAGTACCATGAATATGTTGGAACCTATAAGACATTCCTTCTGCACACATTTAGGATTCAGGCCTACAAATTTACACAATAGTTATAGAACCATTGTTAATAGAACCATAGAACATTACAGCACAGAAACTGGGGTGCCAAACCATTTTTCTGCCTCGTCCTACTGACCTGCACTCAGTAAATAATCCGCCATTTCCCTCCCATCCATGTACCTGTCTGGTTTTTTTTCTTCTTAAATGTGAAAATTGATTCCCCCATTCACCTCTTCAAGCTGGCAACTCGTTCCACACTTCCACTACTCTCAGTGTGAAGAAGTTCTCCGTAATGTTCCCCCTCAACTTCTCCCCTTTCACACATCCCATGCCCTCTGTATCTCACCTAACCTCAGTGGAAAAAGCATACTGGTATTTACTCTATTGATCCCCCTCATAATTTTGTATACCTCTCTCAAATCTCCCCTCATTCTTCTACGCTCCAGGGAATTCAGTCCAAACCTGTTTAATCTTTCCCTTTAACTCTGTTCCCGAAATCCCAGCAACATCATAGTACATTTCCTCTGCACTCTTTCAATCTTATTGATATCTTACCTATTGCTAGGTGACCAAAACTGGCCACAATACTTTATATTTGGCCTCACCAAATATATCCCAGCTCTTATACTCAGTACTTTGATTTATGAAAGCCAATATGCCAAAAGTTCCCTTTACAACCTATCTATTTGTGACACGACTTTCAGGGAACTGTGTATCTGTATTTCCAAATCCTTCTTCCATTTACTGTCCATGTCCTTTCTTGGTTTGTCCTTCCAAAAAGTCCTCAAGCTATTTTTCAGCCCATTTTCCCAGTTGGTCCAGATCCCTCTGCATGGTTTGAAAGCCTTCCTCGCTGTCCACAACACTTCCAATCTTAGTGTCATCTTTAAACTTGCTGATCCAATTTTACCACATTATCATCCAAATCATTAATACAGATGACAAAAAAAATGGTCCCAGCACCGATCCCTGAGGATCATGATAACACCACTAGTCATCAACAACCACTCACTGGCTTCTCCCATATAGATCCATGATCTGTCACATGGTAGCTGTATTCAGACCAACAGGAGAGCTGATTCATTTGTCATCCATATTTTTTAGTTACTAGGGAAATCAGGGTTCCCCCTTTCTGATTGCTTCTTTTCTGCTGATGTGCATGTATGATTAGATGAAGATAGGGTTAAGTTTAGTGCTGTTATTCATTGAAAGAATTGTTTGACTTCAGAAGTGTATGCAACAATTTTAAATCTTTCATTGCCTGGCACTTTAAACAAAACCAATTGTACACAAAAGTGCTCAATGATTATGGGATGGGAGCATCCATGATTTCATTGCCATTTATGTCCAAATACATCCTTAGTTTAACAAATTATTAAAAATATACTGTTTTAAACAGAGAATTTCCAACCCAACAAAATGTGATGAGTGTGAGGATAGCGAGAAAATCGACATGGAGAGAATCAGGGAAATTTTACTTAGATAATTAACACCAAACCTCATTTATGCAACATTGTCCTTAAAATTCCATGAGCTTTCCATGAGTTTTCCATCTTAAAAACAAAAGTTTGTGTAATTTGTATATGATTATAGATATTGAAATTTCAAAATGCATTATTTAATGCCAGTCACCAAGTTTTAACACAAACTCGGCTGTTGTTTCCAACAATACAACCAAATTCAAATACATTCCTGAAATTTTATGTTGCTGACATTACCAAAATGCTAAAGCTAAACCATTCATACTTTTATATTTTACTAACTTACAAACAAAAATATAACATTTAGTTGATTTTTTTTAAATATTTTCAAATTTTGGACCAGTTTAAAAACAATTACAGTAACTATTGTCAACATCAGCCAAAAGCCATGAGATACCCTGGAACAGCCAATTCATAATATGCCACTTTCATAAATAGACCTGCTACATGCCATCATGGCAGGATTTGCTTTATCATCTGTGAGCTTTCTATTTTCATTACTTAAACATTCCAGTCATTACAAATTTCACATTTTTTAAAAAATTGGTCTGGAACAAATATGTATTTTAATGAACGTCCTTTCAATGGAATAATTTGCTTACCTTCGATTAACTTTTTATAGTTGATCTTTGAATAATTTGCCCAACTTATTTTTTGATATATCTACCTGTCAATTATTACCATCTCAAATGAACTTTGACAATGTGCTCTTGTTTAAGAGTGACACAGAATACATTTTGCAATCTTTCAGCATTATGTGGCCCATGTGAGATTAGGACTGCATATCAGGAGTGCCTTGAACTCTATTAATTCTGAAACTTTTCTCAATTATATATTTACTTTATGATCATTCTTCTTTTGTTAGCTAAATGTACAATTGTATCTTTGTTTTTCAAATACTCCTGCATTTGTTTATAGGAGGCCCATTGTACACAAACAAACAGCTAAGATGTACTGCACTGAGGTCTATGCATGTATCTGTCCTGTACCTCCTGTGTTCAGTATAATTATCAGCTTAATCTGCACAAAGAAGGGAGTGTTTCCTTCAAACATTTTTTATTTTTTGACATGCTAGTAAATATATTTTAAATTGTCATTTGAAGAACGTCTTATTTAAAACAATATTCTGTATGAGATAGTGACATGCACTAATTTTAAGTCCAATATATGTAACTTTACATAAGTATTTACTCAAAAATGGTCTGCTATAGTAAATTATAATTTTATCAGGAGTGCCAATATTATGGTTAAAAGAAGTATATGTTAAATTTATTAAACGTTCATAACATTTTTACAATGAATTTACAAAAAGCAGCAAAATGAGATCCCTTTTTAAATGTTGTGTGAGATGCAAATTATCATTTTGTTTGCAGTTCTGGCTACCCTTAAGTTTTATACCTCATTTAAAAGTAGCCAGAAGTGATGGAATTGGAAAAAAAAATAGCTTTAAGCTACCAGTCTCTTCCTGGTGACTATCAAATATTACAAGTGCCAATATCTCTACACTGTTAGTTTTGTTTGACATGCTCATCAAGAGTTTCTAAGTTATTGTGTATCTTGTAATTTCAATATGGTTCTAGACTAGACCTGCTGTTACCCCATATTAAATAAGCAGTTCAACAGCTATAAATTTCAGGAATAACATAGCCAAGCTGTAATCATTTAGTAAAGTTTTCAAAATCCATGCTGGGAGAGTTGAAATTGAGGCTGGTACAATGGGCAACTGAGCTTCAATCTGTTTAAGTGCAGCTGCTGAATTTGCATATCTAGAAAATCAACCAAGAAAGCTTGAAATTTTAGTAATAATTCAAAAACACTATTAAAACGTATACTTGAGTACATGGTGGTGGGGCGGTGGTGGGGTGGGGGGGGGGGCGAAAAGAATCTCAGAGGCCTAAAAGCCTTTATTTCATATAAATCCCTTTTCTCTGTGCCAATTTCATCACAGTATTAGATATAAGCCATAACACATACTTTGATAACTTATTGATATACAGTCAAGATGCTTGATTTGTGATGCCTTCCTTAGTAGTTAACAGTGTAATAGGAAGATAATGATGCCAGACTTAAAAGGGAACTTACAACCTTCCCAATATGTTAAAAATGAACTAACGTGAGATAAGCAACACTGTATAATGTTGACAGTTGCATTTCTAAATTTGTGAGGATCTGTGTCCTTTTCCAGACATATGGAATAGGGTTAATTGTATTAAGATGGGTGGGAGGTGTGTGGCACTGGCGAGGGGATGGGTGAAAACATACATACATACTAAGAAGCGCGTTATTAAAGCCAGTCCAGAAAAACAGTACATATTTATTTCATCCATAGTGGTCCCTGCATAAGAACATTCAAAATTTGATTAGCTCTACCAAATAATATTTCAAAATTCTTGTATATTTCTGCTGGGTGAAGACTTGGATTTTGTGACTGCAATGATACCAGCACTAGATTTTGGAGACATGCTTTAAATTAATTTGATAAAGGCGCTGAAATCAGGATTGGGTTTATTGTCCTGAAATGTGTTGTTTTGCGGCAGCAATATTGTGTATCACAGGTGCAAAAATTGCTATACATTACATTTACGTAAATACCCTGTACGTGATTTTAAAATAAATTAGTATCAAAGAAGAGAGGAAAAAAAGTGAGGTTGTATCTGTTGTCCAAAACTATCCTTTTACTTTGAACTTGAATCGAAGGTTTATTTATTTTGTAGTTTAGCTGTCTGTAGCTTACCTGATCTCACATCAGATGTTCTATAGGCTATCAGGCCCTTACTTTGTGGAACACCACAGTATTGCAGTCTCATGATTGCAGTTGTTTATTTGTACCCTCTGGGTGAGATGTCTAAATTAGGTCTTGCTATTTGAAACTTAACTTTGCTGTTTTTTAATATTATTATCAAAATTAGATTATGTTCAATATTATCATTGTGTAGTATTGCAGAGAATTCAAGCATCTGAGACAACAATAAAACAGATGTATTGAAAATATTGCTTATTTACTGGACTAATCTTATCTGAATATTGACTGGCATCTGGAATACAAAACGATTCAAGCAATTTTGTGTACAAATAACCATGCAAACCATTATGTTGTTTAGAAGTGAAATATTCCATAATACTCATTTTATTATTTTTGTAGAGGAATTGAAAATATGATGTGGACTTTTTTTTCTCGTGGAAGAATTAAATAATTTGTTTGGATGTTTTCCATGTTATTTTTCTATTGGGGGTCATGTTTTTCCGCAATATTTTTTGTTTTGCATTATAATGTTCTGGTAAAATTGCATATAAATATTTAGTATTGTATCCCTAAAACTCTGCTGTCAACTTGGATGTAAAGCCAGATGTTGATCTAGTTAAAATGTACTTGCATTGAAACATTTCCAGGAAATCATTTAAAGCTTTCTGAATGTTAATGCCAATATTCTCTTCCACATTATTTGTAGAGATAGCAGGGGGGAAAAAAATCAGTACCCTGACAGAATTTTAATATTACACAGAGCCTTTCAGTTATTTTAACTTAAACTTGGCCCCCTTGTCCTTCAGTTCTCACTCTGAACTCCCATGCATTCCTTCCTTTTCTCCGTTATTAAGTAGTGAAAGCTCTCGATCTTACTTTGCAGAATTCATTGCTTCCTGCTGCTTCTGCTTTCTTCTCCAAAAGTTTGGGCAAAACCTCGATGTTTTCTTTCAGCCTCCTTAATTTTCTGTTTGAACTCTTTGAATGTCTTTGCTTTCTTAAAAGTTACAAACAAATGTAAATGATGGTACACAGATTCATGTTTGCAGCTCTGTCCACTGCTAATTTCAAACCATGTACAGAAGCCAGGTTTTACTCAGAGAGAGAGAGAGAGAGAGAGAAAATGAAAGTAACAGGGAATTACATCTCTGAGCTTGCACTCGTTATCAGATCATTCCTATACAACATTGGTGTAATCTAAGCAACAGGTCAATTTTCACTCCGGGATGGTTTGTGTAATGCAGAAATGAAGAGAGTAAATTGACATTATAAGGAGTTACTGCTGCTCTCTTGTACTTCCCAGCCCCCAAAACAGGAAAAAGATATTGGTGTTGGCATCCCTTCAAAAAAGCTGAAATTTTGATGTGAATTGTTACATTTGGGACAAGAATTAAACTTGCATTCTTTAGAAAGGAATTAATAATATTGCCATCTTGCCTTACATGAATGTACAATTTTTTCTTACTTTGCTGTACATGAAGTGTTTTGTATAATAAGGGATTAAGTGAGAAAATCTACAGATGCTGGGCTCCAGTGCAATACACAATATACAAATGTACTGGAGAAACTCAGCAGGTCACACAGCATCCATAGGAAATTTAAAAAAAGTAAATAAATAGTGTTTCTGGCCAGGGCCCTTTGTCAGATTCCTGATGAAGGGCTCAGACCTTTTACTTCCTATCAATGGATACTGCATGACCTTCTGAGTTTCTCCAGTACATTTGTATATTGCTTCATCTAATGTATATTTCTTGTTATGCAGCAATTTGAGCAATGCGATTGGCTAAAATGTGGCTGAGAGTTCCCATTAGACGTTGTTGCGCAGTGTTATTTACCAAATACAAATTCTATAAATTACAGAATGTGATTGATATACAGAGTTGTCAAGTGCAACTTTGAAATTTGCTGAGTGAACACTTTGTTTTACTTTCAGTAGTTTAATGGTAAATGTACAAATGTTTTGGGATGGGGAACGCAGAGGAATGTCTTGTTCATTATTATGTTCTAAACCTTGCTGCCAGAAGCAGTTGATTTCTAAATGATACTGAATGTATTTCTGAGTCTACATAGCAAGATCAGAAGCTAGCTATATTGACTCAAAAATACATTATGTTTGTTATTTCTCTAGCCTTTGATTAGGTCATATTCACATACCCATTCTTCATAAAAAAATCACAGAATCAGAGCTTGCTTTCAAGGAGAAAAATTAGCAAACAGAAAAGTCCTACTGAGTTCCATAACAGATGGGCTAAAATTCGTCAAGAGAAGCACTTCAAATGTCAGATGTCTATTTGAATAATTTTCAAGTTAAATGTTGTCTTGGAGATTATATATGTTAAAAAGCTCAGCATTGTTTGAGGAAAACCTGATGAAATTATTGTAATTGGGAATTGGTTTGTACTAACTGAATTTTTATTCACATGAGTAAATTAAATGTAACTATTTGTTTCATGTTAACAACGGTTGATGGATTTGCTTGCCTTTATGTACTGGGGTGCATTGGAACTTGAAATAAAGCTATTTTATCAGAAACGGGGGCTTATGATCCATTGGGACCCCATTATGTAACTTTGACAAACACAGCACTAATAAAAATGGTGGAAGTAAAATGGTGTCCTTAGAATATCAATCCATTGGAAATATCTTCTGCACCAAGTTTATCTTAAGACCCCAAAGGATTTAATTTATAGTAACAGTTAAACTTATGATGGTTTTCCTTTCAAGAGCTGGTTGTCTATCATGGCCAAATATAGCAACCTCATGCCTGTTTATCAACATGCTAAATAGACTTGAGACAAATTTCTGCAACTATTCTGAAGATTTCCTCTGTTAGCAAATGTGGCAATCACAACATGTTACACAGACAAAAAAGTTGATAAGCATCTTGTTAGTCTATTTGGATTCACGCCGTCAGTGAGATTCCCTTTGTTCTGCACATCCCTTTCCCACCATTTTGACATGTGCATTTAAAATGGTCTGATCCATTTAGAATAAAATAAGCACAAGATATCGTTGATAAACTCTGGAAGCAGTTTTATTGGTATCACTACCTCTTCATAACCTTTCTCCTTTACGTCTCTTTCTCCAACTGTTAGGGGCGTCAAGCAATGTTCGTGAGATTCTTTGCCTTTTGACAGGCAACTGTTGAAGAATATCATGTATATTACATTTTGAATGTATTATCACATATCAATAAAAGGAACCTTGAACCTCTCATGGAGCAAGAATTACAGGCAAGTTAACCTAAACAGCCTTTACTTTATATTGAGAAGTATACCAGGAGTCTGGGCCAAAACATTGACTATCCATTAGTTCCAAGGATGCTGTCTAACTTTATGGATCATGTTTAATATAGAAACTAATACCTTTAAGTATATTTGGTAATGGTCTTGCCACTACAATAAGCAAACAAGATGTGACCCTCATGCACCCACTCACTGGATTTGCTGATAATGTATCAATTGGTGTTGGTTAAAGAGGAGAAAATCAGCCAAGGTTTATGCTCAGTTGGTTGAGATAAAACTGTTGTCTTCCACAGTAACCAATTTAACCTTCATCATTCTGATTATTAGTGACCAATACTCCAATAAATGGACCACTTAGAAAATCTGATGTATAAGTTCACAAATACCATTCTTTATTCCACCAAGTTCTCTGAACCCAGATGCATAAACAATTTCCATGATAAAGCACATAATAAGTCTGATAATTTAACCATTTCCTTTGACCTTTCTTAAGGGTGGGAAGTAATGGGCTTCCAGAGAGAGAGTGGATCTTTTGGAGTGGTAGGATCATTTGTGAGACCTCGTTTAAAGCTCATGGTCTTCCAGGCAGCAATGAGTAATTGCTGCCCTCCATACACAACTGAGACTCCCAACTGTATTAACTGCCTCAGTCTTGGTGGGATACCATCTTGGATAAATGCACCATGTTGCAAAGCTGAAATTTGTTTTGCGGCAGCAGGTTGGTGTAGAACAAGATGCAGAATTACTATAAAATCAGTTATATAAAAACAAGATTTACAAAAATAAATAAGTAGTGCGAAAAGAGAAAGGTAATGTCCATTGGTTCATTGTCCATTCAGAAATCTGATGGTAGAGAGGAAGAAGTTGTTTTTATAATGTTGAGTGTGTGTCTTTAGGCTCCTGTACCTTCTTCCTGATGGGACAATGAGAAAAGGGTATGGCCTGGGTAGTGAGGGTCCTTGATAATAGACGCTAGTTTCTTGAGGCACCGCCTTTTATTGGAGTGAAGGTGGATGCCCATGATGGCGCTGGCCGAGCTTGCAACCTTGTGTAGACTTCCTGTGTCATACCAGACAGTGATGCAACAAATCAGAATGATTTCCACTGTACATCTGCAGAAATTTGCAAGAGTCTTTGGTGATATACCAAATCTCCTCAAACTCCAATCAGAATCAGGTTTATTGTCATGAACATGTGTCATGAAATTTGTTTGGCAGCCCAAAATTGCAAAATTACTGTAAAATTGCATTTATATAAAGACAAGATGTGCAAAAAGAGAAGAAGAGGTAGTATTCATAGGTTTTCTATTGACTATTGGAATTTCAGTACGGTTATTGTCTGCTCTTGAGGCCTTGTTTATCTATTGGCAAATAGAATTTTTAGATAAAATATAACCACCTGCGGATCGACAAATACCACCCCAGCTTTTTTAGATGATTCTAAGCAGCTCCCTCAAACAGTAGCATATGTAAAGTGAGTTTCCTTTTTAATTAAATCTGTCATCTTCTTGACCAGTCCACAGAAATTCCTTAATCTTGCATTCTTTGGTCAAGTGCCATAATGGGGCTGGAGTAAGGAGTTGTGACATTCATCTTTAAGGTGGCCCCAGTCTGGTGGTTCAGCCACACACTCGAGGCATGAAGAAGTTTCCAATTCCAGAACATATGGTGCTTGCAGTAAATTATCTCCTGATCATTCTGATCAAATCAAGTTTATTTATTTTCTGGATGAGAATCTCATCACAAGGCTAATTAATGTGGAAACGCAAGGGTCTTCTCTCCTTGGGAAGGCAACAGGTGCATAACTTTGGGTTAAAATGTTGTCATTTAAAAATAGTTTTCAGCTTGCTACTTGCCTTAATTAACCTCCTTAAACCCTGTAATGAATATTTTGATGTCCTTTTAAAAAGTAATTAACCAGCCAATTAATTTGAAACTGAAAAGTGTTTAAAAGTGTTTTAAGTATTGTTAAATATTAATGTAATCTATTTTTGCTTCAGGTTTCAAAAAGTCTCAGAAACTTCCACGCTGTATTTGATATTTTAACACCTGGCTAACTCTGGGGGATGTATTTTGCCGGTCTATTTATCCTACTAGTTACTGAGACCATGTGGGGCACTAATGCCGTGCAAGACCTTTACAAAGCCTTGCCATTTGAGAATCTACTCTGTTGTTTCCACAAGCTCCCAGAGCCATCATTTCAGTCAAGTTTAGATTTTTTTTTATTGTGTTTGGCAAAAATCTGTCAACACTCACCATTATCTGCAAAATCCACCGATTTTCTATCCTCCCCTGTGCACCGAACAATTTCAAACTCTGGTTTCAATCCATCATCATCTTTATCTCCTCTGTTTCCTGGCTTGTGAATTTATTTGAAGCATCCCATCATATAAACTCCAAAGACATACAGGAGTTTAAGACCATAAGGTATAGGAGCAGAAATAGGCCATTCAGCCCATTGAGTCAACCCTGCCATTCAATGGTGAGCTAATCTATTTTCCCCATTCAAGCTCACTAACCAGCCTTCTCCCCATAACCTTTGATGCCCTGGGTAATCAAGAACCTATCCATCTTTGTCTTAAATACACCAAATGGCCTGGCTTCCACAGGTTCATGACAATAAACTCCTCTGCATTTCTGTTCCAAGTGGATGGCCTTCAATGCTGAGCTTGCTCAGCATCACCACATTATTACTTCAATAGTTACGAACTGTGTGTAACGAGTAGCAATAGGCAATGAACCAGACAGTGTTTAATTTTAAAACATCAATTTTATTTCTTACTCTTAAACTATAGTCATAACTCTTAGGCAATCCTTAATACTAAATCTGTCCCCAACTATGCGCAGATCTACTAGTGTATGTGTGTGTGTGATATACCCAAACTATGACAGACCAGGCCAAAATCTAGAAGTTACTTCAAAGTTTAGTCTTGCAATGCAGTGTGAAAGTGTAGGCTTTGAAATTTGTTGGCCAGAATTAACATTGTGACTGCTACAGACCCATGAATTCTTCTTGCATGGTTTTTAAAGAAATGTCCATCCACACGAGCTGTGGTCATAACACTCCTGGTCCTTTTGTAGGCAAGACTTGAACTGGGTGGCCTCCAAGAAGCTTCCAAGACCCTAGCACCGGTCTCTCCAAGTAAATTCTCTGCAAGTCACACTTAAAATGAAGCAGAATCTCCAAGTGACCTCCATTGTTAGTCACAATCAAAATGAACCATTTTGCTTCCCAAAAGACTCTCCTGGCACAGGTCAATCCACCAAAAAGGCCCAGTCATTCACAGAGCCTGCTTTGCTCTGAATTCCACAAAAATGACTGGCCACAAGAGCTGCTTCAACAGGCTGTTTTCTTTTTAGCCGTCAGCATGGGTCTCTCATAGAAAAATCAGTGTCTTTGCAAATTTATTGAATTCTGGAACAGACTGACAAACCTTTCCTCACTTCCAATGTATTAAATTGTCGCTGGGCAGTGATGTGTTGTGCTTGCGTTAAATGTTGATTGTGGCCATTCAGTCCCTCATGTCCACACTAATCCCATTTTACTAAAACTGGAGCTTGTGATGCAACAAATAAAGTTTCTAACGATGGTGGTATTTTTAATTCTTTCCACCCACAACCACCTTCTCATTCTCTGCCTGACTCTCTTTGCTGTCCACCATTTTAAAAAAAAAGGTTTAAAAAAAACCAAAGTTCTTACCCAAATCACTCACAACTAAACTTTGGAAATCCCAGCTGGTCTTTGTGTTTCTGCAGCATTTGATCTGTTAAGATGGACCCTAACCTCATCATGGTTCCCATTGAAACCATTACTTTCTCAGCTCATCCATTTTGCAACACAATCCCCATCTCTGTTCCCTTAAGTCTAAATTGCTAGAATTCCACATCTGTCAGTATATTGTTAAATCAATTGTTGTAAAAATATTTGGATGGATGATTAGACTAGTTGTATATTAGCAGACCTCGTCCTCACTGCTTATTAATGCTGAACTTTCCTGGAATGCAAATCTACTTCCTTCCTTAATTTTTCTGTTGCAAATTTTGTTTTAAACCCAAGTCTCCTCTGACTTTACCTTCAGTAGCTAGTGTAAGGAACTCATTGGCTTCATGTCACCAAAACTGAGGCCATTCATTGATTTCCCTCCATCAGTTCCCTCCCTTTCCCAGGCTGTTGGACCACTGAGACACCCTTGACTTCAATCTCCAGACATTTGATTAGATGGATTCTATGTCCGTAATAGAATAACATTTCTCATTCTGGCAATTCACCTGCTGCTTAAGCCCTTAGTCTTCCCTTTGTAACCTTGCCAGCACCTTCCTGACCATCCAGTCAGGCTCAGAATACTGACTTCCTTTTCTCATGGTGCATTGCCATTTCTACTATTGATGTTGGTTCATGTTCATTTGTCATCAGATTGTACCAGTACAACCCGACAGAACAGTGTTCTCCAGTCCTTGGTGCAGAACAGTACAAAACAGACAATACTCCCATACAGACAAAAGATACATATGCACACTACAAATTGTTCTTAATAATTAGTAGAGTCAGGGAGTTGGTTTTAGCAGTCATTCAGCATTTTCACTGCCTGTGGGAAGAGGCTGTTCCTCAGCTTGGTGGTTCTGGCTCTGATATTCCCGTATCTCTTTCCTGATGGGAGTAACAGTAAGATGCAGGATGGTAGGGGTTCTCTCTGATTTTTGACCCTCCTTTAAACAACAATCCCATCAATTGGGTGAAGGCAACCCCAGTGATCGTCTCTGCTGCTCTTATGGTATAAATGATTTGGATTATGCTTTGTGGCTAAATTTGCTGAATATAGATACAAAGGTAGGTGGAGGAACAGGTCGTGTAGAGGAACAAAGAGGCTTCAGAAGGACGTAGACAGATTAGGAGAATGGGCAGAGAAGGGGCAAATGAAATGTAATGTCAGAAAGTACAAGGTCATGCACTTTGGAAGAAGAAATAAACGGCCAGACTATTTCTATGTGGGAAGAAAACTAAAAATTCCCAGATGTAGAGGGATCTGTGCAGGATAGCCTGAAGATAAACTTTGGGATGGTGGTGAAGAAGGCAAATGCAATGGTGGCATCATTTCAAGAAGATTAGGATGCAAGAGCAAGGCTGTGATGTTGAGGCACTAGTAAGACCACACGTGGAGTATTGTCGACAGTTTTAGGTTCCTCATTTAAGAAAGAGTAGAGAAGATACAAAGGAGGTTCACCAGGATGATTCCAGGAATGATAGGGTTATATGAGAAGCATTTGACAGATTTTAGCCTGTATTCGATGGAATTTAGGAGAATGAGAGGAGTCTTACTGAAACGCTTTGAATATTTAAAGGTGTGCTCAGAGTAGATGTTCAAAGATTGTTTCCCGTGAATAAGAGACACAATTTCAGGATTAAAGGGTATCCACTAAGAACAGAGGTGAGTATGAATTTCTTCAGCCAAAGGATGATAAATTTGTGGAATTTGTTGCCTCAGGAGGTTGTGGAGGAAGGGTAATTGGGAGTATTTAAGGTAGAGATTAATAGGTTATTTCAGAGAGTTCAGAGAGGGTTCAGAGAACCCTTCTCCTTTAACAATGGCGTGAAGCAAGGCTGTGTTCTCGCACCAACCCTCTTTTCAATCTTCTTCAGCATGATGCTGAACCAAGCCATGAAAGACCTCAACAATGAAGACGCTGTTTACATCCGGTACCGCACGGATGGCAGTCTCTTCAATCTGAGGCGCCTGCATGCTCACACCAAGACACAAGAGAAACTTGTCCGTGAACTACTCTTTGCAGATGATGCCGCTTTAGTTGCCCATTCAGAGCCAGCTCTTCAGCGCTTGACGTCCTGTTTTGCGGAAACTGCCAAAATGTTTGGCCTGGAAGTCAGCCTGAAGAAAACTGAGGTCCTCCATCAGCCAGCTCCCCACCATGACTACCAACCCCCCCACATCTCCATCGGGCACACAAAACTCAAAACGGTCAACCAGTTTACCTATCTCGGCTGCACCATTTCATCAGATGCAAGGATCGACAACAAGATAGACAACAGACTCGCCAAGGCAAATAGCGCCTTTGAAGGACTACACAAAAGAGTCTGGAAAAACAACCAACTGAAAAACCTCACAAAAATAAGCATATACAGAGCCGTTGTCATACTCACACTCCTGTTCGGCTCCGAATCATGGGTCCTCTACCGGCATAACCTACGGCTCCTAGAACGCTTCCACCAGCGTTGTCTCTGCTCCATCCTCAACATTCATTGGAGCGCTTTCATCCCTAACGTCGAAGTACTCGAGATGGCAGAGGTCGACAGCATTGAGTCCATGCTGCTGAAGATCCAGCTGCACTGGGTGGGTCACGTCTCCAGAATGGAGGACCATCGCCTTCCCAAGATCGTGTTATATGGCGAGCTCTCCACTGGCCACCGTGACAGAGGTGCACCAAAGAAAAGGTACAAGGACTGCCTAAAGAAATCTCTTGGTGCCTGCCACATTGACCACTGCCAGTGGGCTGATATCGCCTCAAACCGTGCATCTTGGCGCCTCACAGTTCGGCGGGCAGCAACCTCCTTTGAAGAAGACCGCAGAGCCCACCTCACTGACAAAAGGCAAAGGAGGAAAAACCCAACACCCAACCCCAACCAACCAATTTTCCCCTGCAACCGCTGCAACCGTGTCTGTCTGTCCCGCATCGGACTTGTCAGCCACAAACGAGCCTGCAGCTGACGTGGCCATTTACCCCCTCCATAAATCTTCATCCGCGAAGCCAAGCCAAAGAAAAATAAGTTATTTATTAGCCAAGGCATCAAAGATTATGGGGAGAAACTGGATGTGACGCGTAGGTTTTTGATGGATATGACGCGTAGGGTTTAGATGGGCGGGCAGTGGGGCCGAGTAAGAAAATGGATCAGCTCATGATTAAATGGCGGGGCAGGCTCGATGGGCTGATTTAGCCTATTTCTGCTCCTATGTCTTATGGTCTTAATTGCAATGAACTCCCTGTCTATGGTGCTTCTTGTGTACATGTGATTTGAAGTCCTCTAACCACATGACTTATTTATATCACTATATATAATATATATACACACACACACACACACACACCATGTGGCTTTCCCTCTGAAGAAAATATGTATGAACACTTATAAACTGTTATATACGGTCACTGCAGGTTCAGTCTGTCAGTGGCTGACTTCAGAAAACAGTGCACAACTGAGGTCAAACTGTCTGACATGTTCCTGGACCTTGCAACCTTGCCTTCACTCATTTTCATTCTGCACCTTTTGAAAAGTCGTAACCAAATTAATGTCTGGAATCGATTCATTGTGATTGAAATACCATTATTGTTTGGACCATAGATGCTGAACAAATAAATTCTGTAACAGCTTCTGCAGATTTAATGCTTCGCTTTTTTTTGTAATTTCTTTTGAGAATTAGTTCTTACGTTGCTGTCGTGTTTGAGATGATTCTCTTGACTGATGCCTTGCCCTTTGTTTTATTTTGCAAACTCTTGCCCTGTGTATTTCTGTTACACAGCCATTGCACTGTTGAAAGAATGTTTGTGCAACAAATGTGGTTGGTAACATCTGGAGCAGTGACTTGCTTTGCTCGCAGTCTCTTGATGCTGTCCCTAATTCTGGTCCTTCAATTGAAAGTGAGCATTATACAATGTGACACTGCCACCAGATTACCCTTCCTCTCTCTCCCCTCTCTGCAGGACCGCTCCCTCTGTGACTCCCTCATCCACTCATCCCTTCCCACCGATCTCCCCCCTTGGTACTCACCCCTGTGACTGCAAAAATACTACACTTACATCCATTCCTCCTCCCTCACTACCATTTGGGGGACTAAACACTTTACTTGTGAATCTGCAGGGGTCATATACTGTATCCAGTGCTCCCATTGTGGTCTCCTCAGCATCAGAGATGAAAACAGACTGGGACATCGTTTCGTTCAGCACCTTCAGTCTGCCTGCTGCAATAGCAAGGGCCTCTCAATTTCAATTTGACACACCAACATGTCTATCCATGGCCTCATGCACTACCAAACCAAGACCTGCAATTTGGAGGAACAACATTTAATATTTGGTCTGGGCACTCTCCAAACTGGATGGCATTAACATCAATTTCTGTTAAAAACCCTCCCTGAATCTCTCTCTTTCCCTGTTCCTCTGTCTCCTTTCTCCAGTTCCCCACCCTCTTCCCTTCCCTCTCCATTCAGAAAACTTTCACCTCCCCTCCTGACCTGTCCTCCCCCCACGCCACCTTTTTATTCAGATGCTTGTCTGCTTTGATGAAGGACTTGGGCCTGAAATATTGGTTACCCTTCACTTCCCATGGATGCTGAGAGACGTGTGGAGTTCCTCCAGCATTTCTGTGTTTTTACTACGTCTGCAGACTTCCACGTTTCACTCCAATGTTGGTGTCACCTGTACATGTTCGAACCATGTCAGCGGCATTCTGTGGAGTTTCGCCAGCACTTTTGTGTATTGAACAATTACGTTGTGCTGGTAAAACACAGAATTCCTTGGGTATTTTGACTGCGAACAATCCTACATAATCTTACACAAGACCTTTTATGTTCTGCAGCTTCAACTGTCTTCTTTTGTCTCTTGTATCTTGCATGAACTTGTCTCTGAAGCCACAATCAAGAAACCCGACAAACTCTACAAGAGTGTTATGACATCATCACTCATGGTTTCTCCGAGCTTCAGAGTGCCTATGATCAATTTGGCACTATCTCAAAGTGTTGTGGGTTAAAATATTCAACCAGCATTGGAACAACTGCTATAAACCAGATATCTGCAGCTTTCTGCAGAGCTACTGTGAATATTGCTTCCATAGAATTTCTAAAAGTAATATTCATTTCTGATATTCCTTCACTGCAGCATTAAATGTCTGTACATTTTCTGCGCTGTCTTCCTTGTGCAAAAATATTATTGACAGTGAAACTCATTCCATTTCTCGCCCCATTTGATATGATTTTTTTTCATGCATTCAGTTCATCTCCCTGCCCATAAAAAATGCTTGTGCTAAATCTGTCATTTTCTTTCTTTTGCCAACAAAATTTCCATTGATGAATTATGTTCAACAAGCTCACAGGCACGTAAGATCAATTAATCCATTCAGTAACATCTTAATTATGTTTGGGCTTGAAATGGGCATTATACACGACTAGTACACCTCTATTACAGCCCCAGTGACCCGGGGTTGAATCTGGCACTGTCTATAAAGAGTTTGTATGTTCTCTCCGCATCTGCTTGGGTTTCATCTGGGGGTTTCAGTGTTTCCCCCCCCCCCACCCCCTTCAGAAACATATGGGGGTTGTAGATTAATTGGTGTATTTGGGCAGCATGGGCTGAAAGGGCCGTGCGGTATATCCAAATGTAAGATTAAATAAGCCTGTCAAGCTGTAAATACACCCTCCAGCCAGTGGTGATGCTATCGCATCATCTGTTTGTCCATTTTCACTCTTTGCTTGAACTGCAGAGAACATGTGGGTTGATGCATCTCTGCTTCTGTATAATAAATGTTTCTAATGAACCATAAAGCTAATTTTTAAATTTGATATAAAATATCACAGGAATATCAACAAGCTCTGACCTACTTATTGCCTGCCTCCTCAACCTGCCCTAATTGAAGCCTATGCCAATGGAGATAAGAAGAGGGAGACAGAGATAGGCCTCCTGGGCTCTGAAGCCTTCCCATGGTGTTTGATGAATGACCTGCCACAGGTCTCATCTCCTCTTCTGTGCCAGTTCCCTCCAGTTTTCAATTCCCTGATTTTTTAAAACTACTTCCTCTGTACATGCCCTCAATGGTATGACCCTCACAACCCTCTGGGCCGAGGAAATTTTAGAGATTCCCCACCTCATTGAGAAGAATTCCGATCCATCAAAGTTTTAAACAACTTTCCTTTTGTAGCTAGGTTCCCTTGTTCGAGATTCTCCTACTTGTGGAAACATCTCGATATTTACCCTGCAACGCACTCCCAGGATCTTGTACGTTTCAAGATCACCCCATGTTCTTCCAAATGTTAAAGAATATTGACTTAAGAAAATATCATCTGCCATTCCTTGGCACACTCTCGTAGTTCACCAAGGTCCTATTTTAATTGTGGATAACTTTCTTCATTGTCCCTTATGCCACCATGCCTCGAGGAAGGGCTCTGGCCCGAAACATTAGTTAAATATCTTTACTTCCCATGGATGCTGCGAGACATGTGGCGTTCCCCCAGCATTTCTGTGTTTTTACTACAAGAACAGTGTCTGCAGACTTCCGCGTTCAATGTTGGTGTCACCTGTACATGTTCTAACCATGTCAGCGGCATTCTAGTTCAAATTGTTAAGACTGATGATGGACATTGACGGACCCAGCACTAATTACTGAGGCATGCCACTGGTCAGGGGTCTTCCATGACAGGGATCTCCCAATGGCTGACCATTTCAGTTCTGTGCCCCAGTCCTGCGCTAACATGTCTCTCCATGGCCTTGTACTGCCAAACCAAGGCCAGCTGTAAATTGGAGGAGCAACACCTAATATTCCGTTTGGGCCCTCTCCAATCAGGTGGCATTAGCATCAACTTCTCCAGTTTCTGCTAGACCACTCCTTATTCTCCCTATCCCTCTGCCTCTTTTCCTCCAGCTCTCCATCCCTTTCCCTCTCCATTCACAGAGCCATCCCCTCCCCCTCTGTTTGCTGCTGTGTGCACCCTCCCTTATCCGCCTCTTGCCTGTGGAGGTGCGCTCCTCCCCCTGCCCCTCATCACAATTTAAAATGATCTTGACAACCTCGACCAGAGCTTAGTGTCGGAAAATTAAAGGCTGTAGGATTTGGCAGAGTAAATTGTATCATAAATGAAAATGTACTTAATTTAAATGAGTAGGAGGAAGATGATAGCCAACAGATTACTAAAAACGTTAGTGCAATCTTTGCAGGCTTGACAAAGCAAATGGAATGTTGGTATGCATAAACAAGGGGTGTCATGTTAATGTGGAGAGGTCATTTTAAAAATTCTATTTGTGCCTGGAATTGTGCATGCAAAAATCATCTTAGTAATTGAAGAAAATGCACAGAACTGCTTTATAATTAAGGAGATCATGCACATGGGATCATTATTTATCTCTCAAACAGAAATGACCAGCAGGGCATATAATGGATGTGTTTGAGATTGTGAAAGACATGGATGAAATGTGTCCAATTACATTTTTCCTCCACATCAAAATTTTTAAAAAGGAAGTCAGAATTGTTATGAACTCTGATTGTCAAAGATGTGTTGATGTAAGTTTGGAAATTTCAGGAGGCAGCTGAAGAACTTCTGGCCACTGATACCCGCAGATGTTTTTATTGCTTTGCAATCACATACTGGAGTTTGCGGGTGGAATGCTCATGGAGTCTCTTCTTCCATTAGTCGTGTAATAATTCATTACTATTCATAATTGGATGTGATAAGACTGATCTATTGTTTTTGGTGAACTTTTCTCCGCCTGTAGCTTGGTGTTTAGAATGCACACAGTACAATCTTGTGGTTTCATCAATCTGCCATTTTATCCTTGCTTTTGTTGTCAGCTTATCCTATTCTGTTTTCTTTGGTTACTAGTTTACTTGGCTCTTAAATTTCTTTTTAAATTTAGACATGCAGCAGCCCACGACCCCATGCTGCCCAAATACCCCAATTAACCTCCAAGTGGGAAGGAACTGGAGTACTCGGAGAAAACCCATACAGACAAGGGGAGATTGCAAAAACTCCTTACCGATAGCACTGGATTCAAACCCAGGTCACTGTCACGGTGTCAGGATCCTGCTTCTCACATCTTTAGGTCTTCAATCAATGATATCTCCAAATATGTAATCGAGTTAGGGTTGTGTCTGCCAGAGAAAAATCTGACTATGCACGGTTCGTGTGCTTTATCCCCACGGAACAGCTAATTTGATTATGTTAGGGCACGCTACTTAGTAAATGTTTGCATTACTTCAAAGGGAAGAATGCAGAATGTGTTTACCAGCTCAATCTGCCATAGACACATCAATTCATAGACCAATCTGTACATAGCCAAATGAGGTAAAAATCAAGCTGCGTGGTGTATATTTTTCATGACCATGGAACTGAGCTGAGATGCATTTGTCATCATCTTGAAATGCGCATGCTGAAGCATTTCAACATCTTGTATGTCAGGAAGGCACAACAGCGAGAAGACTGAAGGAGGCAAGGCTACAGGCCATTATCTATCAACCTTCTACAGGAGCTCTATGAAAAGTATCCTGGCCGGCTGCATCACAGGGTGGCATGGTTGCTGCAGAGAAGTGGATTGGAGGTCAATCCTCAGGACCATTAAAGTGGCAGAGGGTATCACTGGAGTCTCCCTTCCACCTCCCCCCCCCATTCAACCTGATCTACTGGGATCGTTGTCTGAAGAGTTCACGCAAAATCATTGAGGACACCTTTCACCCATTTCATGGCATCTTTCCTCTGCTCCCATTGGTGAAGAGATAGAGGAGTATCAGAGCTAGCACCACCAGGCTGAGGAACAGCTTCTTGCCATGTTGAATGACCAAAGGAACTGCTCACATTAACTATCCAAGAATCATATTTACGAAACAATTTTTTTTGGTATATATGAATACTTGGCCTGCAGATGTATTTTTTATCTGTATGTGTGCTATGTCTGGTTGTGTTGTCTGGGTCTCTTGCTCCGAGGTCTGGAGAACGCTGTTTCATTGGGTTGTTCTTGAGTACTCAGAGGACAATAAACTTGACTTTTCATTATAGATTTCATGTGCATAATCCACTAAAAGCAATGCAAACCAAATGTAGTGCAATGATATTGTGCATTGCTCTTTCAACACCGTTGCTACCACACTTGCTTATATATATGCAGCAAGTAAACAGCATGGAATATGCGCAGTAAAGTGTCATCCCTGTGTGTTCACCGTCTTCTGAACGACTCTGCTACCTGCATCTTTCTTGGGAACTGCCATAAAACAGACATTGATTGACCCAGCTGAGCTGCAACAAACTGATAGAGTGAAACATAGAAGTTTGCAGATGCAGTGATTGAAGTAAACACACAATAATGCTGGAGAAACTCAACAGGTCAGACAGAATAGATTATATAGTATGTCTACTGAAATATATGTGAAAGATTAGTCTGACTAATTACGAAATTTAAAATGTGTTTGAAATTTACCAACTCAAGATTTAAGATTCCTTTATTGTCATGTAATGATGCAGGCGTAGCTGCCGTGTAGCGGGCCAGGTGGGTGCGCAGCACGCTATCGCAAACCATCACTGGGGCGGTTCTTTGGCAGGCGCGTGGAGCCATAGGCCAGACCGCTGGGTACTCACCTGGCAAATGGACCGCACGCACGCTGTGCTGCGTACCAAGTAACGGCATGTTGGTTTGCTGGGCCTCCTTCTAGAAGGCACTGTGTTTAATTTAAACCTGCCAGCCCTGCGGATTGGCAGCAAACACATAGGGATGTCACCACCCAGGCGGGAGGGATATAAAAGCATGTAAAGCCCAAATAAACAGTCTTGTGTTGACTAACCGGGTGTACGTGTTTTGTTTTAGTAGCTCTACCGAAGTAATTGCTGCATAGGTGTAATATTACATGAAATTGGTTTTCGTCTGCCATACCGCAAACAGATTTGCCATCAGCAGAAATTGCCTGGTACCTCTTACAGTCAGAGAAAGAGAAGCAAAAGAAAACTCCCTCAGAGTCACTGAGTGTCGGTGGATTTGCCTCCAGCAGCCTCTGCAACTACACAGAATTTAATCCAAGCCATCGGCAACCTGAACTCCAGAACCAAACCGCTGACACAATCAGGAAGCACTCAGTGCCCTTGCCATCCTCTCGCATTTTGGTTCCAATAGCTGGTACCCCTTCAACCAGTCTTGAGCCATTCTCCAGCAGTGCACAGCCTGGTGTGAGTCCTTCAACCACAAGGCGCCAGAAGTCTACAGCCTGCCTGGGTTCCTTGCCTCGAGTCACCTGTTTGGGTCCATCAGCTGCTGAGCCCCTCCCTGGTTTGCCAACATGGTTAAAGCCCCGTGAGTTGGCCCCTCTGCTTTTCCTTAAACAGGGGTGTTCTTCCCATTACTGGAGCCAGTCCTCTACTTCCCCAGAGTCTGCAGCCCTTGAGGCTGCTGCCGAACGTAGGCACCACCACCTTGGGCCCGAGTCCCATGGTCACATCATTTACAAAAGGCCAAATTTATTGATCTAGTGGTGATGGAAAATACAAAAATAACCTCAGGTCAGATGATTCATATGTTTTATGCTCATCAGAAATGCATAACTAACATTTATGTGGCTTTTGGCCATAGAAGGATGCCTTAATTTCTAGTCAAATAAAACTGAAAAATGCTTGGCGTGAAGGAAAGAGTTAAGATGAAAATCTGCGATGTTTTAAATACTTTTTGCTCAACATTTCATGTCTTGTCTTCACTATACATTGTCCTGTCATGTTTTGCCACATTGTGCATTAGGCAGTGAGAGTGCTGAACGACCAAAGGAGCTGCTCACATTAACCATCCAAGACTCCCATTTGTACAAAACAATATTTATTTTGTTTGTGTAGATAAAATTCTTGCCCTACATTATGTATTATTTGTCTTTATGTTTTAAGTCTGCATGTTTTGCCCTGAGGACTGGAGAATGCTGTTTCATCGGGTTGTACAATCAGATGACATTAAACTTACTTGGCTTGAAATATATTCTCCAATAATATATTTGAAAAATAAAAATGGTAAAATAATTTCAGGTAACCTGTGACCAAAAAAAATGGCAGTGTTGCCGCTGGTGCGGACCCGAGGAGGGCAGGGAGAGGACACGAGGCGCCCCTCCACATGGTTCTACCGCCCAGTCCAACTACCGATGGGTCCGTACAGTCTTTAAACGGCCTGTTAAAGGAGCCAACGGTGGTTTATTTTAAAAATCCTGCGACTGCAGTGTCTGGGCCCAAGATAGTGGCGCTTATGTTCGACAGCAACCTTGAAGGGCTGCAGACTCTGGGGAAGCAGAGGACTGACTCAAGGCACTCAGCGATTCTGGGGGTGCTCTCTTTTGCTTCTCTTTCTCTGACTGTAAGACGTGCCAGGCAATTTCTGCTGATGAATAATCTTCATCTACAGTAGAATAAAACCAATTTTGTGCAATATTACACCTGTTTTATTCCAAGTCAATAAAGGAATCTCAAACAGTTATGATCTTAAAATATAATGCTAATGTATTTTTTGCAAAGATGGTAAGAAGAAACACCATTCTCATCCCCACGTCTCAGACACTACTGAGATAGAGATCTCTTGGTCCTTAACTTTCATCTGATCAGTCTCTGCAGCCAGCGCATCATCCTTCGCGATTTCCACCAGTTACAACAGGGTCCCACGACCAGTCGTGTTTTCCTTTCCCTTTCTGCTGACACAAATCCCTATGTAACTCTCTTATTCACTCATCCCTACCAAAGCTTCCCCAGTTTATTCCTTGCAGCCACTTGTTTTGACACCTCCTCCTTCAACACCACCCAGGGACCCAAACACACCTTCCAGATGAGGCAATGACTCACCTGCATCTCCTCCAGTCTCATCTACAGCAACTGCCATTCTCATTGTGGCCTCTTCTACATCAGTGTAGACTGGACTAGCCACTCTCATTCTCCCCTGGGGGCCACTGCACATTTAAGGGGAGGCGGCCATGGATTGAAATCACAAAACATTTTTTTAATGTTTTTTATGAACCCAACACCCAACCCACCAATTTTCCCTTGCAACCGTGTCTGCCTGTCCCGCATCGGACTTGTCAGCCACAAACGAGCCTGCAGCTGACGTGGACATTACCCCTCCATAAATCTTCGTCTGCGAAGCCAAGCCAAAGATAGCAAAACATGGGAGAAAAATCAACTTAACTGCTTCACCCAGAAGGGGACCTAAAAACTTTGCTTAAAGCAGAGTCCTACGAGGGCCATAGCCATAAAAAGATTGAGGATGGTTGGTCTAGATGATTGTTTTGCGGAACTCCTGCATTCCGTCTACAAGGACCAGCTGAGTTCTTGGTGGCATTGCCATTTCAACTATCCTTCCCACACCAACCCGCCTGTCATCAGCCTGAGTGAGACCAAATGCAAACCCACAAGAACCACACCTTATATTCTGCCTGAGCAGTCTACAGCCCAATAATATGAGCTCTGAATTTTCTAACTTCAGGTGACTCTTATCTCCTGTACTTCTTTCTTTCTCCTGATCCACCCAAGTTCTACCACAACCTCTTTCCCTTTATTAAACCCTGTTCCCCAGCCCCCATCACACAGTTTTGTTGCCTTTTCCTCCCTGGTTCAATATGCCATACAGTTTTGTTGCCTTCTCCTCCCTGGTTCAATATGCCCATCACCCACAAACTACAACTTCTGTTACTCCTATCCCCTTCCCCAGTTGGTTCCATCTCTCCCTCCTTTATCTAGGAGGTATTTTACCATTTCACCCAGTTCCAACTGTTACCCACCAGGCCCTGCTCCATCCTCATCTTTTTTATACTGGCTATCCCCCCCTCTTCACTTTATCCTGACATAATGACCCAAAATGTTGGCCATCCTTCTACACCCACAGAGGCTGCTTGGCCTGCTGAGTGCTTCCAGCAGTTATTTGCCATAGATTCCAGCATCTGCAGGGTGAAGTGTCACAACTGGCCACTTCCTCTCATTTGATCACTTAGTAGAAATCAACAACTTTTACCTCAGTCGTAGCATTTTAATCACCAAGTCAGAAGCTCATGGGATCTGTTCCACAGAAGAGCCTATGATTTTGGCTGAAATAAGCAGAGGGTGCAGTGAAATCAGAGGGTTGCTTTTCAAAGGAGATGCGACAGGTTGATTCTGTTTTACTTATTGGACGTGGAAGGCACTTTTTTGAAAAAGATGGAATTGTGTTCTGCTGGTATTCTTGACTGATGGTGGAGGAGAGCAGGAAGGGAGGGAGGGAAGTCAGAGGTGTCTTCATTCTCCTTGCCAATTGAAGGACCATACTGTGTGTGTGACCAAAAGGTGTATCAACATTTCCTTACCCATGAATTTGTTCTGTGCATCAGAAAGACAAGAATGTTATTACCTGGTAGGGGAGGACTCTAGACTGTGGCCCTTCCTCACAGCACCATCATGTTGACTGTACTAAGCCTCAATGCATCCCTCAGCAGACACTCATGCAACCTGGAATGTGCCAATTGACAGCATTCCCGAACCAACATCTCTGTGTGTTGAAAGACCAACAGGTTTCAGGCAGACCAAAGTGTGTCTTTCACCGAGTTGATGGTCTTCCAGCAGTTCTGGTTGTCTGACTCTGTGTGGATTCCGGGAACAGCCGTAGAGTCCACTGTTACGCTGCTGCTGGGGTCATCCTTCTCCACAGTCCTAGCAAATCTAAATTTTGCAGAGGTGAAGGACTGTCTCCTCTCCACTGCAGTCATCTCCCACGGACAATGTGTGTTGTGGTTGATGTTCCAGTTGTACAGGAAGAATCTGGCTAGAAGGGCTCCTCTCACCACCAGCCAAGTCAAGTCCCAGTGCTTGTTCATGAGCCCTGGCAATGAGGCAGTCTGCCAGTTGACCTGGACAGTCTGCTCAGGGAAGCATCTCACAGTGTCCATCGAGTCCTCATCTCTCAGTGTCTGCAGAACATTCTGTGCTGACTACTTCTCTCTGATGGCTTTTGGGGATTGGCCATACCTGCGCCATGTACAGCAGTACTGACAATACCTCACATCTGAAGACCAGGTTCTTCCCTGTTATTGAGAGAGCCATGCTCACAGAACCTAATTTCTAATGGACATTTGCGATCTGTTTTAACCAATTCTTGTTGCACACCTTGACTCCCCAAACCAGATCACCAACTCCTTCAGTTAATCAGAGCTGACTGTGAAGGGGACAGTGAACTGGTTGGGCCAGTTACCAAAGAGTAGTGGCTTGCTCCTCTTCCAGTTTACCCTGGCACCTGATGCAGACTCAAATTGGCTGCAGATCAATCTGCAGACCAGCCATGTGTCCAGATAGAAGAAGGTGATGTCATCCATGTATAGAGAGAGGCCTTGACCTGAGTGCCTCCACAGCCAGGCAACATCACTCTTCCTTCTTGATAGATTCAGCAAAGGACTCCATGCAGCGCACAAGAGAGAAGATAGCCATTGATTTGGACTGCACTACAGATGTACATATAGAGCAGCTTAATCCGTCTAGATTCACTCCCCAAAGCCCATTTTGGAGAGCCCATCCATCATGCAAGTGTGATCAAAAGGGTTCTCCTGCTCTAAGCTGACCAGGCAGGTGTCCACTGCCCCCCCCCCCCCCCATGGTCATCAAGTGATCATATCTCTGAGTAGTGTGAGGCTGTCAGCGATCTTCCTTCCCAGAACTGTGCAGGTTTGGTCTGGGTGGATCACCTGCCCCATCGCAGGCTTGACTCAATTGGCGGTGGCCTTGGACAGGATTTTGTTGTCAAAGTTTAACAATGATACGGCTCTCTCATTCCTGATCTCCTCCTCTCTCTCCCCCCTGCATCTCAATATGCTTCAGGGTACTCGATGGCCAACATGAGGACCTGATGGGCGAAAGCCTTGTTGTCTGTGCTGTGTTGAGTGATAACTCTATGGTTTAATTTGAAGTGCCTAACCGACGTGGTTACATTTTCAAAAAAGAAAAACTGCAAAGAGCAAGATCTGCAGAGAACAACTCATTTTTCCTACAAGCTTCTTTGATATGTCAATCTAAATGCTCTACTGCTCCCTCTTCTGGGACAACGAAGACTTCCTATCTCTGTCCAAGGTGCAAAGGAGAGGTGTCTGCACAGCCTCTCGCTTGAGACAATCGTTTTCAATTTTATCACTTCTTTCTCTACTGCGCTCAGATATTGGCACTGCTCACAGACATGATATATGGGGGGGGGGGGGGGAACTAAAACCCCGTTTTGCTCTGTTTAGTGCAACACCTTAAGATGGTGGATATGCCTTCCTTTTGTGTTCCGAACCGTTGTCTGAACCCCCCCCGCAGTAATTAGCGGGGCACGCCTACATTATCCGGTCGCGGTGCAAACAGCGCTGGTCGCGCCGATCCACAGGAACCATGCGGCCGAAC
The DNA here is from genome assembly GCF_036971445.1 of Narcine bancroftii. NCBI lineage: Eukaryota > Metazoa > Chordata > Chondrichthyes > Torpediniformes > Narcinidae > Narcine > Narcine bancroftii. The sequence goes on from NC_091478.1 coordinate 73,560,966, forward strand.
GGAGCGTGAACGCTTTGTCTGGGGGACAAAAACCCCCGGTGGGGACTCTTGCCTTCAAAAAGCCGGAAGGGGGGGGGGGGGGGTTCAATCGCCGCCTGCCCAGTATTTGCGCAGCCTTGGGTCACCGGTGCCCAGGTTGAACGCGATGAGAGGGCCACCCAGTCTCAGGGTGCGGACACCCGCGCAGAGACCCGTCTGAACGCGACCCCGCTTCTCAAGCCGCACATGTAAATGGATTGAAACGCGCTGCGGGGGGGGGGGGGGGGGGCTCTCGCACCTTGCCTCGAGTGCGTGGACGGACTCCCACACAGACCCAGGGGAGTCCGCTGCTGCGACCGCGCCTCTTTGAAATGAAAACAAAGTTGCCTCCAAAATGTGTCAAGTCGACGCAGATAATGGTGGCATCTCTCGCCACTGCTGCTGTACCTTTAAAACCACGCAGTGCATCCGCTGTGGTCAGTTTCACCCAAATCCATTGACGTCAGTGAGGAGCCACATGATCAGACAGAGACCAACCAGATCGGAAAGAGTTTCTGCAATGTTCATTGCTTGCCTCCAGTACCAAGATTACCCCTCACTAAATTAAGCTCCAGAATCGTGACGTTTCGCCTTTGTCTTTTTGGGGGGATCTCGGCTGCGCCCTTTGTTGTTTTGGGGGGGGGGTGGTGGGGGGTGGGGGTGGGGGGGGGGGGTGTTCCAGGGTTGGATTGGCTGCAGACCATGGCTTTGTTTCATCTAGCCCGCTTCTAGGACCACGGGGGAACGAAGGCAGCGAGCGGGATCCTGCCTGCCGCCGGGCTGCGGAGAACGCCTTTCCCCGTGCTGGGAGTCCGCCGACGGGGCTGCCATGGATTTCAGCCGCGGTGACCACACGCAGGGCTCCGAGGACAGGTCCTGCCTGCTGGCCGAGCCCTCGGCGGCCGAGCTCAACAAGCTGGGAGCTGCACCCTGCCGGCGTGCCAACCACTGTACTAACGGCATGAGGTACAAGCTTCTGCAGGAGGGGGACATCCAGGTGTGCGTGATCAGGCATCCCCGGACATTCCTGAGCAAGATCCTCACCTCCAAATTCTTGCGGAGATGGGAGCCCCACCACCTGACACTGGCCGATAACAGCCTTGCTTCAGCCACGGTAAGTGCCGAGAAGACACGGCCCGCAGACATTGAAGGCGCTGCGTTGAGCTGCAGAGTCAAACGAGCTTGTCGATCGCAGACTTAATTGATACAGTTATTTGGTTCACGTGCTTTATGGTTCAGATGTATCGACGGCAGGTTGTCAACCTCAACGTTGGCCGTCAACCTCGTTTCAGTCGCACCTTTTAATTTATTGTGACCAAGTTTCACTGCGTGACAAACGAATTTGCAGCAAGCCATCCCTTTTAGAACCGACCGACGAGTTAACCCCCTTCCTCCTGACGTTGTAACATTAGAATGAAACGAAGCTGAGAGACCGGGACCGTTTGGCGAGCATTTCAGAAGGTGCAGGGGACGGCTTGGCACTGCTGTCCAGCCCTGGCTCTCTTTTTTCAAGGGGGGGGGGGAAGCAAATCGATCGAGGCGATACTTTAGAACGAGGGTGACCAGTACGAAAGGGGGCGGGGGGAGAGCAGTGCGAAGGGAGCTGGCGACGAGAAGCATTGATCGGGCTTCAGTTCAAGCACGAGTTTCCACTGGCGCACAAGCCGTGATTTCGGTGTGTGGGAGTCACCCAACCCGAGAAGCCCGGCCACGGGAGCAGGCAACTCCTGTCATCGGGGAATTGTTGGGAAAGTTTGCAGAGCTTGGGAATGGCAGGATGTTTATGACTCGAGATGAGGGCAAACCGCTTCGGGTGTTGTTCCGAATAGACACATCCGGGCCCTAGGATCCGGCGAAGTCCATTGGGTGCAATTGCCTACCTGAGCCGACGCGAACCAGCCCTCCAGTCTTGAGACCGGCCGCCGGCTTAGGGGTTGGGGAGATATTGGGCCGCAGCTCTTCCTTCCCAACGAATTTCGTTTAGTGGAAAGGATTTTTCCGCGGGGATTCACAAACAAATAACCCGGGCGAGATTTTTGGAAGATGACTTGTTGACTGACCCGGGGCGTTGGGCATTTCATTAGGGAGGAGACAGGCAGCGTCGCTGGTCGGGGCACATCAGGTCAAGTCGACTATTGTTTCGTTAGCCCCCCCCCCCCCCCCCACCGGCATAAATGGATTTGGAAAATCACAGCGGCATCACTTCTAATGCAGACCCCCACTCCCCAAATAGAAGAACTCAATTGGAATGGTGCATCCCCCCCCCCCCCACTTCGCATGGCACTGAGAGAAGCCAGTGTTAAGCAGCCACTGGACGGCGAGGTCTCCTCTCTTCGTTTCCGACGCGCCCAACTCGAAGCGACGCGGGGCTCGGTCCTGGGGAGGGACGGCGGACCCGCTGACACGGTGAAGTCCGTCCCGAGGCTCGCCGCTTCCCTTCGCATCGACCGCATTTGCCGCAGAGCCAACGACACAGTCTCGTCTCCAATCAACCAACCTCCCTCTGTTGTGAACACAGTGCAGACGAGAGGAAACCTTCCAGCTTCATCCAGCCCAGATCACCGGGTTAGATGGAATTCAGCAGTACTCATTCATATATATTTATAGCAAGTTATGTAAACTGACCCGCACCGTGAATGACCAGAGCCCACCGCTGGGTCTGGGCACAAGTGCAATTGCAGGTTCGGTGATTAAATCAGGTTTATTCAATAAAAGGCAGAATAACATTCCCTACTCCAAATAGCAGTCAATAAAGGAGCAATTGGGTATACAATTAGGTCTCAAAATCTGCCATTCCGAAGCGAGGCAAACTGACAGAACTCCAAAACAACTAGTTGTCACCAGCGACTGATTTTTTCTCTCTCATCGAATTGGCTGATTCATTAATTGGAAGAATGCACCGGCCCTGCCCAACTTTTTAGTTGGACGCCTGATTAATTTAACCAGGAGGAAGCTAAATCTGCACCAGCTGGTTATTTTCGGAAGAGGTTGATGTTGACTCTCGGTTAACTGGGGTTCCCAGGGCTGGCAGTGCCCGTGATGTCGAAAAATTCATGCTGAGCCCACCTGTAATTGGAAACCCTGGGGGATTTTCTGAGAGCCGATTGATCCTGAAAAGTTCAGATTTATTATCAAAGTTGCACACATGACATCAGATTATGAGATTACTTTTCCTTGCCGGTGGAGCAAAAACTGTACTCAAGAAGATACATTTGCACACTGTGTATATTCAAGAGGGAAGTGTTTGCGTGTATTTTGTGAAAACTAAAGAAAATTTTAAAAAAAGATACATTGACATGGTTTCGGACACAGGTTGATTTTCTTTTTAATTTGCATGTCTGATGGGGCTCTTTTAAAATTGTGGCTATATAGTTTTAATGTGTAACTCCCCCCCCCCCACCCCCCATTACGAATGACATTTCCAATGGCAAATATCTCTCCAGCCTGCTGCACAAAGAATCAGCCAAACTTTCCTTAAGTTTAAGGTATATTTTCAGATGAATGTTTGAGATCTCAGAGGACTTGCTTGGTATTTCCGAAAATCATACCCGAAAGCTTGTATCCTGCAACCCGTTTCAAATTAACTATTGAACTACAGGTCTGCATTGGTAGCAAGTCAGTAGAAAAATAGGAGAAAAATAAAGGTTTTTTACAAATGTGAGAGCAACAAGGCTTTGAAACTAGACAAGTATTTTCTGGTGATGCTGTTGAGCAAGTTCCTCAACTTCAATTTGTTAAAGAAAAAAAATTTGGTCTGGAGAAAAAGAATGTCAGTGAGCTTATTGAAACTATTTGTTGAGATTCTCTGTTTATTTTCACAGTTAGAGAGGAGAAGTAGGCATGGGGGAAATCATCTTGGAAAAATGCACACAGAAATGCTTGACTTCCTTATATTGCTCTCAAAGTATTTTGCACAATGGCTAAAATAATTGTATTTAATTATGGACAAATCCGAAAATTAAGGTTGGTGTGGAACATACCAAGGGACTGGGAAAATTGAAAATAATCTAAATCAGCCATTGGCGACCTATTTTTTTTGCTGGCAATGGCCCCCTGAGGACTCTGCTCGAAGTTTAGGGCCCCCTACCCTGTGAACCAGTCACGTTTTGGTTTCTTCCGCACTTTTCTCCTACCGACTACATAACAAATCATTTTTTAAAAATGCTATGAGGTGAAAAGACAACAAGGCTTTTACTTAAATGTGCCAGGGGACTCTCGGGCCCCAATTGAAAAGGGTGATCTAAAGCGTTGCATTCTTGGTAGAATCCATCCTGGGGACTGTTTGGCGTCATTACTAATAAGGTAAAATAACGTGTCTAAAAAGTTATATTTGAACTTGATATATATTACCTGCACTTTCAGTCCGAGTTGGGACTGTGGCGGGATGTTACTTACCTTCATTTGTGTTCTACATTTATACTCCGTTTGTTTCAACCCCACTTTTAGCAGTTGAAAGCTGATTTAAAACTTTTGATTCATAGCTGAATTTAAAGCAGAGTTTAACAAAATATGGCCCTCCTGTAAGGACAAAGGAGAACAAAACCCATTGCTGGAGTTGAATTCTACCATGAGTGAAGAGAATATAACAATGTGATTCATTGAAAATGGGGGGAAAATGCAGATGCTAGAAATCAGAAATAAATGCTGGGAATGAAACACATGGAAGGCCAGAGAGCAGACATAAGGAGAGAAATCAAGTTAATGTTACATGTCCAAGACCTTTTGTCATTATGTAATTAATAATGTATGTCATGGTGGGAAATATAGAAATATGTAAAGTTTGACAAAGAAAAGTAAGATGAAGCTTATGGAGAGTATAAAGGACATTATGAACCAGAAGGACAGACTGGTTGTTTCCATGCAGTACATTGTTTGTGATTGTATAAAATGATGCATTAGCCAGCATCAAATTGTATTCTCTGGACTGACTCTTTAGAAAGTTAACAATTTTTAATCACACACTTTGGTAACATACTCTCTACCAGGCTTTATAGTTCGAGTTCAATGAAGAATACAGCACATGTGATGAAGTTGAGGTTCACTTCAGTTTAAAAAAAAAACTGGTGTCCTTTCAACACACAGGAGAACCTTGGCTTCCAGTATTTGTATTTCACCTGATTCTCCTCCCAGTTCATGGCAAAGAATAGGAAATGATCAAAAATTTGGAGGTCAGACCTAATCTTTGTGGTTAACGTTTGCTCAGCGTGGTCTGGATAGAGAAGGAAGGGGCAAATTTCTACAATGCAACATAACCATAGTCATTTTATCAATACTTTAAGTGATTAAAGCAGAATTTAAACCTATGTTGTTATGTGTATCTTTTAGATTTAAACACATATAGAAGTATGTATTTTACCATTTTTAATGAGATATAGGTTTATTTCCTACACCTTCAGTGAATACCTTTGCTCATTTGTTTATTTTGAAAGACATTGCTGATTTACATGAAATTATTTGTAATTTTGTTCTATAACTGTAGTCCCTGGCCATGAGGAACTGGTATGAGATTATACAGTGTAAGATTAGATTGAATTATTGAAGCCAAGAAATACTTAATATAACAATCTTGAACTGGATTGAGGCTCATTTCTTGGAGGTGAAAAGACGTTCTACCATTTTACTTCCCAATATTACTTCTTAAACTTTGATTGATGTCAATTTTGAATGTTGAGAATTTCTAAGCTGCACCATAAATGGAAAGCATTTTTAAGAAGGGAAGAACTCATTGAAAGAACCCATGGTATTTTGGCCAAGTTGCTTTTTTTTATGAGAAGCATTACAAATACATATTCCTTTAAAAGTTTCAGATCATTAAGGTAGAGGAAGTGAGGAACGAATGTTTTATTTAGATCTGGAATTGTGCTATGAAGACAGGAAATAGACGTAGAAGCAAGCTGTTCTACCCCTGTGCTTACTCTGCCTTTCTGTAAGATCACAGCTATACTTCTACCCCAAACCATCTTCCATCTTTAGCCTCCTTTTGCTCTTGATTTATCTTAACATTTGTCAATCTCCAATTTGAATATAGAAACATATGGAGCATTCCATCACGGAAAAAGATCCTTTGTCCCTTCTTGTCTGTGCTGAATTATTATTCTGCACAGTGCCACTGACATCCACCCAGACCATACCCCTCCCTATCCAAATCTTTGCAAAGTGTTAAAATTGAGCCTATATTCACCACATCAGCAGGTTGCTCATTCCACAACCCCCCTCCCAACCCCTGTGTGAAGAAGTTTCCCCTAATATTCCTCATAAACCATTCCCCTTTCACCTTTAACCCATGTCCTCTGGTTTGCATTTCACCTAAACTCAGTGGAAAAAGCCTCCTTGCATTTACTCTATCTATACCCCTCATATAAAGAGAGAGAGTTAATTAATAATCATGTATTTAAGGAGTCTTATGGGAAGAGTGATCATTATACGATTGAAAATAATTTAGTTCACCTTGAAGCTGGGAATAAAATGTAAACATATCAAACCAACTTGGAAATAATTTTTTTGAAAAGTTGATTAAAAGGGAAGATGGTAGCTGATGGTCAAATATTTGATTGTAAATTTGCAACAATAAAATCTGCTGTTGAACTTTCAATAGCTACATACACAGGAAAAGATCAGTGAAAGCTAATAGCTTACAGGATGAGCTTGGCTAAAGGGAAGGAGCTAAAAGCATTTGCTAAGAGGTAGTGGTGGAGAAATTAAAGGGTCTAAAAGTCCATAAATTTGACGAGAAGTATGTATTGGAAGTGGCTGGATGTGAAGGCTTTTGATACAGTATAAAAAAGTTATGAAACCAAATTGGGTCACGTGGGATTGGGGGGTGGATTAAGGATTAGTCAATGGATAAAAATCATTATGGATAAACCAGCCATTCACAGGTTTGGATGCTGTAAAATAGGATGGATCATAAACTGGGTTGAGCTCCAGTTCACCACCCATATCAGTAAATTGGGCAAGAGGACTGAATGCAATGTATCCAAGTTTGGTGGTGATACAAAGTCAATTGACAGTGTGAGGTCTGGGGTGGATATTGATAGGTGAAGGTAATGGACAAAGACAAAGAAGATAAAATAAAGTTCAAAGTTCATATTTATTGTCAGAATACATGCAGGACATCACACACAGCCCTGAGATTCATTTTCCTAAGGGCACCTCTGTATCTCTGAACATCAATATTTTCAACCTCACCATTAGCAAAGTGCTCTGCTTTTCCACATGTCTATGAAGGTGGAAGATTTCACATTCTCATATTTTGCCACCAGGCTCACAAACAACAAACAATAAAGCTGTACTCAAGGAAAGTACTCAAGGAATGCAACAGGCAGAATTGTAAACAAGGAAAGAAGTGCAAATTAACTGCAACACAGGAAATAAATATTCAGTAATAAATAATGTGCAAAGAGTCCCTAAATGAGTGAGTCTCTGAGTTTGTTTGTGAGCCTGATGGCAAAATATGAGAATGTGAAATCCTCCACCTTCATAGACCTGTGGAAAAGCAGAGCACTTTGCTAATGGTGAGAGGTTGAACATATTGATGCTCAGAGATACGGAGGTGCCCTTGTACATGAAATTTAAAAGTTAATGTGCAGGTGAAGAATGCAATAAGGAAGGCTGACAGTTGACCTTTATTGCATGAAGATTGGAGAACGTGAATAAAGATGTCTTAATGCAATTATTTATGGCCCTGCTGAGATTGCATCAATGGCTTTCCACATAAGGACTGCTACTGTACTAAGGGAACGAAGGACTTGCGACTGAGGTCATCATGTTCACCAAATTTATATCCCTGCGAGAGGGATGATTCTTTGAGAATAATTGTAAAGAGACCTTTTAGCACATTGGGCTTCATAAATCAATGAGTACAGGAGTTGGGGATGTTATGGATAAATTATATAAGATGCTGGTGAGGAAAAAATTGGAGTATTGTGTGCAGGTTTGGTCACTTACCTACAGGAAAGATATTAATAAGAATGCTAAGAAGATTTACTAGGATATTGCTGGGACTTGAAGAATTGAGTTAGAGGGACAGGTTAAACAGGTTAGACCTTCATTCCATGGAGCACTGAAGAATAAAGGAGATTTGACAGAGGTATACAAAATTATGATGGGTTTATAAAGAGTAAATGCAATGTTTAGTGGGAACATTAGGGGGAATTTCTTCACACAGAGAATGGTAAGAGTATGGAATGAGCTGCCAGCTGAAGTGGTGAATGCAGGCAAAATTGTAACATTTCTGAAAAATTTGGAGAGATACAGGATGAGAGGGGCATGGAGGAATATAGACTGGGTGCAGGTCAGTGGGACTAGGCAGAATAGTAGGTTGGCAGAGACTAGAAGGGCTGAATAGCCTGTTTCCTGCGCTGTAATGGTTTATGGTTCCAAGGAGAAGGGTCTGTGTTGTCTACATTTTAGAAGAATGAGACGTTACACGCAGCATTGTAATGGGACTTAAGTAATGGATACTGGGATGAGGTTTTCATTAGCTGGGATATCCAGATCTACAGGTCACAAAATCTATTGAAATTGGCAAATGCGAGAAACTGATTGGAAACTGTACTTCACAAATAAAGGGATGGAGTACAGAGCATGGAATTCATGAAGGACTTTTATAAAACACTGGGTTGGGAAACATTTGCAAATTGTTTCCATTTGTGGTTACTCTATTGTGGGAAAGATGAAAAGCATCAGAAGAACATAAGATATTCACTCAGATGATTGCAGGGCTGTGAGACAGTCATTATGTGGATAGGCTGGAGAAACAGGGGTTGTTTTGGAAAGAGAGGAAGTTGTGAGGAGATCTGATACAGTTTCCATTAGTGGAGAGGTTCAGGAATTAGAGTTCTTGGAATGAATCAAAACTAACAGAATTTTTTTTAAATGAAGCTAATGGTTAGTCTGTAACTTACTGCCAGAGCTGAGGATGGAGGCAGAATAAATTATAGCATTCAGAAGGGAGTTGGATGAATATCTGAAAGGAAATAATTGCATGGTGTGGACTCAAGGCTACATCATTGGACCAACTGCTTTGTATTTACATAAAGTCTACAGATTATAGTTCAACACACAAAAGTGCTGGAGATCCCGCAGAGTCCTTTATGGTAAAGATACATAACCAACATTTTGGGCCTGAGGTATGAGGTAAAATCAGGTAAATAAAACAGCGGCCGGTGGGGGTGGGGGGGTAGAGGGAAGGAGCACAGACAAGAGTTCACGGGTGGATATGGGTGGAATAGCACGAGAGAAAAATGCTGAGAAGTGATGAGGCAGGAGATAGCTCTCTGAATGGAGAGGGAAGGGGGGTGGAGAGCTGAAAGACATGAGGCAGGGAAAGTGAGGGAAACAGGAAAAGGGCCAAATTGAAATTGGAGAACAGAGAGCCATTTCCTCCCCTTATCTCTTTGCAGCTTTTTTTCTCTTCTGCCCTCCCACTCATATCCAACCATAACCTCTTGCATGTGGGCCTTTGCTTCTCCCCCTGCTCCCCATTTTATTCAGGCGCCTGCCTGCTTTTTTTGCTTACAACTTGACAGATTGCTCAGGCCCTAAATATTGGTCATGAATCCTTGCCATTAAGGACAGTGAGCATTAAACCCATTATGTGCTCCTGTGCTTTGTAGTCACCAGAATCAGCCATGCAAGACATGACCGGAAGAAATATATTCACTTGGAGGGTGTTGAGTCTGTGAAATCCTGTATCCTGGATCCCTTGGAGGCATAGATGTTGAGTACCTTCAACAAAAACTGATAGATTTTTCAATATTAAACAAATCAAGTGATATAAGGTTAGTGCAGAAAATGATACTGCAATTAGCCATGATCTTACTTAATGACAGAGAAGGGAAGGACCAACTGCTTTGTATGGCTATATAATTTTTAAGTCCCTATCTTTGGCACTTTCATTCTAAATGGTATCATCATCATGCAAGGTAATTCCTGGGTCTATTTATCTTTTCAGGTCGCGGCCTGAGATCAGATTCAAGCACTAAGTACATGACTCAGCTTTTAACATGGCAAGTAGACCATGGACGTTCCTGATGAGACCAATCCATACTGCCCTTTGGTAGAGGCACAAATAAAAACAAGATTTCAGCTCATGAACCAGATTTGCTGTTGTCTGAAGAAGGGGCGCAAAATCATTAAGGACCTTTTCCACCCTGGCCACACAGCAACTTTCAGCTGCTCTCATCAGGACAGAGATACAGTTCAAGTCCAGTTTATTGACATCTGATTGTATAAGTACAACCCGACGAAACAGCATTCTCCAGTCTTGGTGCAAAATGTGCAGACGTACAACCAGACATAACGCACATTCGGACAAACAATACATATGCAGGACAAGTATTTCATCTATACAAGTAAATAAATAAATATTGTTTTGTATATAGGATAGAATTGGATGGTTAGTGTGAGCAGTTCCTTTGGTTGTTCAGCATTTTAAAAAGTTCATGGGAAGAAGCTGTTTCTCAGCCTGGTGGTGCTGGTCCTGATGCTCTTCCCTGTCGAGAGCAGCTGAAAGATGCTGTGAGCAGGGTGGATGGGGTCCTCAATAATTTTGCCCACCCTCTTCAGACAACAATACCAGTAGATCACCGATGGGGGGGAGGGGGGAGAGATGCCAGTGATCCTCTCTGCCACTCTTATGGTCCTGTGGATTGATCTCTGATCCATTTCTCTGCAGCAACTGTACCACACTGTGATGCAGCCAGCTGAAATGCTCTTGTTAGAGCTCCTGTAGAAGGTTGACATAATGGTGGCCGGTAGCCTTGCCCGTTCAGTCTTCTCAGGAAGTGCAGTCGCTGATTCGTCTACCTGACAAGTGAGGAGATGTTGAGTGTCCACGAAAGGTCACTAGTTAAGTGAACGCCAAGCAACGGTGCTCTCCATTCTCTCTACTACAGGGTTGTTGATGTGTAGTGGAGGGTGGTCATTCCTAGTTTTCCTCCTGAAGTCCACAATCATCTCCTTTGTCTTGTCCACATTGAGACTCATTGTGTTATTTTTGCACCATTTCATGAGATTTTCCACCCCTTCTCTGTAGTGCAACTCATCATTGTTGCTGATGAGGCCGACGACTCTTGTGTCATCTGCAAACACGTTGCCACTGTTGAAGCTTGATCGGGAAAGGCAGTCATGGGACAGTAACATGAACAGGAGCAAGCTGAGCACATAGGCTTGGGGTGTGCCAATGTTCAGAGCCAACGGCAGTGTTCAGAACCAGCGCCATCAGGCTGAGAAACAACTTCTTCCCACAGGCAGTTTGAATGCCAGAGGAATTGCTCACACTAACCATCTAAGACTTTACGAAGCAACATCAGTTTATTTATTTATTTGTATAAATTAAAAAGTTATCTTGCATATGTCTTGTTTGTCTGTATGTGTGTTATGTCTGATTGTGTGTCTGTGTGTGTCTGTGTGTTTTGCACCGAGGACCGGAGACTGCAGTTTCGTCAGGTTATTCTTGTGCAATTGGATGCACATGCAAATGAAGTGACTAAAAAGAAACCTGTTTGGGAGACTGCCAAATCTGAAGTGATCGACATCTTCTCAGTTTGCCAACTGAATTCCCTTCTAGTTGTGTCTCCTTCTTTAAAGTAGTTGTCTGTGAAGTCTTTGTGTCAGCAAAGTGCCCGGGGATGCCCAGGAATTGCCCACATCCTGTCAGTCTGATGCTAACAAGGCCTGCTCTCTAATATTGCATCTCCCCATGCAGTACAGGAATTTCCTAGGCAAACTAATTCCTACTAGCTTCAATCAATGTCCCAAGGGAAACACCCCCAATGGGCATTAAGAATAGGGATAACCAAATAATTGCCAATATATTTATGTGAGTATCATATTTTTGTTACACTTTCAATTTTCAAGAATTTCAAAATTTAGTGTCATGAAATTTGTTGTTTTGTGCAGCATTACAGTACAAATATTGGTGTAAAGTTACAATTAAAAATAAGTAAATTAGTGCACAATTAAGAGAAAGTGAGGTCATTGTCCATTCAGAAATCTAGATTGAATTTGAATTTCCACATTGCTTTTTTACAGATTTTCTCTCAACAACTGGTTCTATTCCATATTATTTAATATGGATGATGTTGCCCTTCTGTCCCATGACCAGGCTATTACCAGAGCTGCCACAAAGGTTATCTGTAAATAGGCACTTAACTGTAGTAGATAAAAAAATACTTACAAACATACAATGTGACACATGTGCTCTATTATAAAACATTATATTCAATGATCACAATGGCAGTGGCAGAAAGGTCTTCTGTCTTTTCAAGGACAGAAGGTTTGCCAAATGCAGAATCAGAATTTATTATCATGAACAAGTCATGAAATTCAATGTTTTACAGCAGCTTCATTGTGTAAACATTCATATTATAACCATCTTACAACATTATTTTAATAAATAGTCCACGAAAAGTAAAAAGGCAGTGCCTTTGGTTCATTGATCATTCAGGAATCTGACGGCAGCAGGGAAGAAGTTGTCCTTGTGCCGCTGAGTGCTTGTCTTTAGGCTCCTGTCCCTTTTTTCCGATGGTAGCGGTGTGAAGAGGGCATGGCCTAGGTGGTGGGTCTTTGAGGATAGAGGTTGCTTTTTTAAGACATCACCTTATGTAGATGTCCTCAATGGAGTGAAGTCTGGTGCCTGTGATATGCTCTTGTCCTTCGGAAAAGAAAGTCTGTTTAATAGAAGCAAAATAAAAACACAATGCTAGAGAAACTCAGCAGGTCAAAACCGTGTATTTTATGTAGGAAAGATAAAGATTCTTTACCGTTTTGGGCTTGAGCCCTTTATCAAAGTGTGAACAAAATATAGGCAGGCATGTGAAAAAAAAGATTTTTGTTTGGGGGCCTGCCTACATTTTGAAGGCCCCAAATCTGAAACATTGGTTATGTATCTTTATCTCTGCTACATAAAGTGCACTGTTTGACCTGCTGAGTTTTCCAGCATTATGTTTTGCTTCAATCACGGTATCTGTAGACTTCCATGTTTTACTCTCATCTCTCAAATAGTCTTTTTCAGAACTCCACAAACACATTTTTACTTGTATTTTCTCAAACTCTGAAAGAATCAAGAGCCCTTTTTATACTTGCGTCCCAGTAAATTGGCCATTCAGTGTCCCAGTTAGGAATGGCATTTTGGCTGTCCACATTTGGCCATTCTTAACCGGGACACTGCACGCTTTCATACTTGCCACGAGCCATCCCCAGGATTAGGACTATTCTACCTTCTACTGGTGATTATGATTTTCTATTTAAACAAAATGAATCATGCCTAATTATAACATAATTAAGCTTTATGTACAGCACAGCATGAGCCCTCAGCCCCTGTTGTTGTGCCGACCTATACAAACTTTTATAAGGGACAGTGGGAAAGTGCTAGCAATGAATAGCAATAGCGGACAATTTTTAAACAGCGTGGGAAAGTTGGTAGTGCTATCGTGCACAATTTATAAAGTCTATGGGGGAAAAGTAATGGCAGACCTGCCCTCCCAGAATTCCATGCAGCTGTATGCACGGCTGCATACACAGAACACTCATGGAGGGAGTACTCTACTGCATGGAATTCTAGGAGGGCAGGTCCGCCATTGCTTTTTCCCACGGTCTTTATAAATTGTGCACGATAGTGCTACCAACTTTCCCCGCTGTTTATATATCTGCTATTGCTCTTTATTGGTAGCACTTTCCTCTCTCTCTCTCTCTCCTGCTTCAACTTGCCCATGGCAAAGTTTATACCTTAATTTTAATCTTCTTTCCTTCACATTCCTGCATCACGCAAAAAATGTGCATCATTTCTGTCCTAGAATCTTCACTTTCGCACTAGGCTAATCGGTTCAGACAATTTTGCTTTCACAGTTGACCCATAACCAGTCAATTGGCTGTTAATTCCTGGGACAGGGTGAAAGGGGCTAAGGACTCTCATTTTTCCTTTTGATTTTTTTTATCTTGCACCTTCGAATGATCTTTGAACCAAAGCCTTCAATGCTTGTTTATATCTCCTTTAATGCTTTCAAATTCATGCTCCCATTTCCCTTGCTACGTCGATGCTACATATTAAATTGCACTTGCTAATTTTCTGCTATAATTTATTGATCATCATTTACATTCTTTTGTTCACTTTGCAATTTATCATACCTTTGATTTAGAAGCATGTGTAAACCTGATATGCATCTAGTGAGTCATCCATGCCACGGATTGCCTCCAATTTAATATGTCTCCATTTTACCAACCCTGATTAAATGAATTTTGAAAATGTTTGCATGAAATATCCATTATTCATTTTTGCTTAAATGAGTGATTCTGTCAAATTACTCCGCTACATTAGCGAGACAAAATAGTAATGTCTCAAAAATGACTCTAACTTGTCACCTTGGCATTCTTATAATAAATGAGAAAACACTGGAAACACTTTCCAGGCAGTATCTATGGAAAGAGTTTAGGTTTGGGGTTGAAGACCTTCATCAGAACAGATACTTTCCCATTTGCTTGCACCCTGTCTTCATTGCCCTTCAATGACCTGATGAGGGGCACTGTTGGCATAGCGGTTAGCTTGACACACAGTGACCTAGGTGCGGATCCGCCGCTCTCTGTAAGGAATTTGTACATTCTCCCCGTGTCTGCAAGTGATTCTTCTGTGTGCCCCGGTTTCTTTCCACCCTTGAAAATGTATGGGGTTGTAGGCTAATTTGGGGGTAATTGGGCGGCATGGGTTTAATTGGCCAGAGTCGGCTTCTGCCACGTTGTAAATAAAAATTCTAATTTAATTTAGAGGAACCCAATATCTTCTACTGCGTAAGCAGCCTTCCAGACAGATCGATAAGTTTAACCATTCAAGATAATCAAGATTTTGCATTTCCTCCCACTTCCTCTGAGAATTTCAAATAATTTCCTCCAGACTGATCCATTGGCAACATTTTGCACCTGACACTATAATTTAATCTTCCTAGATCTTCACATTTGTCATTCCCCACCTCCCTCTTTTTGTTCTATCTTACCACGTGCATTATCTCTAACTTTTCCTAGTTCTGATGGAACGTTAATGACCCTGAGATATTAGCTCTATTTCTTCCTTCACATATGCTGCCTGTCCTGATATGTATTCTAGCATTTTCTGTCATTTCCCATAGTTGCACAGTTGGGTCCTTCCACCTTATTTGAATAAATATCGTCTCAGCGATGTGCTGTGCTTTTGAATTCTTTCACCAAACCATGCCTTATTTGTTTTCCTTCATTAACTAATAATGATACCATAAGGCCATAATCATAGGAGCACGAATAGACTCTTCACCTCATCAACTCTGTCCAACATTTAATCATGAGCTGATCCATTTTCCTACGCAGACTCACTGACAAGCCTTCTCCCCGTAACTTTTGATGTCCTGGCTAATCAAGAACCTATCAATCTCTGCCTTAAATACATCCAATGACCCGGCCTCCACAACGGCCTGTGGCAACAAATTCCACAGATTCACTAGCTTCTGGTTGAAGAAATTCCTCTGCATCCCTGTTCTAAGTGGATACCCTTCAATTCTGAAGTTGTGCCCTCTTGTCTTAGAATCTCCCACCATGGGAAACAACCTTTCTACATCATAGGTGTGTTAAGAAAGATGTGAAGATAGCTATAAAGGGTCACAGGTCAAAGGACAATTGCTAGTGTGAATAAATTCCAAAATTTCAAGGAGTCGGACTGTTCATCTTAAAAAGGCAATAGTTTGGGACAGCTTCATCTTAGGGACGTTAGGAGTGACAATGGGTGGTGGAAAACTGGAACATCAAAAGCAGATGTAGGCATTAGGTGCTTTTAAGCTGCAGCACCCGGGTAGCCCTCCTGGGACCCAGGTGTGATTAGTGGGGTAAAGGTATGGGGGGATAGCCCCAGTAAATCACCAACCCAGCAATTTAAGGGGGATCCCGCCCCCGTGATGACGTGGTAAGTGACGCATCACACAAACTAGTCTCTCCCGTCCCCCACCGGCTGTCAGTCTTCCACCGTCAATCGCGCTCCCCCCATCCCGCAGCAGCCGACTCCTCTCCCCTTCCTGGCAGTAGCGACCCCACTCCCTTTGATCATGGCACCTCCCCACCCAGCGGCAGTGACCTCTCTCCCCTCCTGATCACGGCAGGCACTTCACCAGGGGTTTCGCTGTGATGTCAGCATGCAAGTGCTGACTTCACTGGAACAACCAGGTTGGGCATTTTTGGTTTCAAGCCTCAGGAGGACGCGACCTAGGTGAGTATTACTGGGTTCCCTGACTACCTCCGAGGTAGGACAGGGACCCGGTTGAATTGGAACAACCCTGAGCGGGTTGGACCCTTTCAACCTATTGCGTGAGTGGGCCGTTAACTGGGCAAATTGCCTGGTTAACTCCATCTTACACGGCAGCTTGAAAGGGCCTATTGGGATTGCATAGTAGTTGCATTTTCCAAAGCTGTTGAAAAATCTGTGATCAGACCAGCCAACTCCTTGGGCTAAATTATTTTGTCACTTCTAGTTCATTAAAATATCACCTGGCTTTCTCGTCAGCTAAAGAGGTGGCTTACCTCCCTACAGGAACAGAACTAGCAATGAAAAATTGAATTACTACTCAAAACTAAGTTTAAGTCATTGGTTAAGATCTTTAACTAGCACTGATCTCAACATAGCCTGAAAGGCCGTCGTTCATTGTGGTCTGGTAGAATATAGTCCATGACTTTAAAAATCTTCAATCTGAGCAGTTGGGAGCTTATTATATGGTAAAAAGGGAACTTGATTGTAGCATTTGCTTTTGTGACCATGTGATTTGAGGGTATGTGGTTGTTAATGTTGATGTGGCAGAAAGTATGCAAGAAAAGATTGTTTTTATTAAAATAGTTTTAAAAGACTGTTTTATTCCTATGCAATTTCCCTCTCCCACCTGTACTGCAAACAGAACCAATTTTGTCATATTTTAATATCTCACATCGAGAAAGCCTTTGAGCTTTCTGAATTCTGATTTGAATAAACATATTGGCCTGTAATTAATTATTCTTCTACGTGACACAAAACACAGCTGATTTTTTTTCCTTCTGGGCCAGAACGTAGCAGGTGTATGAAAGCCTGCAGACACTGTGTCTTCTTCGAGAAGAGCTCAGGCCCGAAACGTCGGTTAATCGTCTTTACCTCCTATGGACACTGCAAGACCTGCTGAGTTCCTCCTGTAGTACAGTTGGGGATTCCTGAGACTGTTTTATTTTGGTCTGATAATCTGAGAAGCTTATAAGCGTGACATTCGAGTATACATCAAAGACAGAGCAATTTCAGTGAGAGATTTTATTTTGGAAACCCTAACCCTCTTTTAAACATTTTCCGAGTGATTTGTGTGGTAAACCATTGTATGTATATATTTATCTGTCGGGCACACCCATTGGCCAACTATACCCACAGTCTCCTGAATAAAGGTGACTGTCCCTCAGCCCCTCCTCAATTCAGGACAGTCGACCAGCAGGGATGTGCCTTCATTATATTGCGAATGATGGTGCATGAATTGTATTCGCAATAGTCTTGATAATGACATAGATTCTGAAGCCAGAGAAACTGGAAATCGACCCTCAATCGCCTGAGCAACTTTGAACTCTGGCTGCGCTGTTTTGAAACCTTCCTGCAGGCATCTTCTGCCATCGTTCTGGTCGGAGAACGGCAAATTACAGCTGCTGCACTCCCAAGTCGGGCCCCTCGTGTACCTGATGATCAGGGATGCCACGTCATATCCGGAGCCGATGAATGTATTGAAGGGCCAGTACCTAGGAAAAGTCAACGAGGTCTACGCCAGACACTTGCTAGTGACCCGAAAGCAGCAACCCGGGGAGTTGAACGCAGAGTACTTCCAGGTCCTGCAAACCCTCAGATGGGCCTATGAATGCAAGGCCTTGGCAGCTGCAGAGTGCGTGGAGGACCTGATTAGAGATGCCAATGTCGCAGGCATCAGGCCCAATTACATCTGCCGGAGGCCATTAGAGCAAGGTGAGCTCAGTCTGCGGAGAGAAGTTGGATTGGCAGGCACACAGAAGGTGTGGTTGCACCGGGTGCTGCCAACTTGGGACAAGCCGCCACCATTACATTCCGACAGCAATCTGACCTCAGCAGCCATACCCCATGAGCACCTAACACCACTACCTTCGTATCCCACTAACAACCCAACCACTGCCACTGTACTCCACAAGCACTCAAAGTTCTACTTCTGTGGCCTGGGCCACAGGAAATGCTGCCCAGCAAAAGAGGTGGTCTGCTCCAGCTGTGGGAAGAAAGGGCACTATGCTAAGGCGTGCAGCTCAAAACCACCCCTCCCTAGCAGCATCATGTGGGGGAAGCCACCTTGGACGCCGCCATCCCCTGGCCACTAGTGGCAGCATGTGTGAGTCATGGGGACCGCCATCTTGGGCGCCATCTTCGAGATCCAGCAGCGTCACATGGGGGCCACCATCCTAAATCTCGCCATCTCCCGACTCAACACTCGAACTCTCCGATGCAGCGACAAGCAGCGATCCGACACTGACTTCCATCAAACTCAACCAGGGCAGTCCCCATCAGCTCACCAGATTGATGATGGACATTCAGGTAAATGGCCTGTTTGACAGTGGGAATATGGAGAACTTCATCCACACCAACATGGTGCAGCACTACTCCCTCGTTGCAAGACCATTAAGCCAAAATGTCTGCTTGGTCTCAAGGTCACATACGGCGGATGTCTGTGGCTACTAACTGTGCGGGGCACAGACTATTATAAAAAAAACTTTAAACTGTTGAAGCCACAGCTGTGCGCTGCTGTGCTACTGGATTTGGACTTTCAATATTACCTTAAAAGCTTGACGATGGAGTATGATGGGCCCCATTCCCCTCTCATTGTCGGTAACCAACAGTTTTTAAATCGGCAACTGCGCTCAACCTACCCTTCTGCCCTCTCCGCCACCGCACACCTAACAATCTGATCGCCCATCATGCACGACCTGGGGACTCTCCACCCTCAAAATTGCCCCTCCGTCGCTGTTCACCAGTCTCACCCGTGACTGTAAACCCATCGCCACCAAAAATGGGCGATGAAGTGCTGGGGACAGAGGTTTCATTAGGGCGGCAATTCCTCAATGAGGGGATCATTGAGCCCAGCACCAGCAGTGAAGTAAAATCAAGAATGACAAGATATTTAGGTGGAGAATTGAAGTTTTCACCTACAATTACAATATATTGTACCGGCCCGGGAAACTCAGTGAGCCCCCTGATGCCTGATCCCGCAGACCCTGTGCCAGAGCACAAATAGGCCGCTGACAAGCTCTTCAGAAGTATCTCTGCCACCTCGGAGTTGCTAGGGTCTTTCACTTTGTCAAAGCCTGTGACCTGCCTTACTCCATCGAAGAGATCAGGTCGATGACCAAAAACTGTCAGGTCTATGCGGCCAGACAGAGCACAATTGATAAAGGCTATCTGCCCCGTTGAATGCCTGAGTGTCGATTTCAAAGGACCCCTCCCCTCCTCAGACCACAATGTGTACTTCCTCAATGTCATTCCTCAGTCGCTTTCTGTTCGCCATCCCCTATCCCGACATGACAGCTGCCACAGTCATCAAGGCCCCACAGAGCCTTTTCACTCTGGCTTCCCCAGCTATATTCATAGCGACCAAAGGGCCTCATTTCTGAGCAATAATTACCTGCTGGCCAGAGGCATTGGCACGAGTAGGGCTACCAGCAACAACCCCAGGGGAACAGGCGGATGGAAAGGGAGAACGCTACGGTCTGGAACCCACCCTCTAGTCCTGCAGTCTAGGGGCCTCCCGGTCTCGCACTGGCAAGAGGTCCCTTCCATGTATGCCCACTAATGCCACACCGCATGAAGATATGTTTCCCTTTCCCAGGAAATCAGTGACAGGGACCAGGCTGCCAGCATGGCTGATGTCCCCAGGACTGGTCCTACTCCAGAAACATGTGAGGAGTCACGTCCAACCCACTGGTTGAAAGGGTCAACCATGTCAACCCCCAATATGTCTATGCGGCATACCCCGATGGGCATGAGAACACTGTCTCCTTTAGGGACCTGCTGCCCTCAGGGACTCCAGAGAACGCCACTGATCATCCTCAAGCACGCCAACCCCCAATACGACGATGCGGCATACCCCGATGGGCATGAGGACACTATCTCCCTTAGGGACCTGCTGCCCTCAGGGACTCCAGAGACCGCCACTGATCATCCTCAAGCACGCCAACCCCCAATACGACGATGCGGCATACCCCGATGGGCATGAGGACACTGTCTCCCTTAGGGACCTGCTGCCCTCAGGGACTCCAGAGACCGCCACTGATCATCCTCAAGCACGCCAACCCCCAATACGACGATGCGGCATACCCCGATGGGCATGAGAACACTGTCTCCCTTAGGGACCTGCTGCCCTCAGGGACTCCAGAGACCGCCACTGATCACTCTACACCCCTTCCACCCTTCACCACTCACGATGCACCAGGGCCATGGCACATTACCCCAACAAATGACACACCAGACTCGTCGCCAAGCACCCACCAGCCCCATGCCGACAACTGCATAGAGGCGCCCCAGACTGTCCGAGACCCCATCACTGCTCTGCGGTCACAGCCGGTACTACGACAGTCACAGCGTACAACCAAATCACCCGAATGACTTAATTTGCAATGGTATCATCAACACTTCACCCTGTTGGACTCTTTTTAAAAACAAGGGGTGAATGTGGTAAACCACTGAATGAACATATTTTTCTGTCTGGGCGCACCCATTGGCTCTTCCCACAAGCTCCTGAATAAAGGTGACTCTCCTTCAGCCCCCTCAGTTCTGGGACAGGGATGTGCCTTCATTCTATTGCAAATAAAAGCCAATCAGTTTTGAGTCGTTGATGGTGTATCAGTTTGCATTTGCAATCTTGCTTTGATCATCACCTGCTAATCACAACAGCAAAGCAGTTGGACAGTCATTTTGAAAGACAAAGAAGACTTTGAATGGAAACCACTGCAGTCACAAGAAATGGTTTTTTTAAAAAATGGATAACTCTGTAAACAGATACCTCTCCCTCTGTCAAGCCACGTTTTCAGAGGAATGATTATGGAACCATTGTGTGTTCCTGGCAAGCTGTCAGCTGCCTAGCATGCCAACGAAAGAAACCGCCACCAAACCATCACTGGATTTTACCCACTGACCAATCCTATTGATAGGGGATGTTTGGTTGTAATGTGCTCCCGCTGTCATGGTCCGAGCAGAATGGAAAACAAACAAGCCCATAAAACTGGTGAGATGTCAGCTTTTGCACAGGATATGATGATTGTGATTTGAATCCTACAACTGACTGTAGACAAAATATTCATGTACAAAAGGCACGCTAACATTTAATCTTTTATTTCATTTGAATGTTTTTTTTAAATTTTTTATTTTTCACACCATAAATCACAATAGCCATGATATACACTTTCTTTTTCACACATTTACAGTGACTTTTTCTCCCCCCCTCCCTCCTCCCAAGTATTTCATTTGAATGTTGAAGTGCCATATCAACAGATTGTAAGAAAACTTTTATTTATTAATGTGTGAGATGTGTGCATCTTTGAAAAAGCCAGAATTCATTTTCCAACTCAGCTTGCTTGACTGGAAAATGGAAAGAGACTATTCAAGATGCAGAACTCCTGTCTGAGTGCCGAGTGCGGTGCAATCTAATATGAGCAAAATATTATGGGATGAAATGTTGCAATTGCTGGTCATATTCTAAAATTGAGAAAATGCTGAGAAATCCTTGTCTTCATTAGTTGTTGATGCATTGAATGGTACGTTGATTGTTTGGGGTAGGTTTATGACTATATAGGCAATGATGAAAGTTGCAAGCATCTTTGTTCACCCAGTTTGTCATTCTATGGGAGAGTATTTGAGATCATAAGGCGTTGCCAAGCTCTGTTCCATCTGAAATTAGCATTTAAAAGATTTGTTGCTTGGTATCTTTTGGGTTGATATGGAAACAAGTGAAATGGAATTCTTTGGGAAATATCCAATGAACACAGCTAGGTTTTGCAGCATTATTTGGATGACCAGGTCTTTGATACCTGAGGAACACTAAGTAAGTGGAGTATCCAGGAAATAATGGGTTCATTTTGGAATTGATTAAAAAATCCTATTAGAAAAGAAGACTTGCTCGAATGTAATTACAATTCATCAGAACATCCTGAATTGGAAAAAAAAAATGGGCTGAGCTACTGGTATCTCATTCCCTGTTTTCCTTCTGCCTATTTTTGGAATTGTGACATTACAGTGGAAACCCTAGAATCTGTGTGCTCACTCAACTTCTATGGAGAAGATGATGGAATTTTCATGTGTTGACAACTGAGTCAGGGCTCAGACCAAAAAGACTGGATCTGTGGCCATTGTTTAGTGGGCTTGTGGAAATCCATTTGTGATTGCTGATTTTAGGAGAGAGCTGGGTCCACAAAAGCAAGAAATAAAATATCCCCCTGCTCAGCTGGCCTGATTCTTGATTGATTTTCAGTCGAGGGGCTCGACAGAGATGGAGTCAAAGAATCAGCTCACGTTGATTCCAGCTGAACAGCGTATCACTCTGCATCTCGTATTCAGTCACCATCTTCAACTCATCTAAAATGTGATAACTGGAGGGGTGCGAGAACAGCAAGAGAAAAGATGCAACTTTCTGTCTATGTGTGTTGAAGTAGATTTAAAAATAGGGCCAAAATTCTTACTGTGAATCATTTGAATTTTCCCTTTCAAGTAGTTTTCTAGAAAGGTTACAGATGGCAACAGTTCTTATACTTGGAGCATGATGACCTGACACAATCTATATGTTTATAGAAGAGCATTGCTATGTTTTTTTTTGTATGCTGGAGGCTGATTAACATTTCCACAAAAATGGTTTTCATTTGTTTAGAGAATCTGCCATTGTGAATGATAAATGTGCAGAACATCTAACGATGGTTCCATTTTAGCTCACTCTTTTTACATAATCATGTTTTGTGAAAATAAAGGGTGCCTAAACTAGGTTTTAAAACTTTGAGCCATCATTGGAACTTTTGCAAATTGTTTCCTTTTGTTTTTGCTGTTAATCATGTTTCAATGTTACATGACTTTGGTGGTATTTAGCTTGAAGATAGTTTGCAAGTCTTCCATGGATGTCAGCATAGAAAGCAATCACCCAAATGTTTTACTTTCTTAATGTCAGCAATTTTTACAGGAAAAAGTACTGCTCTGACGTAGCTCTCTTGAGCTTCTTAAATGAAGAGATTGTTATCATTTAGCCAAGGACTATTCACAGTTGTATCTTCCCAGGTACATAAAACACACCAGCCATGGTGCAAATATTATTAGCACGTCATGAAGAAGCAAAAAAACAATAGATCTAAAAGGAAGAGAAAAATAAATATTCTTAGTGAAGTAAATTGAGATGTAAATTGCTTTTACATGGCATAAATGTTTATATTCAATAAAAGTTGGATCTTCCATTTTTAAAAATTAAATTTAGACATACAGTAATAGGCCCTTCTGACTTATGAGCCTGTGCCACCCAAATACACCAATTAACCTACATTTTGAAGCGGGGGGGGGGGGGAGGAAACTGGAGCACCCAGATGAAACCCATGCAGACACAGAGAGAACATACAAAACTCCTTACAGACAGTGCCGGGTTTGAACCCCAGTCTCCAACCCTGTAACAAAGTCTCGCTAACCACTATGCTCAATTCTTTTAATTTCAAATAATTCCTGTATTCTCTCAATTTTTTTAAATCCTTTTTTTTGGTTAGAAGTGTGGTCCTTTACAGGGAAAAATGTTGGTAGAAGCTCTCAGTGCATTGGATTTGGTGCTGTTGTTCATATCCGCGTGACACGGACTTAACGCACTTCAACCTTCAACCCATCACACCTATCTCAAAGTAAATAAAATGTTCAAAGTCCAGGGTGGAGTGCCCATGGGAAGAATTTCAGTGGTTCTGAACATTGGACAAATACAAGGAAACAAGCTCAACTCAGGGGCAATTGAGTTTCAGGTACCAAGTGAGTTTTCAGCTGAAATGAGAATGAACTCGACCTGCAAGAAGTATCGTTTGCCAAAATTTTGCATGCACTTTTTTTTCTCAAATTGTTTTTTTTCCTTTAATAATTAAATATGGACGGGAAAACTGAAGATGATTATTTTGTGTGAATGGTCTGGTCGTTGCAGTAAAAATAGGAAGTCACATAACAGTCAATTGTGTTTTGCTTCCCTCTTCAACTGCAATTTAATTAGTGCTGTAAAAAGGTGACAATTTTTTGAGTTTATTTTTGAAAAATAACACCAGCGCAGCTACTTAGAATATTCAGCAGATCATTTTAGTTTATTTAAAAGGAATTACTGTACAGGGGGAAAAAAAAATTATTGTGGGCTGAGCCCTGTTTTGTATTCAAGAGCATCGAGGGGAAGGTTGAAACATTTTTGTTCAGTGATTATGCTGGCAACGAGCAGGCCAAGGTCATGTAGTTCTATCAGTTGTCGTGAACCTATATCCTGCCTGCTGCAGTTTTGACAAGGAGCCCAATGCATTGCAATGAATGATAAACCACATCTCACTCAACATTATTTCCTTTCTCATGCTTACTGTAGTCAGGGAGATTTGTTTTGTGTGTGTGTCTGAATTGTTTATGTGACTATCTAAAGGTGAGAAGAGAGAAAAATATATTTTCAATAAGCTAACGAGGCAACCAAAGAAGAAATGTGGCACGCTGAGTTTTGTCCCATTATCATTTTAGTCAGCTTGAAAAAAGGCTTTATGCCTTCTGCTTTCTCTGTTGCTTTGCTTCAGTGTGGCTTCATTTCACCATGTTCGGATCACTCTGCCATTTCACTGCCCCTTTTTGTCTCAGTGAACAGATTTGAAGCAACATTTTCTGCTTATTAGTTTTAACCTTTTCATCTACAGCTATTCAATTTGGAAGGATCAATTACCAAGGAAGCATTAAAACCGTGCGACAAAATGTAATCAAAATATTTATGTTACGATGCATAATAAATTAGTAGACCACTTCAATAAACAATCCTATACTGTTTACTTTTATATCATTTTATCTAGCATCGTACATTTAATTATATCGCATTAGCTGGTAATTACACAGTTATATGATCCAGGAATATGGTATTGACTCAAACAGCTCCCACACTGGTACAGCAAGTCACTTTAACCTTCAGAAAGGAAACCCCTCCGAACTGTGTACCTTGGCAGTTCCCTAAAAAGCAAATAAGGATCTTTCTGCTTATCAACTGTGTTTCCTATTGCGAGTCACATTCTCAAAGTAATGTCAACCCTCAACTGCGCATGGCAGTTGATTGCTTTTAAAGGAAGCCGCTGCACTCATTGCATTCGACGCATAGGAGAGTGTTTGGGTTTTGGCCAATGAGATTGAATTTCCCCAGGGAGATGCAGGAAGTACACAGACTGCCGCAGGACCTCAGCAGGTCAGGCAGCATCTGTGGAGGGAGATCGACAGTTGATTTTGTTTTGTCGAACCTCTCAATCTACACTGAATGAAGGGTGCTGACTGAAACCTTGACTGTCCATTTCTTCCACAAAAGCTCGCTGACCTGCTGAATACTTCCAGCAGCTCAATGTTTGCTCTAATTTAAACAGACTGTTTTCAAACTGGTTCTGTCTTCTGATCTCATGTCATCAGTTCAGTTCCGTTAACTTGCATTTAGTTAAATGAAGTATATAACTTCCATTCATGGTCATTCACTTTTCCCTTACTTATCCAGTAAAACCCTCAGCAAAAACCTAAAAGCAGAGCTGCGCCTTCCAGTGTAATCTCATCAACATTAACCAGGGCCCCCAGTACAGCTCCATTCAGACTGGGTCTTTACTTAACAGCATTTTGTCAAGTCCTTGATCAGAAGCATTTTTTTTTCCTTTATTTGAAATAATTTCTCTTTATTTTCTTCTGTTCTCTAAGTGTGTCTTTTTCAACATATTTATATCGTTGTAATGGGTGATTTCTCTAATTATTGTCTATGCAAGGTGGGAGTTAGTATCTGATGCATACAAATGGCAACTTTGGATAATAACTACCGGTCATAAAGAATTTAAGTTTTCTATGCCATGTAAAATTTAAAATGGAAGATATCAAGAGGTCAATCTACACTATTGAAACTATTTATCCTTTTCTATTTATTATCAGCTTTCCCGCCGTATAGCATATTGTTGAAATTGAATTTATACCTCAGTTCAAAGTTCAGATTTATTATCAGAGCACATGCAAGCCT
Source organism: Narcine bancroftii (assembly GCF_036971445.1). NCBI lineage: Eukaryota > Metazoa > Chordata > Chondrichthyes > Torpediniformes > Narcinidae > Narcine > Narcine bancroftii. The sequence goes on from NC_091478.1 coordinate 73,587,227, forward strand.
GAGATTCCTTTCCCTGCGATCCAGGCAGAATTTCTACTTATCCGTAGTGCAAAAAAAATACTCTACCCAGGAAAAGATACATGCATAAAAGAGAGAAATGTAAACAAGAAGACAATGCAAATGAACTCTGCAATAAAGAAAATAAATATTCACTAATAAATAAAGTGCAAGCGTAAGAGTCCTTAAAGGAATCCCTGATTGAGTTTGCTGTTGAGGAGTCTGATGGTGGAGGGGTAGTAGCCTGGTGGTGTGAGTCTTGGGGCAACTCTACCGCTTTCCTCGTGGCAGCAGCAAGAACAGAGCCTGTGCTGAGTGGTGTGAATCCTCGATGATGGCTCTAGCTTTCAGATGGCAGCGTTCCATGTCGATTTTCTTGATGGTGCGGAGAGTTTTGCCTGTGATGTCCTGGGATGTGTCCACTACCTTTTGCAGGACTTTCCAATCATCTTCTTGTACATCTTCTGTGCCTGCAGCAAGTAATAATTCAGGAGGATCTATACATGTGTATATGATAATATGGGCTCAGATAGATATAATATATGTATTACTGTGCAGTTTTTTTTAAATTACATGTGGTAAAATAAATTGTTAATTGAAATAAAAACTGTGTAGCTTGTCACTTGTGCCAGATGCTGATCATTGCAATGCACGCTCTTGCAAACAATGAAGTTATGGTTTTGCATGAAACAAAATCAGTTTGGGGACAATGGGTGCATTTATTAACTCCATTACTTATGCCTGTTTGGAGTTGCCTTGGTGACAATGTTGGTCTGTGTGTGTGTGTGTGTGTGTGTGTGTGTGTGTGTGTGTGTGCGCGCGCAAGATCATGTCATCAAGTGAGGATTTCAGAAGCAAGAGAAAGCCTGATTCTGTTGCAGATATTGAACATTTGCAGCTGTGTGAAATACGATTGTTGATTTAAGCCCACCATTCACAACAGAGGCTCTATGCCCTCCCCCGCTTTCCCCCTGGAGGGCCACAGCACATTTAAGTAAAAGCCTTGTTCTCTTTTCACCTCATGTCACATAAATATTTTTTATGTTTTTCATGTAGTTAGTAGGAGAGAAGGACAGAAGAAACCAACTAAATGACTGCTTCGCAGGGAAGGGGGTGGGGGGGTGGGGAGGGGAGCCCATAAAACATTGAGCAGAGTCCTAGGGGGAGCATAGCCAAAAAAAAAGGTTTGAAGAAATCAGATTGGGAAAGATGAGAGGTTTTCATGGACTGTCAATTCATAACATAAGAACTTATACTGATTTATAATGTGAATTTAAATTCAACCAACGTCTAGTGCAGTGAGAAGGGTTCTTCTGCGAGCAGACTGACAAGTTGCTTATAGCATTCATGCAGATGGGCGGCGCAGTTAGTGCAACTCTATTCTTTGGCTTGGCTTCGCAGACGAAGATTTATGGAGGGGTAATGTCCACGTCAGCTGCAGGCTCGTTTGTGGCTGACAAGTCCGATGCGGGACAGGCAGATACGGTTGCAGCGGTTGCAAGGGAAAATTGGTTGGTTGGACCTGGTGCTGTCCGTAAGGAGTTTGTACATTCTCCCCGTGTCTGGGTGGGTTTCCTCTGGGTGCTCCGGTTTCCTCCCACCGTTCAAAATGTCTGGGAGTTGTAGGTTAATTGGGTTAACGTGGGTGAGAAGGGCTGGTTACCATTCCTTATGTCTAAATTTAAACATTTAAATTTTAAAATAAATAAAATTAAAAAGCACAATTTGCAGAATATAGGATTGCAATGAAAAAAAAATGTAGTTAGCTTTAAGTAAGGGAGGCAATGTGTAAGGCTTAATCAGGAGCACGATGGTTTGAGGATGAGACTGTTTTCACACTCTTGAGCCTTGTCCCCACTGGGAGGAACAAGAGAGTGCTCTGTGTTGCGAATGGCTCTTTAATTTGTCGGCTGTCTTTCCTGGGCAGCAGGACATGTAAATGGAGTCCACAGAGGGGAGGGGATTTGCTTATGTTCTGAAACGTATTTGCTAGCTTTTGTAGCTTCCAGTCCCGAGCAGTGCAGCTCCCATACCACGGTGTGATGAATCCAGCAACCATGCTTTCAGTGCTGCACCTGAGGAACAAGCGGGACATGCTGAATGTCCTTAGTCTTCGAAGAGAGTGGTTGGTGCCCTCTCTTGATTGTTGCATCAACATGCTAATCCCAGATCAGATCAGAGGAGATATTTATTCCTTAGAACCTTTTCAACTTTAGTGCTATTAATTTGGCAGGGGTGTGGACTCTGGCCCCTCTCCTGAAGTCAGTGATCTCCTTTGTATTATTGATGCTGAGAGTGACATCATGCGACAAGACTTTTAATCCCTTTCCATCATTCCATCTCGTGGTTATTTGATACCTGGTCTATTACTGTGGTGTCATGGCCAAAGCTGAAGGTGAAGTACCCTTTAGTGGCTGTAGTGGGAGCATATGCACCCTTGAGGAATGCCAGTGATGAGTGTGATCATGGAGATGTTGCTATCCTCCGTTACTGACTGCGGTCCGTTAAACAGGCAGTCAGGGATCCAGTTGCACTGAGGCCTAGTTTGGGAATGAGTTTGCAACATTATACAGGTAGTCCTCAACTTACAATGGGGTTGCATTCTGGCATTCCCATCGCAAGTCCAAAAAAACTCAAAAAAGAATACCGCACTTATCATTTTTTATAATTAAATGTTGAATACAACATGTTGAATACAGTGTTGGAGAGTCTGGTTGAGTCAGCATCCTGAGAGAGTATGCTGTACATTACTCTCACATGATGCTGTCATCGTCCAGTATCACGCAAGAGTAGCGTGCCGCATATCGCAAGCCCTGGAACACATCGGAACTCTAAATTGAAAGTACAGATTCGAACTATCATAACTTTGAGTAACTCGGACCATCGTAAATCAGGTTTTGGTTACAAAACAAGGCACTTTGCTTTGAGTGAGGAACAGCACTTCCCATCTTCTGTCTAGGATTCCTCCAACTGGATGGCACTTATGTTTCTGTTGGAAACCCCACCCTTTAACCCCATCTTCTTCCTCCATCTCCTTTCCTCTTGCTCTTTGCTCTCCTCTTTTCCCTCTGTCTCCTTTCACAATGCTAAAATCAATTCTCACTTTCCCTCTTATCATAACCTTTTAGCCTGTTGGTCTGGACCCCTCCCCCTCCCGTTCTTCCCTCAGCCTTTTATTCAGACATCTGTTGTTTTTCACCCACTTCTTGAGGAAGGTCTCTGGTCAGAAACGTTGGTAATATATCTTTACCTCTTATGGATGCTTCAAGACCAGCTGAGCTCCTCCAGCATTTGAATGCATAAGAGGTTACCCATTTGTGTGTGCATCCTCTTAGATTAAGGAGTCTGGAGTCAGGCTTTTCCCTCATGACCATTACTGGATAAATTTCAAATGGAGGCAAAATTTATTGTAGTGAATACCTTTGGTCTAAGATTAGTTCCACAGGGGACTAAATCTGAAAATGCAGATCATTTAATGTGGAAGAAATTACAAAAACTGTGCCCCTCCCAAAACAGTAACCTTGGACTTGTAACCATGATTCCAGTCAATGACTTTCAGAATACAGTGTGAACCATTTAAATGCCAGCATCCTTGGAAAGCAATTTCACAACTGGCCTATATGTCCTGAACATGTACTTACTGTTTAAGTCTAGCTTGTTTCTTGATATCTCTGTCAATCTTGCTCCTTGTGCTCTGTCGTGTCAATATTGTACTGCTGTAAGGTGTTCGTTGCATTAACAGTTGTATTCATATTCTGTTAATGGCTTCACTTTGGGGCGGTGAATACATTCAAGAAATTTGAGCAAGGTTGCTTTGGGCATTAATGAGATTCTCAAACCTATTCCAGAGTTCTTGTCAACAGCCATAAACTAGCCATAAATTTGATCTGATTCATAAATTTGCCTTGCTCCAATAACTGCTGGTGCACTCAATCCTCAGAAAGAGACCAAAAAGCTAAAGGTTTGACAAACAGCAGTGGAACGATTAAAATCTAAACTGAACAGGAAGTCAGACATGATGATGATTGGAAGAGATGCGTGGGTAGAGAGTTGACCGATTGGCAGGAAGCAGAGAGTTGGAATACAAGGATCATATTCTAATTGGCTGCCAGTTGCTAGTGGTGTTCCACAGGGGTCAGTGTTGGGGCCATTTCTTTTTATGTTGTGTATTAATGATTTGGTATATTGTACAAATGCTTTGTGGCCAGGTTTGCAGATCATACGAAGGTAGGTAGAGGAGCAGGTAGTGTCGAGGAAACACGGAGGCTGCAGAAGGATCTAGACAGATTAGGAGAATGGCCAGAGGAGTGACAAATGAAATATAATGTCGGAAAGTGCACAGTCATACACTTGGGAACAGGAGAAAAAAATAAATGAGCAGGCAATTTTTTAAATGGGGAGAAAATTGAAAATACCCAGATGCAAAGGGACCTGGGAGTCCTCGTGCAGGATAGCCTGAAGGTAAGCTTGCATGTTGAGATGGAGGCGAAAAAGGCAAATAAAATACTAGCATTCATTTCAAGAAGAATAGAATACAAGGGCAGGGATGTGATGCTGAGGCTTTCTAAGGAACAAGTGAGACCTCACTTTAAGTATTGTGAGCAGTTTTGGGCTTCACATTTTCAAAAGGATATGCTGATGTTGGAGGGGGTTCAAAGGAGGTTCACTAGGATGATTCTGGAAATGAAAGGGTTATTATCATATCAGGAACATTTGACAGCTCTTGGTCTGTTATCATTGGAACATGGAAGAATGAAGGGAGACTTCATTGAAACATTTCAAATGTTGAAAGGCATGGACAGAGTAGATTGTTTCCCATGGCCAGAGAATCTTGGACAAGAGCATCCTCTTAGAACAGGTATACAAAGGAATTTCTTCAGCCAGAGGGTGGTTAATCTATGCCATGGAAAATTGTGGAGACCAGGTCACTGGGTGTATTTAAGACAGAGATTGATAGGCCCTTGTTTAGCCGGGGCCTCAAAAGTTATGGAGAGAAGGCCGGGCAGTAGGGCTGAGTGGGAAAATGGAGCAGCTCATGATTGAATGGTGAAGTCGACCAGATGAGTCCAATAGCCCATTGCTCCTTTGCCTCATGGTCATAGATTGGAGTGGATTGAAAGATTTAAGAGAAATGGACTTTTAGCTAGCTTGGTAGATGTTTGGTGAATGAGGCAGTTAAATTAAGATATTGGCAAAAGAAAATTGTGAGTGAACTCAATTTTATGCCTGGAGTTGACCAGGAGAGCCTAGAAATAGTCAATTTCAAAGGTAATGTATATAGGTGAACAGAGGCAGGTTCCGAGGCTGGAGATAGCATGAAATAAACAAAGACATTTAGAGAAAGGTTTGGCTTTTGATTTAATTCATTTCCAGGCCACAATATTGATTGTGAGTGCTTGGAAAGCTCTATAACTGTACAATGTCAAGAGGTCATTTTTGTGAAGGGCATGTTCCAAATGCAGGCAGAGCAGGCCGAATTTATTGATATACTCTTTGTGGTGATAAAATTGGTTTCAGAGGAGGCCAAAGAGAAAAATTAGCAGTGTGATGTTGAAACGCACTTTGTCCGAATACTTGCAGTTAATGTAAAAATCCATGAACTCTTCTTGTATCCAATGAATGCGTAACTTCCTATTTGTTATCTTCTATTGATATAGAATTGGAGCACTGAAACCAGTAAACCAAAGTTGAGCTTTCTGGGTAGGTGGGTAACCATAAGGTGACCTGATGGAGACGTTTAAGATAATGAGAGGCATTGATCATGTAAATAGTCAGAGGTTTTTTTCCCCCAAAGCTGAGATGGTTGCCACAAGAGGACACGGGTTTAAGGAGCTGACATGTAGGTACAGAGGAGATGTCAGCGGTATGTTTTTTTTACGCAGAGAGTGGTGGGTGCGTAGAATGGGCTGCCGGCAATGGTAGTGAAGATGGATACATTAGGGTCTTTTAAGAAACATTTGGACAGGTACATAGAAAAATAGAGGTCGTAAAAAAGGCTAGTAATTTCTAAGGTAGGGATGTGTGGGCCAAGAGGCCTGTATTGTGCTGTAAAGTGTTCTATGTTCTATAAAATGTTTCCTGGTAGCCTGTTGGTCCACAGACATCAGACAGAATCATACTTTGATGAGGGAGTGGCAGACAAGTTATGCTTGTCTCATAAATATGGTCAAAGTTACTCCGCAGCTCCCAATGAAAAGGTCTCTGTTAGAGCATGGACGGCTGACTTCCTCCTCACTACCAAATCTAAATTGAAATAAAGTAAAGGCTTGCCATACTCATGACACAATAAATCTGTGCAACCAGTTACAGGCATGATTTTAAGAAGTCCATTTATCTGTGCAAGAGAGGAAAGTTAGCTGGACTTGTGCTGGGTGGAAAACAAGCAAATGGCTCCTTATTTCTACAGCGATTTAATTACGCTCATTTTTGGATGGAACAAATGCCCCTTTGAAGCACTGCTTAACTTTTGTGGCATTTACATTCTTAAACGAGCAGAAATATTTAACTCTTCCAACTGTGCAGGTCCCTGCCAACATTTTTTTGACCTGACTCATAAATATTAGTGGCCCCATGATATCTTGTCCTGCACCCTTCGTTGGAAGCTGAAACGTGTACTGTTTCTTTTCCAACAGGTGCTGCCTGACCTGCTAAGTATTTCCAGCATTTTCTGTTTTCTCTTTAAATATCCAGCATCTATCATTTATCTTGTTTTTTTTTCCAGTTTGTAATGGCCTTATTTTCTAGGCTTGTAAGATACCTCATCCTATGTCCCTCCCTTTCTTGTGTCTACCAAGCTGGCCCAGTCATTAGAAAGAAGCAAAATGCAGAAGGCTTTACTTGCACTGCAGACATTTTAGATGTCAATTGTTGGTCATTGAGAAAATTGAACTGGACTTTTAATTTTATTAGCACGTAAAATAAACATTGTTAATATATGTCCTTGGAAAGTTCTTGATTTATTCTTCTTTGAGTTACTCCTTCTGCATTCATTCTAAAAGGGAATGGTTTGTTTTTATTCCTGTTGTAAAATGGTATGTGACACTAATTGAATGCTGCTTATGCTTTCTGTGGGAAATCCAAAGAACCTATTACTTTGTGTCCTATCTCGGAACTTCATTTTAATATTAATGCCTCCATTCTTGTGTCTTTGTACTTAGGATGTTGGAGGAGCATTGTTCTTATTTACAAAGCACTCATTCACCTACCTGCATAATCATCATACTGGGCATATTACAGGAATGTGCGAGGTGAGAATCCATTCTGCGTATGTATTGTGAGACTATCACATGTTTATTCAACTTTTGGGAAGTATCCAAGCAGAATTTTGACCCTGAGCTATTTTTGAATTTCATTCACCAAGACCACGGGTGAATGCAACTTGCCACAGGAGTTTCTCGCTGGTCTGCCGTAAATCTGGAGGGAAAGCTGTTAAAACTCTTGTTTTTTTTAAAAAAGTGCGCTGTTTTCACTTCCTCAAGTTCTGGCGAGCCTTCTGTTAATACCACGTTGAGGCAAGTAGGATGCCTCTGTAGAAATGCAGTGCCGATTATTTTCATGAAGTACCAACATTGAACGTCAACTTCTATTAATGCTCTTCTCTTGCAAGACGACAGTTTGAAAATGGACATTTCACCCCCACCCCCCATGTATCAGCCCTGCCAGGAAAAGCACTTTAGGAATTGGACACAGCACAAATCTTCCTCTGTGTGGTCATTTCTTAAGTTCTATTCCTTGCAGAAGGGAAAAATTGTTCTGTCGCATTATTCCTCACATTCAGCCCAAGTAGTTGGCTGCACAGACTTGGCTTGTGGGTTAGTTTTGGAGGTTTTTAGCACCCCAATGATTGTCAAATACTACCTCTCTAAGGTTTAATTTGTTTTGGATTCCTGCCCTGGAAAAGCAAAATAAATAAAACTTGGGGACAAGCTTCCTTTCGAGATTAACAGTGAACATACTCTTAACTTCGAATGGGGAAACATCCAGTGTGAATGGTTCATACTTCCTGTTCCTGTCATGACTTGAACTTATTCTTGTGGTTTTAAAATGTTAAAATATCAGAATATGACTGGCATTGAGTTTGTTGACCTTTTAGGAGCTCTCAGCTTTCTTGCAATATGTCTTTTTTTTTGCTAAGTCAGGAGACAGCATTTTTTATGGTCTCTCACATCGCAGAGACTGGGAGCAGACTGGGAGATCACATTGTTGAGCACCTTGGCTCCATCCGCCGTCATAGCGCGGATCTCCCAGTGGTCATCCATTTCAATTTCCCACCCCATTCCCTTGTTGACATGTCTGTCCATGGTCTCATGCACTGCCAGACTGAGGCCACTCACAAATTGGAGGAACAGCACTTTATCTTCCAGCTGAGCACCCTCCAACTGTGTAGCCTTAACATCGACTTCTCTGGCTTCCATTAAACTCCCCCCACCCCACTTCTTCCCCCTGTGGCCTTTCCACCAGCTCTCTGTCTCTCTCTTTCTCTCTTCCCTTTTCCCTCTGTTTCCTTTCACAGAGACAAAATCAATTCTCACCTCATCAGATCCAATTAACACCTTTTGTTGATCTGGACTCCTTCCCTTCCTAGACTTCAGACTTTATTCTGATGCCTTCTTGTTATTTGCTTATACTTTGAAGAAGGGCTCAGGCCTGAAACGTTGGTAATATATCGTTACCTCCTATGGGTGCTGTGAGACTGGCTGAGTTCCTCCAGCCTTTCTGTGTGCTTTTACTGACAGCATTGTTTCACCTAGTCAAGTTTTCTTGTGAGCCCTTTGGTTTGTGGCTCCCAAAGATGGTTTCTACAAAAGATTATTTGATTTTGACTGGGAGAAAAGTCTGAATGGACAATCATTTTAGTGACTGGAAACTTAACATGACATTTTGACTAATTTTTAATTAAAAATAAATTAAAATGTTAAAATTGGATAAACAAGTATTTGGATAGCCAGGGGCCAATTAGATATATTCAACATAGCTTTGGTAGGTTGTGTTTAACAAATCTTTTAGAGTTTTTCGAGGAGGTTACCCTGAAAGAAAGGCTGTGTATGTAGTCTAAATGGACTTAGTAAGGTCTTTGACAAGGCTCCACGTGGAAGGTTAGTTGGGAAGGTTCAGACACTCGATAATCACGGTGAGATCGTAAACTGGATTTGATATTGACAATACAGGAGAAGCTGGAGAGTGGTTGTAGTTGTCTGCTTCTCAAACTGGAGGCCTGTGTCTTGTGGTGTGTCTCAGGGATCGGTGCTGGAACCATTGTTGTTTGCCATCTATATCAATGATCTGGATGACCATGTGGTAAGTTGGATCAGCAAATTTGCAGATGAAGCCAAGATTGGGGACTCTGTGGACAGTGAGGAAGATTTTCAAAGCGTGCAGAGGTATCTGGACCAGCTGGAAAAATGGACTGAAAAATGGCAGATGGAATTTAATGCAGACAAGTGTTAGGTGTTGCATTTTGGACAAACACGATAAATGGCAGGGCACTGAGTAGTGAGGTAAAACAGAGGGATCTGGGAATACAGATGAAAAATTCCCTGAAAGTGGCATCACAGGTAGATAGGGTTGTAAAGAGACCTTTTGGTATATTGGCCTTCATGAATCAAAGTATTCAGTATAGGAGTTGGGATGTTATAAGACATTGGTAAAGCCAAATTTGGAAAATTGTGTGCAGTTTTGGTCACCTAATTGCAGGAAAGATATCAATAACATTGGAAGAGTGCAGAGAAGATTTACTAGGGTACTGCCTGGACTTCGGGAACTGAGTTACAGGGAAAGAAGAAGAATGAAGGGAGATTCGATAGAGATATACAAAATTATGAGGAGTGTACATAAAGAAAATACAAGTAGCTTTTTCCAGAAGTTAGGTGAAATATAAACCAGAGAACATGAGTAAATGGTGAAAATGGAAAAATTTAGGGGGGGGAAACTTCTTCACACAGAGACTGGTGGAGTTGTGGAATGAGCTCCCAGCTGGAGTGGTGAATGTGAGCTCAATTTTCACATGTAAGAAACATTTAGACAATTACATAGATGGGGGTTATAGACTGGGAACAGGTCAGTGGAACTCAACAGAATAACAGTTCAGCACAGACTTGAAGGGCCTGTTTTCTGTGCTATAATGTTCTAGTGGGGTTCTCCATTTGTCTGATTTATTCTTTGGTCAGTCATCATGAAGAATCATAGAATGACAAAATGGTCTAGACATTAGGAGTCCAATCAGCCATTTACCATTGGACAGGGTGGTGTTGCATCACTGATGGTGTCGAGCAGTACCTACTTAAGTGGCTGTCATGTCAACTTAAATAAGTTCAAATTCAGTGATGACTCCACAGCAGTCGGCTGGAAATCAAATAATGACGAGACAGATTCCAGAACAAACAGGTGTAGCCTCCATCGACATCTCCCGCTGGCTAGGAAAGGCAGCCAGCATACTGAAGGACCCATTACACCTGGGGCATGCACTCCTCTCCCTCCTCCTGTTGGGGAGTGTGTAAGCATGCTCCAACTGCTTAAAGACCATTTCTTCCCTGCAACCATCAGGCTTCTGACGGGCCATAATGCTGCCCCTCCATGGGACTACAGTAATTGATCTTCTTTTTCATTATATCCCTATAATTGGTAAATTGTGCTCAGCACATGGCAGTTTGAATGTTCTAGATAACTCATTAGACTGCTTGCAGAAGAATCCTTCTCACTGCTCAGTATGATGTGACAAATAAGCTTATTCTGATACATAATAAAGCACTGGATCACTCAAAATTGATTAATAAATGAGCATCCAATGAATTTTTCAGAAGGCAACTTTGTCAGGAAGATTAAATATCTCTGAAGTGACCACAAGTGGGTCCCCAGCCTATTTAGGTTGTACAGTTATCGTTTACGAGAGCATGTTCCATTTTCTGAATTTCGGTGAAGCTGAAATCTAGCAAATGAATAAGAAGCTGTGTTGGTTATGCTAACATGGAAGGTGGATAGCGCAGCACTGATTTTGTGTGGGAACTCCCAATATTGACTTTATCTGGAGTAGGTCAAGCTGGAGATTATTTTTGGATCGAATCGCGCTGAAAATACTCATTAAGTGGAGAGCAGCAAATGGTTTTTAAGTAAACGCTCCATGCTTGTTTGTGTTGTGCTTTTCCATGTATTTTAAATTAAGTTTAGACATACAGAATGGTAACAGGCCCTACCGGCCCACAAGCCCAAATAAACCAATGAACCTACATCCCCTGTTTGTTTGGAAGGGGTTGGAGCATCTGATGGAAACCCATGCAGGTCACGGGGAGAACGTACAAACTCCTTACAGATAGTGCCAGATTTGAACCAGTGCCACTGACGCTGTTATAGTGTTGCACTAACACTGGCTTGTTACTATTTTTGTTAGGAAAAGGACCTTTTTATCTGACATTGGGTGATGCAATTGGACCCTTTTCGAACTGCCTGCAGTTTGCTCAGATGTCTTCCAAAGCACAAAGAGCATAATACAATGAACAGCAAGTACTTTCCCCAACATTTAGCTGCCACTGTAATCAGATTACTTCAGTGGTGACAACAATGGCAATATTTCATGGTTGGTCAAACAATGTTGAGGTACATTGAGCAGGAGGCAAAAGCATTGAAGAACCTGCTCTGAGACTCCACATCCTACTAGGGAAGCACTGAAGAACAAAGTATTCCAGGCCTCTTGAGTTGTCCAAGGGGGTCATTACTGTGATATGTGAGGGTCTGAGGGAAGACCTTGATCTTTACTCTCCTGCTTGGGGAGAGCTCACTCTTTTGGAGGTCACTTGGATTCTGCACAGACTTTCCATGCGATTGCAACTTACCTCTATTTTGTCTACTCGTTTGCTGCTTATCACTGCATCAAGAAGGCACTATACTGTGGAAAAATCGTACTTTGATTCCAGTGAGCATAAGATGGAATCTCAGACGCTCTCACAGGTGCAGGCAGCCACTGACTCTCATCATGTTCCTTTCAGAACCGGCATTATTCAGATCAAAGGGTAGGATTCCTCCTCCATCAATGTGCAGGTGGCCAAGTTCCTCATTCTGTTTCCTGTGTGACAGATTATGTTGTGTTTGTATTGTAAGTGAATATGTATTTGGGAGATAAATTGGGGCAGTTTCTTTTTAGTGTTGGTCATGTACACAAACACTTCAAAACAGATCTCATGTAAAATACAGCAGCTCTGCTCAAGCCAGACAGGGCGGCTCCTGGGGGCCTTTGCAAAAACTTTGGGGAGTGCCCAAGAGACTTCACTAATGGATTATTGTTTTGAAAAGCAACAGATGAAAGAGATCAGAGGAGTAGTTCGGAGCCGCAGGCTGTCTGGGAGTGCAGCTTGCTGTTCTAAGAGGGTCATGTGGTTTTTGCAAGCAGAGAGAGAGAGAGAGAGAGAGAGAGAGATAGATCAGTTCTGCAATGCTACAGTCAGCAACAGCAGCTGGGACTGGAACAGGACAAGCTGGCAAGCTTGTGGAAAAACCCCATTTGGAAGTGCTTAGTTCAGCCTGGTCAAGGCCCTTGTGGTTCATGCAAGAGGAGAAATAAGATAAACAAAAAGGAACTCTGTGGTGAACTGAAAGAAAGAGGTTATCATCTGGAAAACCCTGATGGTGCAAGTTTCTTCGGCAAGACACTGATGTGCCTGATTAAAAGGGATCAGTTTTGGGTGTCCAGCGAACAACAAATCTCTCTCTGAAAACCGACAAGAACTTTCCTGAGCAGTAACCATTTACCTTTCAAGCACCAAAGCCTGGTCAACTTCATAAATGTTAAATTCTGTGCACAGTATAAGAATTGCCTGCAACCAGTGAACTTGGGGGAATGAGAAGTGAGATTGGACTGTGAACTAAAGAACTTTTCTGAACTTGCATATGCATTACATACACGTGTGCTTAGAATTAGAAGGGGGTTAAGATCGGTTAGATAAGTCAATAGTAATAAGTTAAAGTGTGATCCTGTTTTCATGTTTAAAGATAATTAAAAGCAACTTTTGTTTAAGTAACCATTTGTCTTGGTGAATATCTATCACTTCTGGGTTTTGGGTTCTTTTGGGCTCGTAACACCTGTTTCCATACCTCTTCAGAGGAAATTTTACAGGACAACGACCAACCTCTACTTCTCTGCCTCCCTGAGCCAACAGGAGCTGAGTGCAGACGCAAGATCCAGGCAAAGTGCCACAGTGGTGGTGAAAAGCATTACAAGTCTCCTTGTTAAGACTTTATTGCCTGTATCAGTCTCGAACGACCGATAAGCTCAGCAGAGCCACTGCATTCTGCACACTTTTAAAAAGCAAAGATCAGAGTTGCTGCCAACAGAAGATCCAGGCCTAATCGGAGAAACCTTGAATAGCATCATGAGCAGGGGAAATTCACAGCCTCATCTAGCTGGGATTGGGTGCCGTGGATAAAAGGGATTCCCCAATATAGGGATGATTTCTACAAAGAGTTTGTAAAATTCTCCAACCAATTCAGCGTTTAAACCTTGAAACCAGCAAAATGCATCATTATTCAGCTGGAAGGGGCAAGGCGATGATATACTCTCATGGAATCCAGCTCTGCCTCTTGATCTGCACAGATTATAACAGCATGAGTGAATAAATCCCTGCTCCAGTTGCCAGGAAATAAATGAAGGAATGGGTTTGATGGGATGAGTCTGAAAATCAGAGCCTCACTGACCAAATGGGAAATTTGACCCCAATAAAGTGAAAACCCTGGTATCTGGCTCCTACGGGGATTGGTAGATGCTGGATAAGTGAATTTTCTGGTTGCATGTTGCGAGTTTAGCAAACTAACGGTGAGGCGTGCAATTTTAAATTTCCAGAATTTTTATCTAATACTTGTCTGCAATTTTTTTTTCTTTGCTGGTTGCTTGAATGGCAAAATATAGGCAGGCACCTGAACCTTCCTTTATACATTTTGCTCAAACCTTGATGAAGGGCTCAAATTCGAAACATTGGTTATGTTAAAGAAACATAATCTGCTGAGTTTCCTCCCAGCATTGTGTTTTCACTATGAGTATGTATGATATTTGTCAATCTTATGCTGAAGAATTTATAGCTCATTTTAATTCTTAGAGCATTTACAGGTATTATCATTGCATTAAGTGAGCAAGGATGGAGCCAATACAAAGTAAAAGAATGATGTTCAGAAAGATGAGGAGGCAACCTTTTGTCATGTGCACATGGATGTTCTTGAAATAGTTATCATCTGACAAAAAGTTCTGAGTGTACTTAACGTTTGTGACGCCTGTGACATTTTGAAATAACCAAGAGATGAGTACTATGGTGCATTTATCTAATTCAATTGTGTTGTCACTCTTGACTAGTCATGTTCTTGGGAAGACAGCATAGCGTATCTAATCCCGCTCAAGACCAACATGATCTTTAATGGTGGCCAGGAAATCACGTGTTCTGACAAAGGGAAAATATTTTTACTTGCTAAAGTACTTAAAGAATTATCTAAGTTTTTTTTAATGTATTCTTGTCTTTTGAATATTGATGATCTCTGTCTTGGCATATAGTGGTCATTTACTATTGTGGGGTACAATGACTACATACCTGTTTGGCTGCAGCAAAGAATAATTTTGGTTCATTTGTACATTGTTGTTGTATATATGACAATAAATGTCAAAGTTCGAATTCATGGCTATCAGTTTATACATAGTGCATTAACCAAGGTTGAATCATATCCAGGGTTGGGAACACTGGGTAGATGAACACCTGGACAAAAATATGATAATCTCCAGACACCACGGTTGAAGCAAAAACACAATGCTGGAGACACTCAGCGAGTCAAAACGTGCCCTTTTTATTAGCAAAGGTAAAAATAGATAACCAATGTTTCAGGCTTGAGCCCTTCATCAAGGTATGGAAAAAATGTCGGCAAGTAGCTGTGGAATCAAGTTTAAATGAGCATATAGTCGTAGAGCTTGAGATGGGGAGCAGTGACAGGAAATCCCACAGAACTCCCTTTGGAGAGCAAAGGAGTTCTTCAGGGTAGGCATTCCTCGAAGACATTTCACAGAGTTGTGGAAGTGGTTATATGGAAAACTATCCGCTGGAGGAACTCAACGGACTGAGCAGCATCAGAGGACGAGTTGAAACCCTTCAGCAAGTCACAGAGGTGGAGCGGCGAGAGAGGGGCTTGTAGAAATCAGGAGGAAAGCTTCAAAACCGAAACAGGAAAATCTGCAGACACTGTGACTGTAGTTAAAAACCCAGAAATACTGGAGGAACTCAGCAGGTCTAGCAGGAGGGAAAAAATACATGATCAATTACTTGGGCTTTAGCCCTTCCTCAAGATGTGAGTAAAAAAGAGAGGCAGGCGTCTGTATTAAATAGACTGGGATACGTACTTGTATTCCACATGAGAAAGTAACTTCTAATTTACTTAATAAGTATCTTTTTTGAAAATATGAAGCCCATACTTGCAACACGTTGGTTTGAAAATTTGAAGGACTCTGTTGGTTACTCCCAGTTCCATTATATCTGTAATTTATATATTTTTTTTACATTCTCCCAACTCTTTCTTTGATATATTTTGTGAGGGTGAGTGGGTGGAGGGAGGAGGGAGGGGGGGAGGGAGGGAGGGAGGGATGGGGGGGGGGTGTTACATACCACATGTGTAAATTCTTTCCTCTTATAGCTTTATTGAATACGTAGATGTGGTTTTAAAAGACTGGAGTAAAGGGAAGAATGTAGGGGTGGAGTGCAGACCAACAGACAAAAAATGTTAATTGGATATGACAGGAGGACAGGAGAGAGAAAAGGTGAAAATTGATTGAGAGGGGAGGGTTTGGCTCTGTGAAAGGAGTCAGAAGGCCTTTTCATGCTGCTGTGTAAAATGGAGAACCCTCCTTTGATCCAGTGGTGTGAAAATGTCTGCACAGGAAAATTACCCATGTCCACGGCCTTATCTAAGAGGAAAAGTCTCGTCCGCCATTACTGTGTGTAGCGTGTATAAAAGCTCTTACGACTGGAGGGAGAACAGACGCTTTTATTAGCTTATAACTGAGGGTTGGGTTTTACAGTGGTCTTTAGAGGGGCTTCACAGTTTAAGCGGGAAACCAGAGTTACATATGGGTAGATGGGGGAGGAGCCAGCTGTCAGTATAACACACCACCAGTAGGACTCCCCATGAGTGCGTAATGCGCCACCCACTACGTTTTTGCTGCGGGCGGGACCCCCTCTAAGTTGCCAGGGAGGGCAAATTACAGGGAATTTGGAAGGTGTGAAAGGTCCTTCCTTCCCGGGAATTACACCCGTGTCTAAGTAGGGTCTCTGCTCGCCAGTGGCAAGAAATGGGTGAGAGGGAAAAAGGAAGAGAGAAAGACAGTTATAGGAAAGGAGAGGGGGTGGTGTGGAGTGGGGGGGTGGTGTGGAGTGGGGGGTTGGTGTGGGGTGGGGGGGTGGTGTGGGGTGGGGGGGTGGGGTGGGGCTAACAAAAACCAGAGAAGTCGATGTTAATGCCATCGGTTGGAGGGTGCTCAGATAGAACATTAGGTGTTGTTCCTCCAGTTTGTGGGTGGTTTCAGTCTGGCAGTGCATGACTGGCGTGGCTTGTGGAGTAATAAATTAGAGACAGAAGAGACTGGAATCTGAGGCAAAAATTAGTGGGGGTGGGGAGAGAGAGGCGAGTGGAATTAGTTGGAGGAAAGGTTTTGACCCGAAATGTCAACTAATTCCCTTTCCCCTCCACTGATGCTACTTAACCTGTTGGGCTCCTCCAGTAAATAGTTTTGTGCCACTGGATAGGTGATCGTCCATCTTCCTGGAACATCAGCATGGTAATTGGAGAGCATGCAGATTATTCTTTAATGAGGGATTTTATTTTAGCTGTCATTTGACTTCTCCCATAAATTCAATGTTTTTATAAGATATGAATAAATGTATTTAGGACATGGGGAAAAAAAACCCAGCCTGTTTAACATCATAAAGACTTTATTTCTTCTTTCTTTGGCTTGGCTTCGCGGACGAAGATTTATGGAGGGGGTAAAAAGTCCACGTCAGCTGCAGGCTCGTTTGTGGCTGACCAGTCCAATGCGGGACAGGCAGACACGATTGCAGCGGTTGCAAGGGAAAATTGGTTGGTTGGGGTTGGGTGTTGGGTTTTTCCTCCTTTGCCTTTTGTCAGTGAGGTGGGCTCTGCGGTCTTCTTCAAAGGAGGCTGCTGCCCGCCAAACTGTGAGGCGCCAAGATGCACGGTTTGAGGCGTTATCAGAGGGCAGACCGACGTTCAGGTCGATGGCTGTCAGTCTTATCTAGCATGGTTCTGATGTTCCAGCATGCTAGCTTGAGTTTGTGAGCATCTTTTGAGGGGGAGGACGTGGAGGGGGAGGACGTGGAGGGGGAGGACGTGGAGGGGGAGGACGTGGAGGGGGAGGACGTGGAGGGGGAGGACGTGGAGGGGGAGGACGTGGAGGGGGAGGACGTGGAGGGGGAGGACGTGGACCTGTCCTCGGGCCTGCGCAAAGGAGCTTTTTAGGTGGAGTGCAGTGCGCGCAGTACTGGCCCCACCCTTTACACCCATGGTTCGTGTGCCGTGGCCAAGCAAGCTGGGACGTGGCAGCGAGGTCCTTGGGTCGTAGGTTTTATATCGGAGTGGCCTTCTCCTATGCAGGTTTCTTACCCGGGCTGGAGGGGCCTGCCTCCCCTCCTAGGTCGGTCCATACTGCCCGGACCGGGGCCTCCGTCTGCCTCACTCGACCGAGGCCGGGGCCGCCGTCTCCCCCTTGCTCCTGCCCGTATCGGGGCCGCCGCCGTCTACCCTTCGCCCGGACCGGGGCCGGGGCCGCTGCTGCTCTCCCTGTTCTTCTTTGACTTTATTTACCCCATTGTAAACAGCAGTGTCTTGGAAACTACAATTTTTAGAGACAGATGTTGACAGCCACAGTCAGATCAAACTTGAACTCAATTGAGTTAACATCTCCTGTAAAATAGAGCAAAATTGAATACTATTTGCACTTTGCAGCTTTGAGGTGGGAGAAAGTGATGAAGATTTTTTTTAGGAACGGCATGGTTTGCGCAAAGCTGCTACAGCACCAGCGATCGGGACTGGGGTTCGAATCCTGCGCTATCTGTAAGGAGTTTCCACGTTCTCCCATCTGCTTGGGTTTTCCCCGGGGTCTCTGGTTTCCTCGCACCATTCGAACATACTGAAGGGGTTGTAATTAGGCAACACAGGCTCGTGGGCCGAAATGGCCTGTCACCATGCTGTATGTCTAAATTTAAATTAAAAAAAATTAATAATAAAAATTTAAATTTAAGATTTGCATTTATGTTGCTTCATTAGAGCCTAAAGGCATTTTCAAGTGGGAAAGCACCCATCTGTAAAGGTGGAGGTCCTTACGGCTAAAGACGTACCTTTCTGAATGCGCCGTGGCCGGCTCCGAGGCACCGATTCCAAACCTTCTCAGGGCAGGATAATCAGTGGAGTACGGTGCTCCGCTGCCTGATCTAAATGTACAGCCACTGCAAGGCGGCTGGTTATGGGCGGGCTGATGATGCCGTCAGCCCGCGACCCATCTCCCCACTCACCACTCTCCCTCTATGACCCTCTCAAGGCAGAGGCGGCAGGTGGGACCCGTTGGGGCAGCGGAACCCATCAGCGGGGGCTGTTGGGGTAGCGGGAGCCATCGGGTCAGCGGGAGCCATCAGAGGGTGGCTGGTGCAGGGTGTGACGGCCACACCAGGCCGCTTTGGCCTTTGGGACCGCGCTCTATGGCTCAAAACACGGTAGAGCAATGGCCTTCTTCCCTACCCATAATCCCCCAAACAGCTTGAACTGTTCTGGGAACCACAGAGCAGTTCTAGCTGTGTGGGGGATTATGGGTAGGGAAGGCAGTCATTGCACTGCCCTGTATTTATGATGGGTGGTGCCACGGCACCAGTCGCCTTGCCTCCATCTTCTCTGGGCGCGATGAGGCACCTCTCGATATGAATGCGATGCTAGAGCAGTCTTTTAGGGCTGCTCTCTGAAAGGTAAGTTTTCAGTTTTCGATCCACTCCTGTAGCCGGCCTCCAGGCAGAGGCCTGGCACGAAATGGACTTAAGTCACGTGAGGCTCCATTGAAGAACACTGTACTTATAAAATGTAGAGTGAACCACAGAAGTCAATTTGCATACTGCCAGCACCCGGAGATGGTGATGTGATAAATGACCAGTGAATGCTGGTTGAAGGAGAAATGTTGACCAGGATGCTGGGGAAGGGTGCATTATTTTTTTCTTGAAAATAATGCACTGGATCATTTGCATTCACCTAAAGTGCAGACACAGTTAAGGTCAGAATCCAAATTGGTTTATTGCCATGAACATGTCACGAACTTCGTTGATGTGCGGCAGCATTACAGAGCAAACAATGCTATAAATCACATCGTAAAAATAAATAAATAATGCAAGAGAAAGGAGAAAGTGAGGTAGTGTCTGTGGTTCATTGTCTATTCAGAAATCTGATGGCAGAGGGAAAGCAGCTGTCCACGTGCTGCTAGGTGTTCATCTTCAGGCTCCTGTAACTTTTTCCTTGATGGTAGCAGTGTGAAGAGGACATGGCCTGGGTGGTGGAGGTCCTTGAGGATAGAGGCTGCTTTCTTAAGACATCGCCTCTTATAGATGTCCTCGATGGAGTGCAGTCTGGGACCTGTGATGTTGCAGGCTGAGTTAACAGCACTCTGGAGTTTTTTTCTGTCCTGTTCATTGGCACCTCCATACCAGACAGTGATGCAACCAGAAAGAGTGCTCTCCACAGTCCACCTGTAAAAGTTTTCAAGAGTCTTCTGTGAATCACCAAATCTACTCAAATTCCTCTCTGGTGAGCTTTCTTCTTTACTGCATCGACGTGGAAGCCCCAGGACAAATCCTCTGTGATGTTGACAGCCGTTGAAGTTCTTGACCCTCCCCACTGCTGACCCCTTGATGAGGACTGGTTCGTGTTTCTGATTTCCTCCCGAAATCCACAATCATCACCTTGGTTTTGCTAAAATTAAATGCAAGCTGATTGTGGTGCTACCACTTAACTATCTCCCTTCTGTCTGCTTCCTCATTACCGTCTGTGATCCTGCCAACGAGTATTTACAGTCTAAATCCTTAAGCTGGTCTCTAGAACAGGACTCGAGCCTGGAATCTTTGAGTGGAGACTCCCATGTAATCCCCACAGCCGCTGTTTTCTGTTTGCCTGTTTGTCTGATTTTACCGCGGGGCCGGCTCAGTACCACGTTTGGCATAACCTGAAATTGTGCATGCTAATTAAGTAAACACTTCTCCGTTGCCTGATATTTATTGGGATTGTTTTGTAGATTTCATCCTGAAAATAATTTTCCAGTGGTTTAGCCGTCAGATCATCATTGATTAAAAATGCACTGTTTCCATGGAAATGGAGCATTAATTGTTTCCAAGGTAACTGTGTGCAGTATCTGAGATCATACAAACAGAGCTATTTTTTTTTAATCCATTTCACTCATCGGGCTGATTTTCCTCTTCTACAGAACAGATTGGATTTTCGGTTTTAAGATCTAGAATTATTCAAGGAATCGGCCAGAATTATAATTTTTTTTGGATTGTCTGTATTTCATATTCAACGATATAATTTTTAAAAATTAATCGCTGTCTGTCCCTTTGGCATGAAATTTTTTTTAGATAGAATTGTTGTAAAAATGGTGGTGTCCAGGGCAGAGAATACTCCTATGAAGTAACCATTCAAGGGTCGAGATTGTTAGCATTGGATGTTTGACACCAGTCAGACAGTCTTGACATGTATACTAGTTTGAAACTCAAAGCACAGTTGATCACTGGCAAGCGAGAAGCACATCTGTGGGAACGGATATCTTCTCAGTTGTAGATATCTTTGTCAGTCAAGCCCTATTAGGATTGGGTGTGATAAGCAGCACCATGGCATGCCTGAAGGCAGGTGAATGCCAATCATTCAAAGGCCCAAAAGCATCCAGCTAATATTTACTAATTGTCATGGAAATGTTGGCACAATGTAACATGTACGAAATGCCTTTTAAGCATTGTTTTCAATGAACACAACTTGCTCATTTCTGGCAGTTTAGGCCATCTAGAAGTTCAAACTTTCGTATTTTTCTCTTGGATTCCACAGCTTTGGAACACATGGAAGTTGAGCTTTTATATAAACATGATATATTGTCTTACAGCACCACACACTGCAGAATATCAATATCTGTAAGAATTCTTGTAAGTTTCTTGTGTAAGGATATCCAGGCAGTTCTTTGTACTGAGTCGATTCAAGTAATATCTTTGCATTGTAGCCTTAAGTTGCAAAGCTCAATGCCATTTATTCAGTTATGATGACATCATTTCTGTTCCATCCATTACTCACACTTTTAATGGCAGATTGCTGGAAACACTTCAGCTCTTTCTTTCTCTTCTGGGGAGGGAGGTGCGCAAAAGATTATGTAGGTCAACTGGGTTGTCATCGCAGCTGCAAGGAGGAAGGGCTGACGCTGTGGACTTGCAGTTCCTGAAAATATTTCTCCTTCTGTCACAAGCACTGACAATAACAGGGAGGATCTACTTTACGCAGGAACTAGAGAGCATGCTATTCGTGTCAGAAAGCTCAAATGGATGAGTGGTAAGGAAAATTCTTGCAATCTCAGCTGCTATTTTCAGTGTTTGTCGGAACATTAATGGTTGGAATAAAAGGGGAAATAATATTTTTTAAATTCCTCAATTGTTGGAACAATAAGTGGGCCAAAGGGCCTGCAGAGTGCTGCTCTGTGTTCTATTGTCAGTCATACCAGTGCCCAGGAAGAGTGTGGTAACCTGCCTAAATGACAATCAACTATGGAACTCACATTAACAGTGATGAAGAGGCATGAAAGGCTGGTGTTGAAGCATATCAGCTCCTGATGAGCGGCGATATAGATTCATTCAAATGTGCCCATCGTAGCACTAGGTTTCCAACGCATGCCACCTCAGTGGCTCTGTGGAACTGGACACCTGAACAGCAAAGATGCATACATCAAGATTTCACATCATCATCAGCATGGTTTTGTCAGGGGTAGATCATGCTTGACAAACCTGATTGAGTTCTTCGAGGGGGTTACAAAAAAGGTTGAAGGGAAAGCTGTGGATGTTGTCTATTTGGACTTTAGTAAAGCTTTTGACAAAGTTCCCCACAGGAGGTTAGGAAAAAAGGTGGAGGCATTAGGTATAAATAAGGAGGTAGTGAAATGGATTCAGCAATGGTTGGATGGGAGGTGTCAGAGAGTAGTGGTAGAAAATTGTTTGTCCAATTGGAGGCCGGTGACTAGTGGAGTTCCTCAGGGATCGGTCCTCGGTCCACTATTGTTTGTTATATATATTAACGATCTGGATGTAGGGGTGGAGAACTGGATAAGCAAGTTTGCGGATGACACAAAGATTGGTGGTGTTGTGGACAGTGAGGTAGATTACCGTAGATTAAAAGGTGATTTAGGAAGGCTGGAGGTGTGGGCTGAGAAATGGCTGATGGAATTTAATACAGATAAATGTGAGGTGCTACATTTTGGAAAGGCAAATTTAAATAGGTCATATGCATTAAATGGTAGGCAATTGAGGAGTGCAGAGCAACAAAGGGATTTAGGAGTTATGGTAAATAGTACCCTCAAGGCTGATACTCAGGTAGATGGTGTGGTGAAGAAGGCATTTGGAATGTTGGCCTTCATAAATCGGAGTATTGAATTCAAGAGTAGGGAGGTTATGATGAAATTGTACAAGGCATTGGTGAGGCCAAATTTGGAGTACTGTGTACAGTTTTGGTCACCAAATTATAGGAAAGATATAAACAAAATAGAGAGAGTGCAGAGAAGGTTCACGAGAATGTTGACAGGATTTCAGGGTCTGAGTTACAGGGAAAGGTTGTGCAGACTGGGGCTTTTTTCTCTGGAGCGTAGAAGATTGAGAGGGGACTTGATAGAGGTGTTTAAGATTTTAAAAGGGACAGACAGAGTAAATATGGATAGGCTTTTTCAATTAAGAAAGGGGGAGATTCAAACTAGAGGACATGGTTTAAGATTGAAGGGGGAAAATTATAAGGGGAACATGAGGGGAAATTTCTTTACGCAGAGGGTGGTGGGGATGTGGAATGAGCTTCCGGCAGACGTGGTCGAGGCGGGATCATTGGTTACATTTAAGGAAAGATTGGATCGTTACATGGATAGGAGGGGACTAGAGGGGTATGGACCGGGTGCTGGTCAGTGGGACTAGGAGGGTTGGGATTTGCTACGGCATGGACTAGTAGGGCCGAACTGGCCTGTTCTGTGCTGTAAGTGGTTATATGGTTATATCCCCTCAAAACTGATCAGCAAACTCCAAGACCTGGGACTCAACACCCACTTTGTAATTGGATCATGGATTTCCACACCTCCAGACCACAAATGGTAAGAACATCTCCTCCAAAATCTCCATCAGTACCAGAGCACTGTGGGGCTGCATTTTTATCTCCCTGCTCTACTCGCTATACACATGTGACTATGGCTCGGTATGACAACACGCTATCGGCAAATTCACTGGCGGTACCATGGTAATGGGTGGGTTGTATAAAAATGGTGATGAGAGGATACAGGAGAGAGATTGAAAACTTGGCTGAATGGTGCACTAACAACAACCTTGCACTCAATGTCACAAAAATCAAGGAGATGATTATACATCAAAGGTGTATGATCCAGAGATCATTGGGAGATCAGAGGTGGAGAAGGTGAGGAAATTTAAATTCTTAGGAGTCACTATCTTGGAGGATCTTTCCTGGACCTAATATACTAATGACATCATGAAGAAAGCATGTCAGTGCCTCCACTTCCACAGGAGTTTACAGAGGTTTGCTGTGACACCAGAAACCCTGGCAAATTTCTACAGAGGTCTATTGGAAAATGTGCAGACCATCTGCATCGTGGTCTGGTAGAGGGACAGCCCTGAACATAAAGCTCTGCAAAAGGTAGTGGCCACAGCTCAGGATATTGCAGGTAAAACCCTCCCCACTAGTGAGAACATCTGCAGGGAATGTTGCCGTCGGAGAGCAGTAGCAATCATCAAGGATCCACATCACCCAGCACATGCTCTGTGCTCGCTGCTTCATCAAGAAAGAGGTAGAGGTGCCACAAGACTCACACCACCAGGTTCAGGAACTGCTGCTACCCCTCCACCATCAGACTCCTCAACGACAAACTCAATCAGGGACTCATTTAAGGACTTTTACTTTTATACTTCATTGATTTTTTTTTCTCTCTCTGTATTGTGCACCGTCAGTTTGTTTTCATTCCTTTATTTGTTTACAAGTGTACATTGAGTACAGTTTTTTCTTTGCATTACCAATAAATGGTAATTCTGCCTGGCCCACTGGTAAAAGAATCTCAGGATGTGATGTCATGTATCCACTCTGACTATAAATCTGAAATCTGAATGTGATATCTGAATCTAATATTAATGACTCTGGAAAGCAGGGTAGATGCCAGAGCGGAGAAAAAAAAATCACATCTTCCCTCCTTGGTTTAAAGAAAATAAAAGTACTTACCTTTCACTTCGAGTGGGTATAAGCCTAAAGGATTGAAAGAAACCTAAGGTAGTTTTACAAGTTAACTTTGCAGAAGATTTTTGATTTCTAATGGACCGTAGAACACTATAGCAGAGAAAACAGGCCTCTTACCCCATCTAGGAAGATTGTTGTCCAGACTTAACCTGATCTGTTATGTGGCACAGTTAGCATGGTGGTAAGCGCAAATATATTACAGCGCATGGGACCAGGTTTGAATCTGGCAGTGTCGGTAAGGAGTTTGTACGTTCTCCCCGTAATGCGTGGGTTTCTTTCAGGTACTCCAGTTTCCTCCCACCCTTCAAAAGGTCCTGGGGTGGTAGGTCAGTTAGGGGTATTTGGGCAGCATGGGCTCGTGGGCCGGAATGGCCTGTCACCGTGCTGCATGCCTAAATTTAATTTTTTTTTAAAAAACGAAGCCTTGGTGATGAGAAAAAGACAAGTTTCAATGCTAAGCATGTTTACTTATCTTCAGGTCAAGAATTATTGATGAAGTAGAATCATTTGCTCATCTTAATCCAACCTAAATGAAGCTAAAGGATAAATTTTTAATGACATGGGTTTTTTTTAAATGAAAAGTACACTTTATTCACAAAAAAATTATTTACAAAAGGAAAATCAATCAAAATCTCCTTACAACCTTAGAGACATATCCATACATTTCCATCACTGTACACTAATTTTCTACTACTCAGCATTCCCACTGCTGTGGCACATTGTCGTTAGGCACAATATATCTTTCCAAGTTTATAAATAGAGGAATTATTCAATCTTCTTCTTTCACTGGCTCAACATTATAAAAAGTTGTGAATTAAAATTTAGACATACAACATGGTAACAGGCCATTCCGGCCCACGAGTCCGTGCCACTCAATTAACCTCCAACTGCCGGTACATTTTTGAAGGGTGGGAGGAAACCAGAGCCCCTGGGGAAAACCCACGCAGACACAGGAAGAACGTACCAACTGCTTACAGACAGTGTGGGATTCGAACCCAGGTCCCGATCACTGGCGCTGTAAGGGCATTGCGCTGACCGCTACACCAACCATACCACTCCAAATGGTATAGACAAATGCCATATGTCCTCTCTAATTTCCTTATGCTGTTCTAAATGTTTTCATTGAGAATGTAAAGGAAGAGTTACTGCAGAAAAAACACACAAATGCTGGAGAAACTCAGCAGGTCAAACAGTGTCTTTATGTAAGCAAAGGTTAAGATACATCACCAATATTTTGGGCTGGAGCCCTGCATGCTCAGTTTCTCCAACATTTGTGTGTTTTTTTTTACTTAATCACGGTGTCAACAGAATCCTGTGTTTTACCCAAGAGTTGCTGTAGTGTCATTCAACTTTGATAGAGGAATATTCTTGTTAGATTAGAACACTCTTAAGTTTGTGGTCAATGGATTCAGCAACTAACACTGTGTGATGGGCACTGTGGTAATGCCATAGACACATCGTCTTGACTTTCTCCACATGTTGTCAATCATTCTATTTCCTGGGGCAGAGAGACACTTTGGGAAGGATACCACATCCCACAACAACTGATGAAGCATTGAGAGGGATATGAGATCACAAGATATAGGAGTAGAAGTAGGCCAATCGGCCCATCGAGTCTGCTCCGAGAAGGAGGAAAGAGAAATTAAAGACGAAGAAATGAAATATTAAAAAATATTGTCAGAAGCAAGTCATTTTTTTAAACATTTTGAATGTAGATATACACCACTGTAACAGGCCCTACAAGTCCTGCTGCCCAATTTACACCCCATTACTTACACCCTGGTACATTTTTGAAGGGTGGGAGGAAACCAGAGCCCCCAGAAAAAAGCCATGCAGACACGGGGAGAACGTACAAACTCCTGACAAACGGCGGAGGATTCGAACCCAGGACTGGTCACAATCGCTGGCAGTTTGACTGCATGTTATCTCTTTCTCAGATCTCTGGAACTGATTCACATTCCTTGGCACAGAATGTAGAATGGCTCTGCAGAAATTGTATCCTTGCATACACCATTTGTTCAGTGGGCTCCCTGTTATTTACATAGTTCACATAACTTACTCGTTTGTTTACATGTACCGGCTGAGTGGGGATTCCTCTAAAAGGGGAGTGCAGGTCACTTGGACCCATCTTTGTTAATTTGCACATGCTTAGTTGGACACTTTAGATGCTTTGCAAGGGGCATGATTATTTGTGTGCCAGTTTCTATCGTTTACTCAATGTTTTATTGGTCCATGGAGAACTGCTTATTACGTTAGATGCCGGTGTGGCTTTGCTTCTGATCTTCTTACTTACAAATTGAGAGTTTGGATTAGTTGTCTCATTGCCTGAATTAATATTGTCTCAGAGAATTTGATCTGTTTATTCAGGGAACAGTAAATAGTCTTTGCTTTTGGGTTGGTGGGTGCACAAACAGTTGAATATACTTCAGGAACAACCTTCCCACTTGAGCCATTTTTGAAGCAGTTGAGCGCATTAAATTGAGAACCTTTTTTAAGGGATCATTAGATCAGATTGCAGTATTATTTTTCTCTGAAGTTCTGCTCTGCATTAATGATCTTAGTTAAATGGGTTTTCAGTGAGTCAAACAACCCCATGTTTTACAACAACAGCCATGTTATATTTTAGGACAATGTATTATTTGGCTGTTAAGTTCGAAGTTCAGATTTATCGTCAGAGTACCTACATTACAATGAATTACAACCCTGTAATTCATTTTCCTGCGGGCCATGCAAAAAAACTGTACTTGAAAAAAAATGTATACAAAAAAGAGAAAAGTAAACAAATAAATTGTGCAATGCAGAAATAAATATTCGATAATTAATAATGCGCAAAGTAAGAATCTTTAAACGAGTCTTTGATTGAGTCAGTTGTTTAGGAGTGTGATGGTGGAGGGGTGGCTGTCTTGTTAAGGCCTCTGTGTTTCAAATAATTTGATGTTTTAAGATTCCAGAGATTTATTTATTGTCCATTCTGACATCAGTTACTGGCTTTTGGTGAAGAATTTTTGTTGGTTGGCACTCCTTCAAAACTTTAGTATTACACTAGAAGAAACTGCCTTAAACTGAATCACTTTTTATTTAATAAACATCAGGCATGGAAATGTAATGCTTTCCATGTAATCAAAGTGCTTCATGCACAGGAATTTTATGCAGTTGGAGGAGAATTGTTATGGCACTGAAGGAGACCATTCAACCCATCAAGTCTGTAGAGAAAAAAAAACTAATTAGTTGTAAATTTCCTACTCACTGCTTCATGTACTGTCTGGAACTCCAGTCAATAGTACCAACTCCCTAGACTGCTGAGTTGAAGTGAATTAATACCACCCTGTGTCACAAGATCCCCTGATCTCTATTGCCCAATCAGCTTCCTGCTGATCTGAGCTTTTCAACTCCATCTGTCTGAGTCACCTGACTCCAATTGCCAGGTGCAGCTTTCAGATAAAATCCCTGCTGATGTCTGCTACAACTCTGTGCTGATTCCCTGTAAGAACAAGTTTGTGAGTTCTATTTCCCAGCAGTTTCACGGTGTCCTTGAAAACCACTTTCCCTCACACCTTTCTGGTTCACTTTTAAAAATCAATGTTATAGGCAGAGAGTTTTATTAGTACCCTCTGCTTATAAATATTTTTTTCCTCTTTCCTACTCCCTTTGAACCCATATCTCTTGGTTCAACTTCTACCCCGTGACATAATCATCTCCATGGAGAATGTTTTTGTCTTGGTCCTTAAATTCTCAAGTAAGGTTATGTGGAAATCAGAGGAGTAAACTTAGTGTGAAGGACGTTTCCAGTGAACAAGGAATGGCGGCCTTAATACTCTTCCAATAGCACAATTGTGGAGAAGTGATGTGTGAAGTACTTACTTTGCCTGGAAATGCGAGTGCATTGCCAAGAAAGTCAAGCCCAACAAGCAAGTGCTGGCTTGATGAACTAACTAAACGATGAAAAGATTGCTCTGAATTCAGTCCTGGGGATGACGTCATTTCTGGTCTCTTCAGGGCAAAGTTCTTGCTTTCCTCAAGGTGTTTGTTTCCTCAAAATAGTCCTGGGGATGACGTCATTTCTGGTCTCTTCAGGTCAAAGTTCTTGCTTTCTTCAAGGTTTTTGTTTCCTCAAAACAGTCTTATTTTTTTTAAAAACTTGATATTTCAAAACACAGTTGTCATTTCAGTTACATCTTATTGTTTTCCTCATAATTATTCCTCCTGGATGTTATCAGCATTTTTCAAAGCATCATTTTCTTCCACATTCTTTTCTTAAATAAATGATAATTTTCTAAACCTTGTCTTTTTAAAAAAAACCTTTCTGATTCTAATACTCCTTCTTTGCTGTTAAATCTTTATGATACCATCAATTTGAATTAACAGGGGAGCATTAAAACATCATTAAGCATCATTATACTTGGGAGGCGAGCATGTACAAGGTGCATTGCTTAAATACCATTTCACCTCTGACAGCTGGATTAAATAGTTCCCAGGGGGAGGTTGCAAGGACCACCTTCAGCACTTGATTTTTTTTTGGCCTCATTATAACTATGCATTGGAAACTTTGAGGGAATTCTGTAGGTTTCATTGTTTTAGAGTGGAAGTTAGGCTTGACCTTTGGCACTTATTGAAAAATATGGTATCTTGCTTAAAAAAAATATGCACCATATCCTGTGAATTGTAAGGATTTGGAGTCCTGCCTAGATTTGTAATACACCACCAGACATGGAAGGAATGGGTCCGTTTAAGGATTTTCAATGATGGGAAAGTTGGTCAGGAAGAGAACGTTGATGTTGGCTCATTTATCCTACCCCGACCTTACAACATCAAAGATTTTGTGGAGACAGCTTTCGTGGTTGTTGTGTAGGTAGGTAATCCTCAACTCTGAAGTGTAGAGGAGGGCAAGGATTACTGCTACCCTATAGGCCTGTGTTTAAGGTCTTGATCTGCAAATGTCTTTTCCTTAGGTATCCAAAGATCGTGGTGGTGCACTAAAAGTGATGGTGACTTCCAACATCAAGGCCGCCTTTCATTGATAGGTTTCTCCCAAGATATGGGAGATGGCCCAAGATTTCAACGGTTTCATCTTGAAACTTCCTGCAGCTGACCATTTCTATCACCCCTGGGCAGAAAGTCCTGCAAAAGGTATTGAGCGCAACCCAGGATATCACAGGCACAACACTCCCCATCATCGAGAACATCTACAGGGAACAGAGAGCATCAGCAATCATCAAGGCTCCACATTACCCAGCACATGCTCTATTCTTGCTGCTACCATCAGGAAAGAGGTGTCGGTGCCACAAGACTTACACCATTAGGTTCGGGAACAGCTGCTCCCCCTCCACCATCAACGATAAACTCAATCAGAGACTCATTTAAGGACTCTGACTTTTGCGCTTTATTGACTTTTTTTTCTCTATGTATTGTACATCCAGATTGTTTACATTCCTTTTATCTGATAACATATATATGTATCTTCTTGAGTGCAGATTTTTACAACACCAATAAGTGATCATTCTGCCTGGCCCATAGGGTAAAGAAACTCATTTGCTCCCGAACCTAATGGTGCAAGTCTTGTGGCACCGACACCTCTTTCCTGATGGTAGCAGCGAGAAGTTTCAAGATTAGACCCTTGAAATCTTGGGCCATCTCCCATATCTTGGGAAAAACCTATCAATGAAAGGCGGCCTTGATTTTGGAAGTCACCATCACTTTTAGTGCACCACCACGATCTTTGGCTACCTGAGGAAAATACCTATTTGTAGATCAAGACCTTAAACACAGGTCTACAGGGTAGCAGTAATCCTTGCCCTCCTCTACACTTCAGAGTATGTGATGTCATGTAGTTACTCGGACAAAAAATCTGAACTTTGAACTTTTTAAATGTTTAATGGCATTTGTTATCCAGTGGAGGCAGGTTGGGTTGAGGACCATTGATCTGAAGAAGTTCCTGACTCCTCCACTTCAGAATACCAGCTCCACGAGGATATTAATTGTAATGTGCAGTCCTTTGGCCATATGGATTTTACCACAATGCACATTAATAACTAATGTAAAACCGAAAGGTTTCTTTGGTTAACTTTCTGCAGAAGGTGAGCAATGTTGGAAATTCCTTCTCGCATACTTAAATCATGATTCCATCACTGTCATTTTAAAATGAAGCCACGGAGCATTTTCTCTTTGCTCTTCCTGTGTCATCCTGTTGCCATCCAGAACCAGTTTGGTAGCAAATGAGTTTGCTGATTGATGTCACAGCCAACAGCTACTCTGCAAAATCTTTCATAAGTGAAATTTCTTTCTAAATTATCATCAAAAATAAGGTATCTTCTCTTCAAAAAATAGACTATTGTTTTTAATGTATTACACCAGTGGTTCCCAACCTTTTTTATGGCCTGCACCCCTAAAAAAAATTTTAATATGTTTTCGCACCCCTTAAAGTAATAATTTATTTAAGAATAAAGGTGAAGGTGACGAAAACAAATTTGTATAATCAATTTTTAATAATATATAAACAAAAATGAAACATATGGAAAAGAAAAAATATTACAACAAATTAAAAGTTGCATAAACCCTACAAAAAAATTAAATTTTCATCCATGCATGAGATTTCTTTAAAAAAAATTAAAGAATGTTCATAAGCCCATTTAAATTTAATGACTCCTTTGTTCCTGTTTATTGCTTAAGAGTTTTTCAAAACGTGGCACCTTGTTGCTGATACCAATCCGCACGTCTGCCTGTGCACCCAAGCGATTTCTAGATTTTGTCTTGATTGACAAAAGGGCACTAAATCCAGACTCGCATAAGTAGGTCGTCGCGAATGGGATGAGCACAGTTAGTGCTTTTTTACAAAGTCTTGGAAACATGTCCATTGCCGAACACCAATATTGTTCCAAAGTTTTGCTTTCAAACTGCATTTCAAGAACACGATTTGTGTGCAGTTCAATAAGATCTTCCTTCAGCTCTTCATCATCCGACATATTATCCAAATTGAAGGATTTATTTAAAAAAAACTGAAATGTTATCTCGCACCCCCTGGAATCCTATCTCGCACGTATTACACTATTCACACAAAGTTAGAGCAAATGAACCTGTAGAATATCAGAGTTGAAATGCCTGGGCTTTACTAGAAAGTGGGCTTCAAACTACCCATTTCCTTTTGATTGGTTGAAGGCTACACATGTTGAGTCAAATATAAAGTGAAACAGATGACTGAGGTCAAAATACAGAAGCACTGGAGGAATTCTGCTGGGTTTCACAGTGTCCATAGGACGTAATGATATATTACTTTGAGCCCTTCCTCAAAGTCTGAGTGAAAAAAAGCTGGGGAAAGAAAGGGGCAGGGGGAGGAGTCCAGACCAACAGACAAAAGGTGTTCATTGGATATAAGAGGAAAGGCAAGAATTTATTTTGGCTCTGTAAAAAGAGACAGTTTGAAACGGAGAGAAAGACGGGCAGAGCAGAGGAAAAGAGGCAGGGGGTTGAAGATTTGGCGGGGGGAGAGGGGGCTGCGGGGTTTCTAACAGAAATTGGAGAAGTTGGTGTTAATGTCCATCCGGTTGGAGAGTGCCCAGACGAAAGATAATGGGTTGTTCATTCAGTTTGCGGGTGGTCTCATTCTGGCAGTGCAAATATAAACACAAATACATTGTCAACCTCGGCTTGAACTAGTGGTGTTAAAAAGGAGCACTGTGGAATACAAAGATTTCCTGAATCGAGCAAAGTTACACTTCTGTGAGAATGCAGATGTGGATTTTTCCCAGGTATCTTTCCCAGATCAGGGAGAGAAGATGCATCAACCAGTTGGGACTGGGATCTATAAGATTTGCATACTCCAGTGCTAGCACAGTGGACCTTTCTGGCTTTGGGGGGATGTATTATCTCTGGGACCTTGTGGGTCGATGCTCATCACTGATCTCTCCCTGGAAGGCAATAAAAAAAATGAGTAAAGGAAAGAACAAATTAGAGATTGAAAGTGGTGATAATTAGAAGCTACATTTTTTAATATTGCTCCAATTCATCCAGATTGATATGCCACATTTTGTTGGAACTAGTAGGTGGTTTGAAATTTTCTGTGTTTCGTATCGATTATTTGCAGCCAATAATGTGGGCTTATCTTCTCTGGGACACAAAATGCAGATTGGTAATGCCCTAGGTTCAATAGTTCATGCAGTCAATTGATATGCGGAACTGAGGAACCTGTTTGTTTGGCTTAGTGTCCTCAACATCACTACACTTTTCAATCTTCTACCCTCAGCATGAAGTTCATTAGATTCAGACAATAACTATTTTCTGTGAGCTGTTTTAAGTTATGGTTCTGTTGCCTTTAAATGTAGCTGAAGAAGGGCTCAGTCCCAAAACATTGGCCGCCTATTGCTTTCCATGGATGCAGTGTTTCTCCATTACCTATGTGTACTGCTTCAAATGTACCTCCCATATTTGATGGCATATAAGACCCAGTTTATAATCCCAAAAAATGGTGACAGCCCACCACCAGTCCCCACACTGATCCCACCACCCCGCTCCCCTTGGGAGAGAACGGGGCAGTAGGACCAGCGCGGGGACCGACAGCAAGCCGCAGGGAGAGAGCAGGGCAGTGGGACCAGCGCTGGGGCCAACAGCGGTCCGCCGGGAGAGCAGGGCAATGGGACCAGCACTGGGATCAACAGCCATCCGCCGGGAGAGCAGGGCAGCGGGACCAGCGTGGGGGCCAACAGCAGCAGTTTGTTTTTTATAAAATGTTTTCTCCTATAGCTAAGCTGCTTTTGTTTTTCTCTTGTAAATTACAGCAGTGAAGCCACTGATGTTGCAATGGATAATTTGAGAGGGGAGAGTAACGAGTCGCAGTTGAGAGGAAGTTCAAACAAAACCGTTTACTTTACAGACGCAGGCATCCTTTTTAAAAACTCCACGTCACCGCGTCGTGATGTCACGACGATCGGCAGCCGGTTCGCTAGAATTTGTAGTGCAGCTACATGGCGTGTCTCCCCCCTGCCCTCCCAAGAACCGGCTCAGAAAGGTCCAGTTCATGTCTTTAAGACCAAGGAACTTAATGCAGACTTTAGGAAGAGGAGGCTGAGAGACCATCCACATATTAGAGGACCTCTCTGGGGTCAGCACTTCAAGGCCTGAAGAAAGCACACCAATATCTCTACTTTCCAACCTTTAACCTCCTGCCCTCTTGTTACAGATGCCTAAGGGAAAATGCTTCTCACTATCTCGATGCTCCTTCTAATTTTGCTTACCTCCATCAGGCCACTGCTCCAATTGGAATCTGCATTCCAAGGAAAGAAAAAGGCAGTCTTTTTCCAAACTGAAACACCCCTGTACCTGTCAACATCCTTGTGAATTTCGTTTGAACCATCTCTGGTGCAATCGCTCAATTCCTTTAGTGGGAAAACTGCACGGAGAACTCCGGCTGTGTGCAGTTCTGGTTGCCAAACTGGTCTCATTAAAGCGTTCAGCAGCTGGGCCATAATCTCCCTCTTGGTGCAGGAGAAACTCAGCAGGTCACGCAGCATCCGTAGAAAGTAAAAGGCCGTTGAAATTTTGGGCGTGAGCCCTTCTTTAGGACTGCTGAAAATCGGGCA
Organism: Narcine bancroftii; assembly: GCF_036971445.1. Classification (NCBI taxonomy): domain Eukaryota; kingdom Metazoa; phylum Chordata; class Chondrichthyes; order Torpediniformes; family Narcinidae; genus Narcine; species Narcine bancroftii. The sequence continues at coordinate 73,621,315 of NC_091478.1, forward strand.
AATGCCTGAACAAAAAGGAAAGGTGGGGGGGGGGGCAATGGGGTGAAGGGCGAGGAATACAGACAAGCAAGTAAGAGGTAGTAGGTGGATACAAGAGGGAGGGTTGAAAAGAAAGAAGCTGAGAAGTGATAGGTGGATAGGCAGATAGGAGAGCAGACAAACATTGCTCTGATAGACAGAGGGATGAGGGAAAGGGAGAAACCGGGGGAGCAGGTTAACGGAAATTGAAGGACAATATTGATGCTGTCTGGTTGAGTAGATCTTGTAAACGTGTGGCCCTGGCAGAAAAATGATGACTGTTGCATGACAAGGATTCGTCTGATTTCGCCTCACTGGATTCCTACCTTTCATGTTAGATGCTTTTTTTTAAATAAGCATGTTTACTGGGATTGACATGTTTTCCAAAACAAATGATGGTCAAACACATCTGCGTCACGAGGTGGGTGTGTCTGCGTCATGACTCTTCCCAGCACTTTAAATGAGGGTGTGGATTTTCCAGAAGGTACAAGCAACTCAAATTGCACAAATTATATGATGTGTCATGTCATGGAATGCAAAACCTGCCGTGATTCAGTGTGTTAAGGCAGAGTTTATGTCCCAAACATTCTTCTGTACCGTGATGTACAGTTGCTTTATATAGATGGTACATGGAGACCTAACCCATAATTTGTGACCTTATATTGCTCTTTAAGCCTTGGCTTTAAACACTCATGCAGCCATTATGAAGTGAACAAAGGAAAAGGGGTTGGTCAGACATCATTGGGACTGCTAAAGGAGGGTCAGTTGGATCATGTGGACTGGGGTAGAGGGCTGTATTTGGAGTTGGAGCCCTAATTTAGATGGCAGGGATTAATTAAGATTTTAATCAAGCCAGGATATGGCGTGAGGAACATAAGAGATTTTTTTCTTTACAAAAATAAACATTATTCACAATAAAACAATATACAGTACTTTTCTGATGATCCAAAATCCATTTTACTGAAATTCTCAGTTATCTGTGAAAATTTTCGGTAGCGACATGATGTCAAAAGTTGAAAAAAAGGTGAATTTCTTTTTACCTGCCATGCTCAAGTGGGACTCTGGTGCCATTTTGAATCCAACAGAGCTCTCGTGTAAACTTTATTTTATGCTTGAAAATCCTTCCCTCGTTAGTTGTTGTTTTATGCTGACGCTACTGGGCTGGGATCGGAGCTGGGACCTCAGGCTCCAGGGCAGGTTCAGTGACGGCAATGAGGAGGAGTTGGGGATCGGAGCGGGGACCTCGGCCTCCCGGGCAGGATCAGTAACAGCGATGGGGAGGTTTCGAGGTCGGCGACAGCCGATACAAGTATTCTACTGCTTAAAGGAATTTCTCAGATATCCAGAAAATGCAGTTAACTGATGCATGTCTGGTCCTGAGCGTTTCGGAGAATCGGAAGCGTACTGTACAAAGAAAAACAGTGCAAAATCTTTCCATGTCCTTAGTGTAATTTTCGTACATACATTCTATTACTGCACATTCAAACATTAGTCCACTAATTTGCTACCTAACACTATTCCCATTATTGTGGTCCTTTGGAGTTATTTCCTCCTCCTTCTCTGTTGTTTTTATGGGGGGGGTGGGGTTCATATGGCCCTTCTCTGCCACACTTATGGACTTGTGGATTGACCTCTGCAGCAACTGTACCACATTGTAATGCTCCTATAGAAGGAGCCCACCTCAGTCTCAGCCCCTCATGACTGTACAGGTAACCTACAATATGACCTACAATATGGCCCTTTGCCACAAAGTACTCATGTTGGCTGTGCCAAGCCTCAATGCTTCCCTCAGCAGGCACTCCTGCAGCCTGGAATGACCCAGTCAGCAGCTTTCCCTCACTGGTATCTTGATCTGCTGGAAGACCAACAAGTTTTGAACAGACTAAAGGGTGTCTTTCTTAAATGTGATATCTTTAATCGGCACTAGATGTCTATCTCTTTTTGCATTGGAACAACCTGTAAATCAGGGAGTCCTCTGTAACGCTGCTGCTGGGGATGAATCAAGATAAGGATCCCTGCATCCTTTTCCACACACTCTTGGCAAATCCACTGTCAGCAAAGAGGCAGGCAACTGTCTCCACCCCATCAAAGTCATCTTGCGAGCAACATACATGGTGGGTGCTGTTCAGAGGAGCATGGGAGATAGCTGAAGCAAGGAAAAGAAACTAGTTTAAAGAGGACACACCTAAAGGTAGCTCCAAGCAGCAAAACCACCTGGTTGGGCCAATGCCCTCTAAATTTGAGTGAAATAGTCCTCAAATTCTTTGTGAAGACTTGCTCCTGCATGAATGGCATGTGCCCTCTGTGAACCACACACCTAGTAATAAATTTCAAGTTAGTTATGTCCAACTGCCTTAGATGACATTGGCCTTTAAAGGCCCAAGATCATATTCAATGGTGAAACAAGTCGTCTTCCAATTGACATATGTCTCTGCACCAATAGGTACATTTACAGGCTAATTTAAAAAAAATCTTGCTTAATAAAACACCTTGGTATTTAAGTCATCTGATTGCACAAATAAAACCTGATGAAACTGCATTCTCCGGTCCTCAGTGTAAAAAAACGCAGACACACAACCAGACATAACACGCATACAGACAAATAATACACATGCAGGACAAGTACTCATCTCTACACATAAATAAATATTGTTTAGTACAAATGATGGTTAGTGTGAGCAGTTCCTTTGGTCTCAGTGCCCATGGGAAGAAGCTGTTCCTCAGCCTGGTGGTGCTAGCCCTGATTCTCCAGTATCTCTTCCTTGATGGGAGCAGCTGAAAGATGTGCATTCAGGGTGGAAAGGGTCCTCAATGATTGTGCACCTTCTTCGGACAACGATCCTGATAGAGCAGGTCGATGGGGGGGGGGGGGGGGTGGTAGGGAGACTCCAGTGATCCTCCCTGCCACTCTTAGATCCTCCCTGCCACTCTTATGGTCCTGTGGATTGACCTCTGATATATTTCTCTGCAGCAACTGTACCACATTGTAATGCTCCTATAGAAGGTTGACATAATGGAGGTTGGTAGCCTTGCCCATCTCAGTCTTCTCAGGAAGTACCCTCGTTGTGCTTTTCTGACAAGTGAGGAAATGTTCCAGGTCCATTATAGGCCACTAGTCATGTGGAACATGATGCTCTCCACTCTTTCTACCACAGAGTTGTTGATGTGTAGTGGAGGGTGGTTGTTCCTGGTCCTCCTGAAGTCCATGATCATCTCCTTCATCTTGTCCTCATTGAGACTTGAGTTGTTACTCTCTCATCATCTCATGAGATTTTCCGCCTCTTGTCTGCTGTGCGACTCATCGTTGTTGCTGACGAAGCCGGCGACTGTCGTGTCATCTGCAAACTTGATGACACTGTTGGAGCTGGATCTGGCGATGCAGTTGTGGGTCAGTACCGTGAACAGGAGCGGGCTGAGCAGGCAGCAGCCCTAAGATGCACCAATGCATAGCCTGGCAGGGCTCAACATTCTGGTACCAACGTGGATAGACTGTGGCATTTCAGTTAGGAAGTCCAGGATCCAGTTACAGAGAGGGGTGCTGAGTGCCAACGAGGACAGACTCTCCACCAGCCTCTGAGGAATGATTGTGTTAAACGCTGAGCTGAAGTCAACGAACAGCAGCCAGGCATTCGAGGCATTGTTCTCCAGGTGGGTCAGGATGGAGTGAAGTGACAAGACTTTAGCACTTTCTCTGGAAGGGTTTCTTCTATGTGTGAATTAAAATGGGTCCAGTGTCTCTGGAAGGTGTGATTTGATGTGTTCCGTCACCAGACACAGTGAATTAAGAGTTGTAGGTTGTTTACAGTTCGAAAAACAAAGCGGAAAATTAGTTTATCACAGAAAATAAATATTTTAATTCCATTGTGCATCTGAGTTTAAATAATTGAAAATTATCCATGTCCATATGCAGCATAATTTGCTAGTGAACTCAGGGTAAAGTGGTCAGTCTTAATGAACACATTTCAGAAGATCTCAGAATAATTGTAGAAGCCTCAAAGACCTACAAATGAGGGCAGTCCATGGAAACTCATAATGTTGGTGAATTCATATTTGAGATAAGGCTAGTTTCATCTCATATTTAAAACAGTTTTTTTTAATCCAGTGAAAAAGATCTTTAAAAGCAATTTATGTTAATTATAATGTTTGCAATATTCTGCTCCGGGTAGACTATAAAAGCCGACAACACAAAGGAAAGTCTCCCACTATATGCTTAAGAGGATTGCTCTTGTCATAAATTACTAGACTTAAAATCATTTTTTCATTGATCTTTGGAACGCCTATTCTGAAAGCAGACACAATGATGTTGGGTATTGAGGTCAAAGTGCTTGGAAGTACATGGGACTCTTTTTTCAGTCAAAGCACACACCGATCCAAGATGAAGGGAAGAGGAAATAGTTTTAATGAGTTTGTGGTCTTGCACTTGTGTAGCTGCTATGCTAAGATTTCCACCACTTCCCCCCACCGGGCGAAGTTGAATCTGTCGGCTCAGTGCAAAAGCGCGGACATTACAGTGAGACCAGAGCAGAGCAGAGCAGAGTTTCACAGTTTTCAGGCTTATTCTCCTCTCGCTTTCCCTTTCTGGCAACCCAATGTCAAGCTTTCAAGTGTTTTGTGTTGTTCCCAAGCGACCAAGATTTTGGCGCTGACTGTTTGCAGAATGAACATTCTCCAAGAAAGTGACCAATTTGGGTCTCCATTGGGTGCTCCGGTTCTCTACCACAGCCATTCTCAATCTTGGGGCTGGGGGCCATAGCATGTTTAAAGGGGAAATTAAATCATAATTTCTCTATAGTTGGTGGGAGAGAAGAAACCAACCAAACAACTGTGACTATCATTTTATGGAACACTTGCATTCTGCCTTCAATGATCAGCTTGAGTTCCTGGTGGCATTACCGTTTCAACTCTTCATTCCACACCAACCTGCCTGTCATCAGCTAGAGTGAGGCCAAATGTAAACGAGAAGAACAGCACCTTAGGCCCATAGACAAATAAAAAGGTCGAGAATGACTGTCGCACTCCCCAAAGACATTCACTTTTTTTTCTTAAACAAGTACAGAGAGAGGTAGGTAACAGATTTAGAAAGAGATTGGGGAAAAATTCTAGAACAGAGGTCCCAGACTTCTGAAAGCCAGTGATAGGCAAAGGAAATTGTCAATGTAATGTTGGAAGAATCTGGAGCTCTTTAAGGGTGTTATGGGAAGAGGGAGGCATCATCAAGTGCTAGAGTACTGCGAGGACATTGTAAAATGATGGAACCTAGGAGCCAATATGCATGAAATCTGGTGCATATTCACTGCACTTGCAATGTTGAAGAAAACTTGTACAACATTCCTGATTTCACCAGGTCCCCTTGTAAGTAACTGTATTCTCTGGCGATAAAGGCCAATGCACAATCTACCTGCCACACTGCTAAAGCAGAGATCTCATAAACAAACAGATTATTTTGACCCCTAATAGAATAGTGATGAGACACAACTAAAGGATTATAATGTTGGTGATGATGCCCTAGCAAGGATGTAAAGGCCAGAGGGAGGGGAGAAGGATGAAGAAAGAGTGAAATGGCTCCAGGGATAAATAATTTCTGTGAAAAGAAATTTCTGTGGATCCTGCTTGGATGAGAAAAGATCAAAATTTCAGAACCAGGGACTGAGGAGGGCGACTTGAATGCCGAATGTCAGGTTCCGGAACAGACGGGAGGCTGGGCAGCTATGGAGGTTATGGGAGCACAGTAAATGGAATTATCAGGGGAGGTGGGGGAATCAACGGTCACACGACGTCTATGAAGGGACTCCCTTTTGCTTCTTTTTCCTCTTCTAGATACGGGCATTAGACCAATGGCATCTCTTTATGTGCCTTTACAGGCAAAGGTAAAAATATTTCGTGTATTATCTACATGACACTAGAGGAACATAAACCTGAACAAAGGTGCCCAAAACGTTAAAGATTCGGATAAGGGACATGGAACAAAATAATTCCAATTAATGAAGAAATCTAGAGGACACAAATCTAAAGCAGAGATATGGGAATACAGGAAAGAGATTTAGTGTCACCTGATACCACCAGGTATAGGTTCCTCAACAACAAACTCAATCAGGGACTCATTTAAGGACTTGTACTTTGCACATAATTTATTAATGAATATTTATTTTCTGTATTGCACAGTTTGCACTTCCTTCTTGTTTACATTTCTTTCTTTTATTTTTCATTCTGTTCTCTTGAGCGCAGTATTTTTTGCATGATTTATAAGTAGAAGTTCTGCCTGGCTCACAGGAAAAAGAATCTCAGGGTTGTATGTGATATCATGTATGTGCTCTGACAGTAAATCTGAACTTTGATTTTTTTTTTAATGCTGTGAGTGTCAGTAAGTTGGAATCTATTAATTGAATGTTTGGTGGATGCAAGCTTAATCAAGGCTTTTAAAAGGAAATTGTGTAAATTGCTGGGATTTAAAGGAAATGGGAGTGATGCAATTTGTACCAGAAAGAGCAGTTTATCTCGTTCAGTGCAATGATTCTATGATTCTACATGGACAGATAGGTATTTGCGGTAGGATGTCCTTGGAAGAAATTTCTGGATATTAAAGGAATCACAGATATGGACTTAGGAGATCAGCCATGACCTTGGTGAATGGTCCAGAAATGAAGTGGTTTTGTAATCCCCGTGACAGAGATCAGCTGCACCAATGTAAAAACACAATGTTGGAGAAACTCCGCAGGTCAAGCAGTGTCCTTTATATAGCAAAGGTAAAAATACATAACCTTGATGAAGGGCTCAAGCCCAAAACGTCAGTTATGTATTTTTACCTTTATATAAAGGACACTGTTTGACCTGCTGAGTTTCTCCAGCATTATGTTTTTACTTTAACCGCAGTGTCTGCAGATTTTAGTGTTTTACTTCAGTTGCACCAATGTGTTGGTTTCCGTTTACTTGTGAACAAGTTCACCCACATCCCCTTGAAATGAATGCTACCTCACTTTTCACCATTTAACAAATATTCCGGTTTTTTTTGTTGTGGACATCAAAATAGATGACCTCCAATTTTTCGACATCATATCCCATCTGTCGTGTTCTTTCCCCTGCTCTCAGCCCAACCAATTTTGCCCTCACCCCACCTGAAGAGCCACCTTATCCCCTTTTGCGAACTCACAATCCTGCCTAGTTTAATATTATCAGCCAACAGAGATATAATATTTGCTGTTCTTAGTCATATCATAACTAGATTGTAAACCGGGAACGCTGCCGTCGGAGAGCAGCAGCAATCATCAAGGATCTACACCACCCAGCACACGCTCTGTTTTTGCTGCTGTCATCAGGAAAGAGGTATTGGTGCCACAAGACTCATACCACCAGGTTCAGGAACAGCTGCTACCCCTCCACCAGCAGACTCCTCAATCAGGGACTCATTTAAGGACTCTTACTTTTGGATTTTATTGATTAAAAAAAAATTTTTGTGTATTGCACAGTCAGTTTGTTTACATTTATTATCTGTTTATAGTTCTTAATTTTGTTTACATCTATATGCTACAGTTTTTTGCACTACCAATTAGTGGCGATTCTGCCTGGCCCACAGAAAAAGAATGTCAAGGTTGTATGTGAAGACATGTATGTACTCTGACAATAAATCTGACATCTGAATAATTGGAACCCAAGCTTCAATCCCTATGGTAACCACTAATCATAGTTGGGGAAGAATTAATTTATTCTCACTTTTAATTTCAATCTGATAACCAATTCTATTATGAATACACGTATATTATCAATTAGTTCTGAGCTCTAAACTTGTTAGCCAGACACCTGCATGAAACTTCACGTATTTTAGTCATCATCTACCCTATTAGCACCAGTAGAATGGATGAATCTTTATTCATAAATAGAAGGTAACTGCTCTCAATCCTATGATGCATTTCAAGGTGTTCTTTTTATTACATCTTTCATGTCAAATTACAGCATTTTCCCTATCACTGTCAGATGGATTAACAGTTCTTATATTTTAAATTTCTTGTACATTAGGAGTTGCAATGATTATAAGAAATATTGTGAAATATTATGAAAACAGATGCCTCCTCTCAATATTCTAAAAGGAAATATTTCAAACAAGAAATCATTGCAAGTTTAGTATTTTTTGGTTTGCCCATTGAAGCATTCTCTTCTGTGAAAGTGTTAAATTGATTCTTTATTATTCTTCATTATTCTCCACCCACCGTATAATATTCTGTTTGCAGGCACAGTGCTGGATTCAGGCTAGTCCTTTGCTTTGAAATTTATAATCGTCCACACAGGTTCCAAGTATCGCTTTAACGTACAAGTGTCGTACAAGGTGAAGGGAGGAAAGTTTAGGGGTTAAGGCTTTTACACAGAGAGTAGTGGGTGCCTGGAATGCATTGCCAGGTTGATGGTGGAAGCTGGTACAAAATGGATATTTAAAAGACTCCAACAGGCACATGGATATTAGGAAAAATAAACTGTTATGGGAGTGAGGTAGGGAAGATTTTGTTTGTTGAGAAGGTTTCTATTGGTCGCCACAACATCATGGGCTATACTGTAATGTGATGTTCTAGATTCTTTGTTCTTAATAGATATGCAAAACAATGAGGTCATACTAAACCCACCTCCCCTGATAATTCCATTTACTGTGCTCTCATAACCTCCATAGCTGCCCAGCCTCCCGTCTGTTCCGGAACCTGACATTCAGTGCTATAGAAATATGTAATGTCAGAAAGCGATTCAGATTTAAGATGCTATTGGGCTTGTCCAAAAGGGAGAAAGCAGCAAAACTGGGAAAAGGAAATTAAAGAGAAAAAAAACTAACATAATCATCTTCATTAGGGGTTACTGAGGGAGTAAAACTCCAAAGTCTGCAAACTCTGTGATTGCAGTAAAAACACACAGGAACACTGGAGGAACTCAGCCGGACTCGCAGCAACCTTAGGAGGTAAAGATAGATTACCAGCGTTTCAGGCCTAAGCCCTTCTTCCTCCTATGGATGCTGGGAGACCAGTTGAGTTCCTCCAGCATTTTACTGAGGGAGTTATTTTCTCCATTGATCAATAGGGAGCTTCTCGTGACATTTAAGGTAATCACCACGAAACAAAGGGTAGTGTCAGGACAATGTGAGGGTTGCTTTAGTGGAAGTAAAATCTTCGATAGTTTTGAAAAGGAAATTGGACAAATATTTGAAAAAGAATTTGTTGAAGGTATTAGGAAAGGCCAGTGTAAATAAAAGCAATTGTTTCTGTAGGCAGCAGTTGCATGCCTGCTAAGTGGTAAAGAGGACAATTCATTTTTGACCTCCTGCCACTCCGATGTTTGCTGAGTTTTCAGGAAAATTCTGCAACCATTGTGCTCACCACTTCAATGATCCTCTTTGTTTCATTGAGATGATCAGCTCCAAAAGGAAGTTCATTTATAACCATACCTCTTTCTTTGGCTTGGCTTCGCGGACGAAGATTTATGGAGGGGGGTAAAAAGTCCACGTCAGCTGCAGGCTCGTTTGTGGCTGACAAGTCCGATGCGGGACAGGCAGACACGATTGCAGCGGTTGCAAGGGAAAATTGGTTGGTTGGGGTTAAAGTACTGGTAAATACAAACCATGATCTGAGCGTAACTGCAATTGAGAGAGATTCATCCTGGCAATGATTTTAATGTGTCAAGTGTTATCTGGTGAGACTCATGAAGGAAAAGGTTTTCATTTGTACTGCATACAGCAGTCGGCTTATTCCAGTTACGTCAATCCCATTTAAAGGATTTTAGTGATAAAGTCATTAACAGCAGATTAGGCCTGGGCTGTGTGTTTCCTAAATTGTCTTTCATTGTAGCAAGTTGCACTGTTCAATTAGTGATTTGTCAGTGCTTCATGTTGTCATTACTGATTGGGCTGCTCTGCAGCTGATTTTTAATGGAGAGCTAAAAGTGCACACCACAAAAAGAGGTGAATGCAGAAAATGAGATAAAAGTGAAGCTTTTTGGTTGCTAAATCAGCAGTATAAACCGTTAGTAATTATTGAATCAGTGTACAGACAGGATAAGGATGAGATAACAGATCTGATTATAATTTTTGATGATTTCTGTGTGTTTCGTGTTCTTTACAGAGGGATTTGATTTGATTTTGGTGGAAGAATTCAAAGGCTGTGATTATTGGGCTGCTTATAGACCAGTGGTTGACTCAGGAATAGAGTGGATGCAGCCAGGAACCCACCTTCCTGGCTGCAGGAAGCCATATCCAGAACAGGAAATTTGGGCAAAAAGAGACAAGACTGTTGGAACACAACCACAGAACTATAGAACACTATAGCACAGAAATAGTTCCTTCAGCCCATCTAGTCTATGCCAATCTATTATGTTGCCTCGTTCTCTGACCTGCATCCAGAGCATAGCCCTCCTGTCCAGATACCTGTCAATTTTTTCTTAAATGTCAAAATTGAGTCTGCATTTACCAGTTCAGCTGGCATTTCGCTCCACGCTCCCACCATTCTCAGTTTGAAGTACCCTTTCATCCTTAACCCATGTCCTCTAGTTTTTATCTCACCCAACCTCCATGGAAAAATAAGTGTTGTGTCATCAGAAACATTTGCAGTTCACATAAAGTTTTCAATTATGCCATCTTTGTAATGCAGAAATGTTTTTCCAATTATGGGCGGCCCAGTTAGTGTAGTGGTTAGCACAACGCCTTTACAGTGGCAGTGATCGGGACTGGGGTTCGAATCCTATATTTCCATGGGTTTTCCTTGGGGTCTTCGGTTTCCTCTCACCATTCAAAATGTACCGAGGGGTGTAGGTTATTTGGCTGTAAATTGGGCAGCACGGATTCATGGGCCGAAATGGCCTGTTACCGTATTACCATGCTGTACATTTAAATTTTAAAATTTAAAAAAAAATTCTTGATCATGTCAAGAGGTTTCACAAAAGAAGGCTCCTTTTAAAAATGGTTTTGAGAAACTGTACAGTGATGGCTCACCTCAGAGAAATATTAGAGTAGAATCAATCTTTAAAACCTCATCATCGTGGTTTGTTGGAGTACTTACCCTTTTAAGTGCTGAAGTGTTTGAGTTTGTAAGTGTTGTCAGTGGTGAGTTTGGCTCAGGACAGAAGAGATGTGGAGATTTTAATTTTGTCAAAGGAAAATTCTAGTTCTTTAAAGCGAAGCTTTTACGTATTCTGTAAGCAGGTGATGACCAAGGTGGTGCGTAATGACCACAGACTCAAGATAATATGGTAATGTTATGACACTCTCTCATTATTGGTGCCATTTCTAACAAGTTGCTGTAGAAGAAGTTGAAAATCCCAAATAAATCGTAAGCTTTACTGAAATGCTCTGGGAGACCCCATGAGTCTCTGCCATTTCTGCCAACATCTGCTTCTTTCTAATCTGCATCACTGAAATATTTTACATTGTGGGTGGTCCTTGACCAGGAACATTTCTGATTTAGTTTGTTCATCACTTCCTCTTGAATGGAATTTTTAAGCAAAATGGTGGCCCATACTTTCTTTGCTTCGTATACAAAGATTTAACTTTACAATGTATTAGTCTGCAAGTCAATTATGAACGGTTCCATTGCAATGCTGACGTACCCCGTGTACAACACCCACACACATTAATTTTTCAGAGAGTGAAATTAGAGAGCAGCCAAAAACTGAAATCCTAGATGACCTTACCGTGTCCTAACTTTCAATTGTAAAATGTTAATTTATTTCCTGTTTGACTTTAGCTGAAATAGTAAAAAAAATCTGAAATCAAACCTGGTGCGACAGTGCTTCAGGTGGGATCTTTACCTTCTGAACCGTGGCACCTACATCACGTCTGAGAGGAACATTGACTGCTGCGTGAGACTAGGTCAGATGATATTTGAAAATTAGACTTGGGGAACCATAAAATTAAGATGCATTTCTTTCTTTTAAAAATATTTTTATTGAGGTTAAGGTATAAATCCTACATACAAAGTCTTCTAATAAAACAAATAACAGGTCATATCATATACATATCACAAATTAATGTAAATAGAAAACCTATCCATATTTGTTTATATAACAATATTTCTTTCAAAATAATGCATTTCTATTGTTCCCCAAGCAGATTTTATTTGTTTCTTCGCATTTAAAACTTGTCTTAACATAACTGAAGCTCACATTCCCTAGTTTGACAATGCCACTAGAGTTGCATGTAAGGAGGGATAATTACGATGGGGCTGCGTTCTGGCAAACCCAACATAAGTCGAAAATATCTTAAGTCGAAAAAAAAATACCGCATCTACCATTTTTTATAATTAAATTTTGAATGCCATTAACTGAATAAAAAACATTAACGTGCACAGCTGAAAGCACGCTGGGCATGAAGAATGTTTGAAGCATTGAGACTGCGAGCGCAGTTGAGTCAGTATCGTGAGAGGGTATGCTGTACGATACTTTCGCGCAATGTGCCATCGCCCAGCAACGCGAGAGGGTAGCGTGCTGCATAGTCCAAGCGCGGGAACAGATCGTAATTTATAATTGAGAGTACAGATTCGAACCATCGTAACTTTGAAAAACCATAAGTGAGGCCATCGAAAGTAGGGAAACATTTTCCAACTATTTTTAAGACTCAAAGTACCAGATATATAGAATCAAGTTTGAAGACTTGTCGTAGTGGGCTCATGACCTCTGGGCTATTATTGCCAATGGATAACCACAGCTGTACTGAACTATCATTTCAGAGCAGGCATCTACTTACAAAGGATATCACAAGCATCAATTGAATAGACATGCAGTAAAGCTAGTATTGATCTAGACCTGCCAATTGGAACATATTTAGACGTTATCAGCCTGGCACTCCTGCTTTGTGTAATCACATCTGTTTGATAACAATCCTAGTTCCTGGAAAATATTACAGCAAGTTACACAGAAACTTCCTGATAGGATTAAATTCAAATTTACAAAGAATGTGCACTGAATATTTTAAACACTCAGCATGTCAGAGAACCAGCCCTGACAAGAAACCTACGCCTGAAACAATAACCTGCCTGTTCTCTCCACAGATGGAGAATGACCTGTGTGTTTCCAGCATTTTTCCATTTTGTGGAAGATCTCTGGATTCAGCAATTTATTATCCCTTGTTGAAAAGACCCAAAAAGTTGCATGTAATCTTCTTACCCAGACCTTTGAGATCAAGGATGACGCCCTTCTACTCTGGTTCATCAGTTTCCAAGATGAATGATGAGAAAAATTGCAGACTTTGCCTCAGGTGGGAGAGAGGACGGCTGATGGGACAAATAGATGGATAATTTCTGAGGTGTTGTGCTCTTTCGGGTTGCCATTGATTCAAGACTTCTCTATGGTTCTAACTCATGGATGTTTCTTCTTGTCAAGGGCCAAGGATCCCCAGTTAATTTTCTATGGAGTTAAAGGCTTTAGTGAGGTTAGAAAAGGCCATGTACAGTGGTGGTGTTGCTCCCTGGATTTATTTTTACATTTTTTGCGTGGTGAAGGTTAAGTCCACAGTGGCAGCAGATGCACGGAATCCACAATGTGATTTATTAGTAGCTCTTTAGGCACTGAGAGCAGATTGTTGAGGGGGCCCTAACAAGGAATTCCTTGGAGCAGTTAACACGGGTGAATTTATATTCACTTTTGAAGAGGGCTGTGATGACTACATCTCTTTGTCCCTTTCTATATCCATCCTCTTCTTCCATAAGAGATAATGGATTCATAACTTAAGTGCCTCACCATTGAATTTCAGGAAGACTCTCTTCCCTGAGACCTTCTTCTTTTATGGTTGGCAAGAGTGTTGGAAAGGCTTGATTGGGGAGGCTGTGGATGAAAAGTTCTCAAGTCAAGGGGAGAATTGTGGTGGAGAAGATCATCAAAGTCCGCCTTCCATCAAGGATTTGCTGCCTTTCCATCTTTGATGAGCTGACTTTCCGGTTTTTGACTCTCAGTGAGGTGAGGCCTTGAGTGTTTGGATCATGTGGCCTTGACAACACTGAAGACCTTGCACAGTTCATGAGCTGCTGAGCTTCCTGCACTTTATGCCACCCCCCCGTCTGGACTTTAGGCCACGAGATTTCCCTTGGATCTTGGTCTGCAAGATGGTCATGGCATGGATCCTTTTCCTTTTACATAGATGTGGTTCCAATTCAGGAATTCTCAGCATTTGTGGTAAATTAGCTTCTGGATCACTGAGCATTCTCATCAAACTAGTCTTAATCCTTCTTGATGGAGAAGGTCACAGTGAAAAAAAATTACTGAGCTCTTTGTTTTCCTTCTCATTCGCGCATACATGCGCGCACACATACACACGCACGCCCACACAAACGCACACAGACGCGGTCACACACACACAGACACAGATACACACACAGACAGATACACACAGACACAGACGGGCGCACACACACACAGACACACACAGATACAGGCACAGATACACACGCACGCACACACAAACGCACACGGATGCGCGCACACACACAGACACAGATACACACACAGGCACAGATACACACAGACACAGATGCACACACAGACACAGATACACACAGACACAGATGCGCGCACACACAGACACACAGACACAGATACACACACAGGCAGACACACAGGCACAGATACACACAGACACAGATGCACACACAGACACAGATACACACAGACACAGATGCGCGCACACACAGACACACAGATACAGACACAGATACACACAGGCACAGATTCACACAGGCACAAACGCGCGCACACACACAGATACATGCACAGATACACACAGATGCGTGCGCACATACAGACACACACAGATACAGGCACAGATACACAAACACACACAGGCACAGATACACACAGACGCGCGCACACACACAGTCACAGATACACACACAGACACAGATACACACAAACAAGCGCACACAAACACAGACATACACAGATACAGACACAGGCACAGATACACACAGACACAGACGCATGCACACACACACAGGCACAGATGCACACAGACACACACAGACACGGACGCGTGCACACACACAGATACAGGCACAGATACACACAGGCACAGATACACACAGACACAGATACACACACACAGACACACACAGATACAGGCACAGATACACACAGACACACACAGGCACAGATACACATATCATCACTTTGCTGATCATACTTTCCTTGACTTCTACGGTGCTTATTTTTCAAAGTAATTTTTGATCCCTCTCTGTAATTACATTTCTAGTTTGCATTCTTTCATCAAGATGAAACTGAAAAATCAGACACAAAAACTGGGTTACGTTTCTTTATTTTACAGCAATAATATATTTTATGATGTTAACCATGTATTTCCTTTAAAAACCCAAGTAATCAAAAGGCCGACATTTGTTTATTGGCATAAGTATGTGGATATTCTAGACCAGCCATTCTCAATCCCTTTTTTTGGCTATGGCCCCCCTTAGGACTTGGCTCAAAATTTATAGGCCCCTTCCCAATGAATCAGTTGTTAAGTTGGTTTCTTCTGTACTTCTCTCCTACAAACTACATAAAAAAAACATTAAAAATATTTTATGATTTCAGTCCGTGGCCCCCTTAAATGTGCTGGGGGGTGGCCCTGTTGAGAACAGCTGTAATAGACAGTGTCTGATATAGATGAATTGGTGGGAAGTGAAAATATAGAGAACTATTGAGTCTGCAGGTATTATTATTTATTGTCACCATCAAGTTGATTGCAATTTCCTATGGAGACTGAATCAGAATCAGGTTTCTTGCCATGTCACAAAATTTGCTGTTTTGTGACAGCATTATTCAGCATTACAGGTGCAAAAATGGCTATAAACATTTCTGTAAACACTCTATGTAAAGATAAATAAATTAGTGTAAAAGAAATGAAAAGAATGAGGTAGTGTCTGTGGTTCATTGGCCATTCAAATATCTGACGGGTGGAAGGGAAGAAGCTGTTTTTGTACTGTTGGGTGTTCATCTTCAGGCTCCTGCACCTCCTTCCTGATGGTAGCAGAGAGAAGAGGGCATAGCATGGGCGGTGAGGGTCCTTGATGAATGAGACTCTACCTCTTGTAGATGTCCTTAATCGAGTGGTTTAAAGCCCATGATTGCACTGACCAAGTTCACGTCTCTCTGTAGCCTTTGTGCATTGGCACCTCCTTACCAGACAGTGATGCAACCCGTCAGAATGCTCTCCACAGTTCACAGGTCAAAAGTTTGATTTTGCCAAACAATGAAAATAAGTGAAAAGATATCCCTGAAATGAATGAAGTATTCAAACAAATAATTTAAACACAATTAATGAATGACAATCCAACCCACCCTTAGGGATCAAGCTATGCTTTAGTGCAGGCACTAATTTTTCACCAATACATTCTAAAACTTAGATCTGTATTGTGCTCTATTATTCACAGTGTCATTTTGCCACAGGAAGTAAAGCTGTAATTTACCTGTTAGCTTTAGTATTTTCAAGAATGAAGCTCATATATCTCATGATATATTTCTATATCACAGATACATATGTCAGTCAATGCAAGCAAATGTTATCAAGTCGTACATGTTTTTTTTGTTGTGTGTTATCATTCCCGGCAAGTTTGACCAATGAAAATGAGAGAAAAAGCACAACATGTTTGGTTTACAAAATCATGAGAGGAATAGATTAGGTGAACGCAGAGAGTCTTTTGCCCAGAGTACGGGAATCAGTAATCAGAGGAGATGGGTTTAAGATGAGGGGCAGAGAGATTACCTGGAATCTTAGGGGTAGTGGAGGGTGGTGAGTGTATGGAACGGGTCACTGGCAGGTAATATTGCAACGTTTAATCAAAAAAATAGATGGATACATGGGTAGCGTGGGTTTAGAGGGACATAGGCCAAATGCAGGGAAGTGGGACTAGTGGGAGTAGGGCATTTGGGTTGGCATGGGCAAGTTGGGCTGAAGGGCCTGTTTTCACATGGTATGACTCCATGACTATGGCATTAAGAGAAAAGTTGATATTGATGCTGCTGTTGGACATTATTCCAAAAATATATTTCAAAATATCTTGGCATAAATGACAAAATATAATACAATCAAATGGATTTAATTATATCAGCAATCGTTAATTGACAATTTAATACATAAGAGCCCTACTGGAGAAACTCAGCAGGTGACGCAGAGTTCTTTATTGCAGAGATATATAATGGATGTTTTGGGCCTGATACCTAGGAGTGCCATGGCCACAAAAAATTTGAAAATGGCTGGTTTAATCGATTGTGCCATTCAAATTGGGCCTTACCTTGGGATAGGTTGGCAGTGCTTACGTACCAAAAAACATTATATGTTGTGCATGTGACTTCTCACAACTGCAAATGTTTCCCATGTATCCTGGTTGGAGGCCAGAGCTAAATAATTTTGAATATTTGGTTTTGTCCCATGTGTGGCAAGATAACGGGTACTGTGAAAAGGGGAAGTGGGTCTCGAAGATTTCATATCAGTGTGCGGCACATCTGGCACTTGTCTGTGCTGGTGTTTTCTTATCATCCAACGCAGAATATGTTAATTAACTATGAATATTATGGCACTAAGACAAGATCAGGATCAGTAGTGAAATTTGCATTTTTTCTGAAGTTTGAATAAATGTGGTTCCAGACACATTAACTTGTTATTTGCTCACACTGGCCATTGTAATACTGCTTTGGCATCACGCTGTTAGATTGCAAAGTTAAATTGGGGCAATGAAACTGGAACCAGTTCTGCTGCTATATTTACTTGCAACGTGCGTCCAGAATTCCTCCCCATCCCTCTCTTTTTTCTGAAAAACTATCAGGTTGGGAAATAGCTTCTTCTCGCTGGCTTTGCGAGTAAATGGTATCCTGTCACTTTGATTCTCTTAAGACCATAAGAAATAGGAGCAGAAGTAGGCCATTCAGCCTATCAAGTCCACTCTGTCTTTCCATCATTAAGTGATCCGTTCTCCCACTCAGCCCCACTCGTCTATCTATCAGTGAAACTGAGTAAATTATTCCATATTCAATATTATTTTGAAGTATGTTTGTGATTTTTTTTATGTGAGAAATATTGTGTGCGCCCTGTGGTCTGGAGAAACATTTGATATGTACAGTCAGATGATGCAGTTATGGCACAGTTAACGTAGTGGTTAATGCAGCTCTATTACAGCACCCAGTGACCCGGGTTTGCATCTGGCAATGTCTGTAAATGTTTGTACATTCTTGCCGTGCCTGTATGAGTTTCCTTCAGGTGCTCTGGTTTCCTCCCACCCTTCAAAAGATACAGGGGTTGTAGGTTAATTGGGATATTTGAGCGGCACGGACTCATAGGCTGGAAGGGCCTGTTATTATGCTGTATGTCCAAGTTAAGATAATGAACCAACTTCCTTCTGATGTGTAGTTACTGATATAATGAAGAAAAATAGAGGAGCCTAAGTAGTACATAGCAACTTCCCACAAAGTGCAAATTAGAAAAGCCACCAAATAAATTTGTTTTTAAGTCCTTATGGAAGATGAAGAACTCTTGAGTGTGAATCATTAGTTTATGTGCTTATCTGAAAGATGAGTCCTTCAGTAATGAGTTGAGTCATCAGCTAAGATCTGGTTTGGACCCCAATCTTTTATCTTGATCCCTGAGTTAAGGCTGGCATGTAGAGGCTATGGTAAAATGGTAACACCCACACTGAGATGGTTGGTGTTATAATTAACCAGAAAGCCGCAGTTCTGCGAGAAATCGTGCCTCCTGCTTTTCAGGTCAATTTCAGATGTGTTAACTCTACTGAAATGGAGCAACTTCTGAATTGTTTATATAATTTTTAGAGCAGAGGTATGTAACTGAGTATCTTGAGGATTAAGCCAACTTGGGAAAGCAACTTGACTACAGGGGATCAACAGAAGCTTGGCTTGCACCAACCGTGTAGATAAGCAGCAGGTGTGGTTGGCTTTCCCCTTGGAACAATTGCTGGCCCAATATGTTAGTTTTTAATGTTGTCCAAACATACATGGCTCCATATGTTCTGTTTAGTTTTGCCACTTGTTCCCCAGAAGGTCTTCCACCAAGTTAAACAAGAAAGTCTGCAGGTGCTGGGGTCAACTGCCACACACAGATTTATGGAGCATCTCAGCAGGTCATGCACCATCCGTGGGAAGTGAAGTGTAACCAATGTTTCGAGCCTGGGCCCTTCATCAGTTATAAGCAAAAAATGGGCAGGTACCTTCTACCAAGGTCTGAATGCTTTGGAGAATGTGTCAAAAATGTTATTTGTTTCAAATTTTCTCCCCTCTCATGCATGGATGTACATGGTGGTTTAGGAAAAAAGAGTCTGGCTGTAAATGGTAATGTAATGGAAGCTAGGAAACACCTAATTCGCTTTGAAGCCTGAACTCCAAAAACCAGGCATACATCTGAACATTTCAGATTGATGTAAAACATGAAAATCTGCAGACACCTTGATTGAAGTAAAATTATGATGCTGGAGAAACACAGGAAGTCAAGTAGTGTACTTTACATAACAAAAATAAAGATAATTATCCAATGGTTCGGACTTGAACACTTCACCTTGATGAAGGGCTGAAGCCTGAAATGTAGTCATCTATCTTTATCTTTGCTATGTAAAGTACTCTGTTTCACCTGCTGAGTTTCTCCAGCTTCATGTTTTCATCTCAGATTGATGTTGGAAACTGCTGCAAAGGAGATTCGTGACCAGACCAGCTTCGTAGTGTGATAAAGTGATGTCTTGTGCTATTACACAAACTATTATTTGTGAGTAATGGCTTAACTAGAATTTGGCGTATGTGAAGTATTTCCATGACTGAACTATTTAATGCCAGCATAAACACTGGTTAATTACTTAGGATGTACTTGCCTGAACATTTCCAGAAAAATGTGCCCTTACAATGCCACAGTTCCCTGGGCTGTAATTGAAATCGGCATGGCATTAAACCCAGTGCACTGCTGATCCCTGTGTGTGGCTTTCAGGAATGCATTGAACATCAGGCAGCTTTTCATGGAATTAGATTTCTGCATTTGTGGTTGAGTGGTCAATTTGATAAGAACAGAGCCAGACTGAATGAAAACAAAATTTGGCCAGTCTTTAGCTTCTGTTAAATGTATTCCTGGATGAATAGCTTGTTATTAAGAACACTTCATTCTGCAAGAAACATTCATTTGATTTCAGTAATTGGAATCTCACAAAGGGGAAGCATCAAATGGTCAGATATGTATTAGGAACTTGTGATCCCTCCATTGTTTAAATTGAAATAATGACTGTTTGTATTCAAAGACCAGGTTTTGAGTTAATTCTTAAAATATTTCCTTGGCTGCCTGAGTTTACATGAGGCAGCTTTATATTCTGTTTGTATTGCCGAGCCATGTTTGTATGTGGGTACATAGTAAAAGATTTTGTCCATGTATTAAATGGACAATGCATGATAAATGGACCTTCATTAAGGTTTGTTTCATTATAGTGCTGCAGCTGAATGGTAGTTTTGCTCATATATTGGATTAATATTAAAAGCTATTAAAGTCCAGAGCCTATTGGACTTGCCTCTTTTAAAAATGATGAGCTTTTACAGTATGTCTCATATTTTGTCATTTAGCTTGGAGGCTTAGACCTGGTCTTGTTTCCATTGTATTTTTCCACTCTTCTTGTCAGTGTTGATTTGACAAGTTATTAATTCATTCTCCTAAAGTCACCTGGACACATGTTGCTCCAGATATCTGCAACAACTTCTGATTTTTGTAGCCAGTTTCATGCCCAATGAGGCCACTACCTTAAATCTGTCTCTCAGAATCTTATTGAAATTCAACACCTCAAACCTACTTTGCCATTCAACTTGGCCTGTCTCTTGATCCCATGTATGCATCTAATTCCTTGACTAACTTGGGCCCAGTAATATTGGTTGAACTTTCTGATTAACTTACACTTAACAGCTATTTGGGGAAGAAAACATTAATATTCCTTCACATGCATTTTGATGCAATTTTATGGGGTAGCTTGGTTAGCGTGACGCTATAACGGCACCAGTGACCTGAGTTCGAATCTGTTGCTGTCTGTAGGGAGTTTGTATGTTCTCCCCATGTCTGCATGGGTTTCCTCCGGGTGCTCTGGATTCCTCCCATTGTTCTAAAGTACAGAGGTTCTAGGTCAATTGGATGAAATTGGGTGGTCATCTTGATTCTTGATCATCCACAATATTCCATTTGGAATGTAAACTGGAGGTGGGGGATGGTGTGCTTAAGGAGGAGATTTTGGAAGAAGAGCTTCTGAAATGTAATTGGGTTCTTGATCATCCACAATATTCCATATGGAATGTAAACTGGAGGTGGGGGATGGTGTGCTTAAGGAGGAGATTTTGGAAGAAGAGCTTCTGAAATGTAATTGGGTCTGGTTGTGTGAGTATGGAAGGGCGAAGATCATTCCATGCTTTACATGGGCTCGCGGGCTGGAAGGGCTCGTTACTGTGCTGAATGTCTAAATCTGAAATTTAATTTATTTAAAATTTTAGAAAGGCCAAGTTCTGATTTTGTTATGCCTCATTCTGAGCTCCCACAACTCCAAAATAGGTTAACCCTATCTGGCCCATCAAATGTCTTGAATAATGAGTTAAACTTGCCCTTTTTTCATATTCAGAATGCATAGATTTGAATGTACAGATGAGAATCTGCATTGTAACGTAAAATTTCAAAAGTACGAAGTCACTAAATTATATGACAGAGCAGTTTAATTGGAACTGCGGTTTTTATTTAAATTTGGAGCACAGAATCAGAATTTATTGGCATGAATGTGTCGTGAAATTCTTTCTTTTGCAGGTAGTAGATCTGTAATAATAATTCTTTTCCACAGCTTCTGTCCACATTTCTGTTCCATTCCTTTCTTTATAATCCACTACGTTCAGTGGTTTTATTGAACCTCTACATTTCTATGCTTCATTGCTTCCAAGTTTCATGCCTTCAACTGAGGTCTTAATTGGCCGTGGTTGATAAACCCGACAGTTGCCAACATGATGTGATGCAGAACCAAATGTTTTGTCTGGCAGTTCTTACCTTTCCTTCTGTCTCAGAATCAGGTTTATGGTCAGGAAATTTGCCGTTGAGCAGCAGTAGCAAAGGTGCAAAATTACTAGAAAACTACAATTCTGCAAATGCGAGATTTAAAAAAAAGTCAACGTAATGTAAAAAAGGGAAAGGTAAGGTAGTGTCCATGGGTTCATTGCCCATTCAGAAATTTGATGGCATGGGGGGAGAAGTTGTTTTTATAATGCTGAGTGTGTGACTTTAGGCTCTTGTACCTCTTTCCTGATAGGAGCAATGAGAAAAGGGCAGGTTAGGGCCCTTGATAATAGAGGCTGCTCTCTTGACGCACCGTCACTTGTAGTTGAACTTAGTGCAGTGAAGGCTGATGCCCATCATGATGCTGGCTGAGTTTACAACCCTCTGTAGACTGTTCCTGTCCTGTGCATTGGTACCTCCATACTAGACAGTCACACAACCAGTCAGAATAATACCCATGGTACACCTGCAGAAATTTGCACAAGTCTTTGGTAACATACCAAACCTCCTCTAACTCCTAACGAAATATCTTATATAAATGTTGTTAAATACGTTGCATTCCTGTAGAAAGATTCATACATAGGTTGATTAATGATTTCTTTTAAAATTACTTGGTGAAAATCCAAAGAATTACTTTATATTTTGGAAGTAATCTAAAGAGGAATTCTGTGATTTTTTTTTTCAGGGATGATTCTTGGATTTCTCCCATGGACAGAACAATGGTAGATTAACCTGGTCATTGAATTAATTTCATTATCTAAAATTAAAGCTTGCTCCTGCTTTGGTAAAAGATCAACCGAGCGCACCTGGAACCAAGTCATTTATAATTTCCAGTCCCTCGAAAGATATCTTTTACATTCTGGCTGTGAAAGTTTTGTTGTGAATTGGAAGATAAGGCTGGTTCAGTCTATTTATCAGGAATGGCTTTTACAGGAATTAGGTGGGCCATTTCAATGCCAACCTGGTCTCTTGCTGAAAGCCAACATAATCCGAGTCTTCTCCTCGGAGGCCAGGGAAAGGTAATTTTCCTATTAATAATGAAAGGATAATGTAGACAAAAAACGTAATTGGTTCCCTGGACATAACGGAAGCTCTATTATTGTCAGTAGAAGAGCTCAATTCTTGATACTGTCATCCAATAAAGATCCCCTGAGCAGGAGATGCATTCGATTTACATGCTGTTATTTCTCTTTATTGTTGAGATCTATGGATTATGATAGAGTGTCTTACAGACATGAGTATTTCCTGTGAACAAAGAAAAGAAAGCTTTATTCTGGACAACATGTGATAGGAAGTTACTGCATGCTCCATTTCCCACCTTCTTTCTCCATCTATGCTTATGTTTGCACATTCAATGACTTCCTTCCCTGCTGTTTAAACTGTCTGACCAAAGAGAACACGACATTATTTAGAATTAGAATCAGCAGCGTCCATGTTTGACTCATGTTTAACAGGTCAAGTTATTTTTCCTCATAACGCAAAAACACACTGCTGGAGAAACTCAGCAGGTCAAACCGTATAGCAAAGATAAAGATACATAACCATACATAATATTTTGGGCTTAGCCCTTCATGAAGGTTTGATCAAAATGGAGGCAGGTGCGCAAACGAAATGGTGGGGGGAGGAACAGAGTCCAACAAGCAGGAGGTAGTAGGTGGATAAGGGACAGAAGGGCAGGCCAGCAAATGGGTGGGGGGGGGGGAATGGCTCTGTTAATGGAAAGGGAAGGGGGTGAAGAGCTGGATGAAAGCTGAATGGGGAAGAGAGAGAGAGAATGGGGAGCAGGCTAGCAAAAACTGGAGAAGTTGATGCTAATGCCACCCAGTTGGAGAGTGCCTAGACGGAATATTAGGTGTTGTACCACTAATTTACAGCTGGCCTTGGTTTGGTTTTCTTTCTGATTTTTTTGTTTTTGTTTGTTCACAATGTAGTCTCAACTAATTTTCTTGACAGGCAGAGGTTGTATGTCAAACCTTGCTAAAGCACAGGGAGCGCTGGAGGTGAATCCACAGACCCTCAGTGCCACTGAAGAAACTCTCTTTTGCTTCTCTTTCTCTCATACTGTCAGGGATGCCGGGTGACACTAATGGTGACTCTTTGTCTGCCATACGGCAGGCAAAGGTTAAAATATATCATGTATGTTACATTTTTAATGTAACATACGTAACGAGAAAAGGAACCTTGATCTTTGAAGTGATAGTGTTCACGGTGAGTTGAGTTATTTGATGGCCATGAAGGTGTGTTTCCATGTAAAAAGGCACAGTCATTCAATGTTAATGATCAGCTGTGAATCATCTTAATTTGAAATTGGAGCCTTTGCATTTAGATCACAAGAGTGCAGATACTGTAAAAATACAAACTGCCAGACCCAACGGGACAGGGAGCATTGCTGGAGGCAAAGGAATGGTTCACTCCCAATGGCTCACGTCCAATTTGACCACAGTAACAGGGGCAATTTATAGAAAGCCATGGAATTGTGCCTGTCCATAGTTATGGGTGTATAATGAGTAGAGCAGAGGGCTAAACACCCATCCTTGAGTGTCTGTTTTGATAATTAGTGAGGAGGAAACGTTGTTTCTAATTCATGCTTACCGTGGTGTTCTGATGCAGAAGTCAAGGATCCAGTTGCGGGGTGGGGGGTTGCAAAGGCCAAGGGTTTGGAGCTTCTTGACCAGCACTGAAGACTGAGCTGTGGTCTATGAAGAGCAGCTTTATGTATGAGTTGCTTGTTTCAAGGTGGTCCAGAGCTGAATGGAGAGACAATGATATTGTGTCTGCTGTGGAGTGGTTGTGACAGTAGGCGAATAACAGTGGGTCCAGATATTTTCTTGGGTATGTGTTAACTCTGGCCATGACGACCAACCTCTAAAAGCATCTCATCACAATAGAAGTTAGTGCTACTGGGTGATAGTCGTTGAGGCAGCTTCTTGGGCACTGGGATTATTGATGCCCTTTTGAAGCAGGTGGGAACCTCTGACTTTGTATGTCCGAAATTTAAAAAAAGTATGATCCTCAAACTCCTGAAGAACACCACACATTCAACTAATTTTCTTGACAGGCAGAGGTTGTATGTCAAATCTTGCTAAAGCACAGGGAGCGCTGGAGGTGAATCCA
Source organism: Narcine bancroftii (assembly GCF_036971445.1). NCBI lineage: Eukaryota > Metazoa > Chordata > Chondrichthyes > Torpediniformes > Narcinidae > Narcine > Narcine bancroftii. The sequence continues at coordinate 73,646,444 of NC_091478.1, forward strand.
CAGACCCTCAGTGCCACTGAAGAGACTCTCTTTTGCTTCTCTTTCTCTCATACTGTCAGGGATGCCGGGTGACTCTAATGGTGCTAGCAGATGAATGCTGACTGCAAAAGAGCTGGGGGTAACAGATTTTCCTGTCGATTGTTTATATTCTACACTCTCAATGATTCATTAATATTTGCAAAATGTCAGGCAGAATTGCTCAATGCATTCTGTATGGGAACTCCCCATTATCCAAGGTCCTTGTACTCTTAAAAGCTGAGGCCTACATTATCTTTCAAACATGACAAATATCACAGTAATGTAAACAGAGAAACCACACTCCAGGATTCAGTGTGCAAGGTTTCATGCATGGAAGACCACTTCTATTCCTTACTGATAATTTAACACTCACCAAAGCACCTGTTAGTGTACAGTTTAAAGCCATTTCTTGCTTTCGGATTGTTTCCTAATGCTACAATGCCACTCATCTGACATTTAGAGTTGCATGATTTAAACTTGCAGAATTTTAAGTTAAACAAGAAAATCTGCAGATGCTGTGATTGTAGCTTACTCAAAAATGCTGGAGAAACATACCCAGTCACCCAGCGTCCCTTACGTACCAAAGATAAAGATATATAACCGACATTTTAGGACTGAATTCTTTGTCAAGGCATGAGTAAAAAAAACTAGGCAGGCACCCTGAGTAAAATGGTGAGGTGTGGGTCAGTGGGAGGATTACAGGTCCCCAGGTGGATGTGGGTGGAAGAACACAAGAGAAAAATGTTGGGAAGCATTGGAGGAGTGGACAGCTCTCTGAGTGAAGAGGGAATGGGTGGAGAGCTGGAGGAAAGGGGCCAGAGGGCTGGGGGAGACAGAGGAGTGGCTGAACGGAAACCAGAGGTCAATGTTAATGCCATCCAGTTGAAGAGATCCAGGCAGAATATTAACTGTTGCTCCCCCAAAACATCCATAAATTGGAGGAGAGCAACACTTAATATTCCATCTCAGACTCCAAATGACTTCTCCAGCGTTTTTGCAGAATTTTAACATGAAATTGGTGGAAGAAAAACTGATTGGTAGCAGCAACATTTCCAGTAATCATTCAAACTCAGAATTTTTGGTTAGATAGGGTCAGAAAGTGCATTGAATCACAAGCTCCTTTTTCCACTGTCATTCCAGTTAATTGGCCGTGCAGTGTCCCGAGACAGGAAGGCCTTTGTGCCGTTTCCACCGGGCTTCCCTTAACTGGGACACGAATTGCTTTTCCACTCAACACAACTCATCCCCAGGGATCAGAGTGATCTTCCTTCAACTGGAAACGGGTGGCTTTCTGCTGTCCCTTTTCCACTGGTTTTATCAGCACATCGGCATTAGCAAACTCTGAGGATATGAGTTAATCTCTGGCGTGAAATGATGTCATTTGACGCTGGCGTTCGGACAGTGTTCCTTTTCCACTGGACCCTGTCCCAGTAAATACACAGTTAATTCCTGGGAGAAGGTGCAAGTGGAAAAGGGGCTACAGAGAAAGTTTCCATGCATTGCAGGTAAACCCTGCTTTATGAATATTCTCTTGACAAAAATTTGCTTTTACGAAGAAACCCGTGTTTGCTTTTAACAAAGAAATTATAATGGATTTTCGCTTTAATGAAAATTGTCTCCAATAGTAGTCAATGGTTCTTTGACTTACGAATTTTCAGTTAACGAATGACTTCTCAGGAATGCTCTACTTTCGTAAAGAAGGGTAAACCTGTACAGGAAGTTTCAATTGTGCCTTATATTACAGCAGTCCCTTTGAACCAAATACAAATGATATAGAAGGATCTGCAGATCCTTTGTATATATTTTTGAGTCAGAATCGAGCCTCATCACATGTTTTAAGTCTTTGATACATACTCACCGTAGAGTTTGTAGTTAGCTCATAAATCAAGGTGACTAGTCCATGACAACAGCAAACCCAAAAGTTGATAGTTGTAAATTATTCAGAGAAGACCCCAAGCCTCCTAAGCAATCTCCAGAGAAATGAGAGGGTTACAAATAATTCATGTCTATGCCCTAAAATATGGTTTGATTCTCCCACACAGTGAACGAGCTGATGCAAGGATAGAAACCCAAATTGTCTGTGATTTAAGAGGCAGTTTACACTTAACAGGAATAGGAAAAGCCAACAGAGTTACAGAAGAATCGAACAGAGCCTAAAGCTGAGCAATCTTCCTGAAAAGGTTCAGGATCAAGGGACGGGAGCCATAATCACCCTCTCCACCTCACTTTCCAAACTGGGCTCCATGAATGGAATCATTCAGCTCTCAGATAGCCAAAAAGAGTCTGAGACTTCCCTTACTATTCCAATCGTAAACCGTTCCAACACCACAAAGAAAAGACCTTTCTAACTATTAAACTATCCCCTTTTTGTCATGCACACCTGTAATTGTGAATATTATTTATTTTTTACACTTATCTCTCTCCAAACAGTAATTTGATGGGAACTACTGGGGATGGACAACTGCAGCAAGTAAGAATTTCTGTGCATTTATTCATTGTACTTATGTCTATGACAAAAACTCCAGCGAACCAGAGAACACTGCAGTACAGAAAACAGACTCTTTGGCCCTTCTAGTCTGTGCTGACTATTATCAACTGACCTTCATGCAGTCCATTTCCCTCCTATGCATATACCTGGTCCAAATTCTTCTTAAATGTTAAAACTGGGCCCACCTTCACTTCAGCTTGTTTCATATTCCCATCACTCTCTGTGTGAAGAAAGTCCCCCAAGTGTTCCCCCTAAACTCGATCTATATCAATCAAATCCCCTTCATTCTTCTGGACTCCAGCGTAGAAAGTCCTAGCCTGTTTAAACTTTCCCTGTAACTTGGTTGCTCAAGTCCCAGCAACAATTTGGTTGATATTTTCCTTTCCGTTAGTTGACCAAAACTGCACACAATACTCCCAATTTGGCCTCACCAATGTTTTATCCAGCTTTACATAACATCCCAACTCCAAAATTCAATACTTTATGACCATATCTATCTTTGTCACCACTTTCAGTGAATGTATCGGTATTCACAAATCCCTCTGTTCATTCGCACTCCTCAGTGCCCTACCATTTACTGTGTATGTCCTACTTGGTTTGTCCTTCCAAAATGCAGCCCCTCACCCTTGATCTGCCATTTTGCAGCTGCTCCAGATCTTTCTGCAAGCTTTAAAAACCTTCCTCGCTGTCCACACCACCTCCAACCTTTGTGTCATCTGATCGACTCGTTCATTATTGTTGTCATCGAGAAGTGCTGTTGAAACTTTTCCACTAAATAGCATTCTCATTGGCCTTGTCTTTTCTCATTGCTTGTGAAGGAGAACAGTAAATGTGCACAAACATAACACCATGAACAGGCACAGTTTTTGTTGGTGATCTCGCCCCTCTCTGTTCACAAGCAGCAGAGACAAAAATCAGTGTTGCTGTTTCACAACAGGTTTTATCACAATGTGTTTGCCATTTGAGTCCACGCTGCTGAAGATCCAGCTGCGCTGGATGGGTCACGTCTCCAGAATGGAGGACCATCGCCTTCCCAAGATCGTGTTATATGGCGAGCTCTCCACTGGCCACCATGACAGAGGTGCACCAAAGAAAAGGTACAAGGACTGCCTAAAGAAATCTCTTGGTGCCTGCCACATTGACCACCGCCAGTGGGCTGATAACGCCTCAAACCGTGCATCTTGGCGCCTCACAGTTCGGCGGGCAGCAACCTCCTTTGAAGAAGACCGCAGAGCCCACCTCACTGACAAAAGGCAAAGGAGGAAAAACCCAACACCCAACCCCAACCCACCAATTTTCCCCTGCAACCGCTGCAACCGTGTCTGCCTGTCCCGCATCGGACTTGTCAGCCACAAACGAGCATGCAGCTGACGTGGACTTTTTACCCCCTCCATAAATCTTCGTCCGCGAAGCCAAGCCAAAGAATCCACCATACCAGTGATAACCTTGTTCCTGCAGTACAGATGCCTAATGATTTTATCACACAAATGCTACAGCATGGAAAACAGGCCATTCAGCTCTACTAGTCTTTGCCAACCACTATTCCACTGGTCCCACTGACCTGATCCCACTCCACATACTTATTGTAATTAATTAATTTATTGTTCATTAGGGTGCTGCGATTGTAGGTAGATGGGTATTGTGTCTTTAACCCTTGCATTCCCAATCTGGAGCTGAGAATGTTTAGCAGTGATTTATTTGCACTCGGTGTGTAGTTATTTGTGTACCTGTATTATTCCAGGTTAGTCGGAATTGCTCAAATTAATTCTGCAAGTTCTTTATTCTGCAGTTAGATACTGGTGAGATTAGGCTGGTAAATAATGATTGTACTCCACAGCAAACAGTGACTTCAGTGAATGTGGTAGCCAGAGTGTGAACGGTTTGAGCGGCACGGTTGGGGCAACACCTTTACGGCGCCAGCAATCGGGACGGAGGTTTGAACCCTGTGCTGTCTGCAAGGTGCTTGCGCATTCTCCCTGTGTCTGCATGGGCTTTACATCCAATTAACCTTCACCTCCCACCATTTGTAGGTTAATTGGATGTAATTTAGGCGGCACGGACTGGTGGGCCGAAATGGCTTGTTACTGGTCTGTACTGTATTAAATTAAAACTAAGTTAAAAATTGAACTTTTAAATGATTAAAAGCAATAAAGAGACAACTTGTAATTTGTATATATTCTGGGAGTGGGAAGGGAGAGAAAAAATGGTATACTTCCAAATGAATTCATTGTGTGAAAAGTGTCTTGATGTTGTGGGATTAACGTAAAGACACTTTCTTACAGTTGAGAATTTCTTCCAACAAAACTGGCTCATTTTTTTCCAAAAATGAAGCAAATAAAAATTGGAACTTTTGGCATTTGTGCCAATTATGAACAGCTATTTGCTCTGACTGCATATTTGAAGGGTGACATGGTTTGTCCTTTGTTGTAAAGCAAAGCTCAAATTGTTTATAGGGATTTAAGATAATAGATCTCCTCAAACAAATATCAAGTTTAACTGTTGAAATTGGCTTTTTTTTATTGTTCTGGAAGGTTGTTCTTATTTTGAGTTATCAGGAATGTGAGAATATTAGTAACATATTAGTAAGGGGAATGCTAAACTTCAAATTAAACATCAAAGTGTGGCTGTGTTTGTGGATTTAGTCTTCAAGCAGATAAGTATTAGGAACTTCTCATGGTTTTCTGACCAACATTCTCTCCTGCAGCACCATGAGAAGTATAAAGCTCATTAATTTGTTTACAGGTTGAGAGATCTTGCTATGGACAACACAATTTTTGTACTTCCCTCAATAATAGCGTTTATTGTTCTTGAGTAGTTTATGGTTATGTGTTGAGAGGAAGTTTGGGATAATGTGATAAGCCATTGTGTCAATGCAGTGTTTGCTTTGAAAAGAGTACTGCTGGATGGTCCTTTCAAAATTCAATAATCTGCAACCGCAAGTGTTCACAGTATAATTACTGACAACAAAGGCCATTTGGGCTTCATGTGTTCAATCATGCAGAAACTCTCTCTTCCATGTCATTCAGCCGCTCATGTTTCTCAACCTTTGGTCTGTGGACCACAGAAGTTCCGGGGATTTATCATAAGTGGTCTGCAGCGAGGCACTGAAAGCAAATATTACTGATACAATGAACAGGGACATGGATGGGAGGGATGTCTCGGCAGAATATTAGTTTGCCACACACCAGAAGAGCCTGTTTTTTTTTGTGCTGTAATGTTCTATGGTTCTAATGAACAATAGATAAAATAAGGTTGTAAATTCAATGCCATAAAGGAGGAAAAATTCTCAAAAATGAATTTCCCACCAAAATGAAAATCCAGTTTGGCTTGAGGTCACTAACACCTGGCTCCAGAGCTCCATGAGGTTGTTCTAACTGATCCATGATAAGTAATGGAATATGTAAGGTGGTCTGTGAGTGAAAAAGGCTATTGAGCACGCAGGTTTAGATTTTTCCAGAGTTTAGTGTGCATGACTCTTGTATGTTCATCATTCTATGGTAAAAGCATTTTCTGATATCTCTTTTGATCCAATTGGCAAGATTAATGGAACATTTGCTTGAGTTTCTGAAATTGAACGTCAGCTTATGAAATGCCCAAGGAAATTCATAGTGCATAGCTGGTCGCCTGCACATACGATGGTCCAGCTGGGCGAGCCCCTGCCTTCACCAACAAGGATATTTGACTTCGGTGCTTGACACCCCCCCTCCCCCAATGCTGTCTGTTCTTTCTGTGACCACATGGGTCTCCTCTGCTTGCTCTGGTTTCCACCTATGTCCCAAAGGTGTGTGAGTTGGTAGGTTGATTAGGTGCTGTGAATTGCCTCTCGTGTGCAGGTGAACAATAAAACCTGGGAGAATGAGAGAACAAAATGGAATGACCATAAATGGGGGCTTGGTGGTCGACTTGTCAGTTGAGGGGCCTGTTTTGGTGTGTATGACACCAAAACCTCAATGTTTAAAACACCAAAGCCGGCAGACACTGTGATTGAAGTAAAAGCACCATGTTGGAGAAACTCTGCAGGTCAAACAGTGGACTTTATATGGGAAAGATAAAGATACAGAACCAACGTTTCAGGCTTGAGACCATCATCAAGCTATGAACAAAAAATAGAACCAGGTGCCCAAGCAAAATGGTGGGATGGAGGGAGGGGCAGAGGGGAGGAGCATAGCCCCACAGGAAGGTGGCTAAGGGAGGGAGGCATGCCAGCAAACAGAGGGAGGAGGGGTGGCTCTGTGAATGGAAAAGGAAGGAGCAGAAAGGGGAAGAAGAACAGAGAGCAGGCTTGCGGAAACCAGAGAAGCTGATTTTAATGTCATCTGGTTGGAGAGTGCCCCGACATAATATTAGGTGTTGCTCCTCCATTTTACAGGTGATAGTACATGAGGCAATGGACAGACATGTTAGCGCGGAAAAGGACGTAGAATTGAAATGGTGGCCACTGGCAGATCATTGCCACTGATGCAGACAGAGAAAAGGTGCTCAGCGAAACGATCTCCATGCTTCTTCCTTAAAGTAATTTTGCGATTCATCCTTTCTATTTTCCCAGCTACCTTATGCACCTCTGCACATTCAGCTCTTAGACTCAACTCAGGACATGCACCCTTTTGACTTGCAGGTTTTAATGTGAATTCTCAAAGCTTGAATCAAATCACAGTCTTTCCTGACAAATATTGCAATTTTCTGCAATGTGTTTTGTAAGTCTTGTTGCACCGTTTTGCAGGTGTTTTTTTTTTGTTTGGGATGTCAACTCCTCATCTATAAATGGGGTAGTTTTTTGCAAGTTTGTCGGGAAATAGTTGGTTCAGTGGACAGAATCAATTTAGTATCTATTTCCGTCATGAATCTTGGGGTAGGGAGAAATGTAATGCTCCTTGGGAGTCTATTACTCCATTTCGGCAACACTGCATGAGTATTGGCAAACTGTCAGTTTCTGCAAGGGCATGAGGAATCACCAAATCTCCCACTGCCCAACTGTACACCAGGTGGAACATAGAACGTTACAGAACAGTATAGGCCCTTAGGCTCACAATGTTCTGCCAACCCACATAAACCTACTCAAAAAACTAAGCCTTCCTACCTTATACCCATAACCTTCTATTTTAACTTAAATTTATGTAAATCTGCTCTACGGTCCTTGGAGAAACGCTATCTCGTCTTTGCCATTCGAACTTCGTATAAACGACAAATAAAAGTGACTTGACCTGTAATAAAAGCAAGGAAGCTACTGAAATTCAACTTAAAGGCTCCTTGTATCATCTCAACCCATCAGACTGTACGATCATTTAGTCAGGGTTAATTGTTTGCTGAACAAATATTTTTACAGATGTGTTAAGTTCTGGAGCAATGACTCTTTCCTGTTTCACGACACAACACTCATGGACAAAACAATTAACAACATCGGATTGTAACATTTTCTGGTAAATGCCACTCATTAAGAGTGATGAGCATTCATGTTGGTTACAAGCATGAGAGCTAATTGGCTGAAACAAACAAAATAATATTTAAAAGTAAAACAAAAAGGTCTCCAGACACCATGGTTAAAATAAAATGTAATATTTTGAATTGGATTTGGTGGGCATGTATCACTGATTCTCATGACAAATATGTGCAATACTTCCAGGAGGTTTACTGTTCCAGTTTCACAGTGCTTTAAAATAAGTTCTTCATTAGAATATTATCCTTGTAGCTAATATCAAGTTCTATCAGTTTTGATGTCAGAGGAAAATTTGGAATGTAAATATTACTAATTGCTATTTGAGATGGCATTGACTCAGTGTTATTCTCAGTGTCCGTGAACTACTCTTTGCAGACGATGCCGCTTTAGTTGCCCATTCAGAGCCAGCTCTTCAGCGCTTGACGTCCTGCTTTGCGGAAACTGCCAAAATGTTTGGCCTGGAAGTCAGCCTGAAGAAAACTGAGGTCCTCCATCAGCCAGCTCCCCACCATGACTACCAGCCCCCCGACATCTCCATCGGGCACACAAAACTCAAAACAGTCAACCAGTTTACCTATCTCGGCTGCACCATTTCATCAGATGCAAGGATCGACAATGAGATAGACAACAGACTCGCCAAGGCAAATAGCGCCTTTGGAAGACTACACAAAAGAGTCTGGAAAAACAACCAACTGAAAAACCTCACAAAGATAAGCGTATACAGAGCCGTTGTCATACCCACACTCCTGTTCGGCTCCGAATCATGGGTCCTCTACCGGCACCACCTACAGCTCCTAGAACGCTTCCACCAGCGTTGTCTCCGCTCCATCCTCAACATCCATTGGAGCGCTTTCATCCCTAACGTCGAAGTACTCGAGATGGCAGAGGTCGACAGCATCGAGTCCACGCTGCTGAAGATCCAGCTGCGCTGGATGGGTCACGTCTCCAGAATGGAGGACCATCGCCTTCCCAAGATCGTGTTATATGGCGAGCTCTCCACTGGCCACCGTGACAGAGGTGCACCAAAGAAAAGGTACAAGGACTGCCTAAAGAAATCTCTTGGTGCCTGCCACATTGACCACCGCCAGTGGGCTGATAACGCCTCAAACCGTGCATCTTGGCGCCTCACAGTTTGGCGGGCAGCAACCTCCTTTGAAGAAGACCGCAGAGCCCACCTCACTGACAAAAGGCAAAGGAGGAAAAACCCAACACCCAGCCCCAACCAACCAATTTTCCCCTGCAACCACTGCAACCGTGTCTGCCTGTCCCGCATCGGACTTGTCAGCCACAAACGAGCCTGCAGCTGACGTGGACTTTTTACCCCCTCCATAAATCTTCGTCCGCGAAGCCAAGCCAAAGAAGAACTTTTAAATAGGTTCTGTGGCCTTATTTTGATTTGGATTAGAGCAAGAATTATTGATAAACAGGAGAGAAAGGCTTGTGCTCTGATCAATATTAGTTCCTCCATCTTTTGATGCCCTGAAGAACAGATACTTAAATTAAAATCCATTCATATCTTTCCTCCCTTCTGTGATTTCCTCTAGTCCCGTAACATGAGATGCCTGCACTTCTCCACTTAATCATTCCCAAGTGAAGCATTTAACATGGCCTTCAGTAGCCTTGACATTCTTTCCCCCTCCCCCCATCTCTTTCCTCATTCTGACTTTTTGACTTTCTGCTCCTTGTTCAGTTAGATTATCATGAAGTCCTTTGATGTGTCTTTTTTATTGTTTAAAGGATTAGATAAATAGAGGTGGTTGTTTTTGGAGAAGCATTCATTGGCCTGAGCTTCATGGTTCAGTTGTGAAGCTCTTGTGTTGGAATCAGAAACTTGTGGGCTCAAGCCTCTGTTGAGATGAGTGAAGATATAGTCTGATAGTTCTATTCCATACTGAAGAAGTATAACACAGCTGGATAAAATATTGAACAAAGGACTATGTTTGCTGTTCATTGATTCTCAACTGGCTTTTTGACAATGGCCACCTTCAGACTCTGCTCAAAGTTTGTGACCACCCCCCCACCCTCCCTGTGAAGCAATCAAATTTAATTGGTTTCTTCTGTACTTCTACGGACCACATAAAAAAATTTTATGGTTTCAGTCTGTGGCTCCTCTTAAATGTGCTGATCTGGACACAAAGAAATCCTGAATCATTGTTACAAAGGGTAGGGTACTTCTCAATGTTCTGACTGAAGCACATTCTTCATCCAGTATGATTGGTTGAAGAATATGCAGATAAACAGATTATCAGGTTTTTCTATTGGTCTTCATGGAATATATTCTGTCATTTGCAACATTTACCATGTTTGAAGTGCTTGGCTCTTGTGTCCTTGGGACATGAAAGGGACTAAATACAGTAATTGCAATTATACATAAAGAATAAAGAATTTTTAAGTAAGGATAACAAAATTAGGCATAGAGGTCTTTCTGTTTATTTATATAAAAAAAAAGCATGATATTTATTTGGAGATTATCTGAAAGGCGCACATTACAGAAGAGTGAAATGTTAGATATTCTAACTGGCTTTTTCAAAGGGTGACTTGGAAAAAAAAAGTCAAATCCAAGTTGCACGCAACCTCAGTAGACCTTAATCAACATTTCGTGGCTGGAAATCTCAGGAAGATAAGTTACGCTTGTCACTTTGGAAAGTTGGAGGAAGAGGCGGGAGACAGCCAAAGATATCAGCCTCGATGACTCCCTGTATGAGTGGTTTATTCAAGCGCGCTCAGAAGGCCTTCCAATTTCTGGGCCTATTGTCAAAGCTCAAGCTGAGAAGTTTGACTGGAGAAACGTCACAGTTCAAAGCTAGCAATGGATGTCTAGACCGGTTTAAACGCCACCATGGGATTTCTGAAGTGTTGGTGTCTGGAGAAATTCGCTCAGCCGACAGTGCCACCACCAGCAAATACCCAGCAGAACTAAAAACTTGCTTAGAAGAAAGTGGCTACATCAAAGAACAAGTGTACAACTGTGATAAAACAGGTCACTGCTACAAGATGATTCCGGACTGCATGCTGTCTAACAAAGATGACACCCATTGACTTGAGGGGTTCAAACAATGCAAAGATCAGGTGACACTGTTGTTTTGTATTAACAAGATTGGAAAACCTAAGTTAAAACCACTCATGATTGGCAAATTTTGCTCGCCCCGCTGCTTCCACCATGTTAACGTGAAGTCATTACCGTTTGAATGCACACATGGCACCAATGCTTGGATGACCAGTGTCATCTTTGAGAATTGGTTTTACAAAACTTTTGTCCCTGCTGTCTGTGATCCAGCCCCTAGATCAAGGGATCATTAACATGTTCAAACAGAATTACAGGTGTGAATAGATTCCTGGAATTGTAGATGAATCTTGAAAAGCATGAATGTTAAGGAAGTTTGCCACTTTGGTGGGAAGGGCTGGGCTGCAGTCAGCTCCTCGAGTGGAAAAATGCTGGGAGAAGTTTCTGGGTCCAGTCTTTTCATCACGAAAATCCACCAAGGAAAATGAAGAAGATGATGACGACCAAAAATTCTAAGGCTTCACGATGAAGAGGTGGGTGAGGTGCAGAGGCTGCTTGAAATTAACAAAGAGGATTTACACTAGTGGTCCTCTGTCGATGATGATTGCCCGACATATGAGCATCTGATGGACTCCATAATGTTACTATAGCACCAGTTCCCGAATCACAGGAGGCTGACCATGAGGAGCTTCCATTCCCACCCCCAAAAGTGCCTGAAGCCATTGATTACCTTGAGGCCAGCCTACGTTGACTGGAGATGCAGGGTGGACCCCATAAAAGTCCTCCAGCCCAGAGGCATTTTGGATTTCGCTCGCCGCCAGCGACCTGTTGCGTTCAGGCAACGAACACTCGATTGCTTCTTTTTTAAAGAAATAAAATGATGATTGTAAATACAGGCATTGTACGTGTGTTCTTTATTTTTTGAAAACGCTGTCTCTCACAGCCCCGAATTAGCACGACGTCACTTATTTTGTGATCTGATTCTATTTTTTGGACCTAAGCCATCACGTTATAACAGGGTTCCACTGTTGCATGATACACTTTAACTTTTGTCTACCGTATGGTTAACTTAAGATCGGATGTCAAATTGTTTGCTATCCATTCTTATGGCAAGAGTTATTTCAAAGGATTTAGAGAATTTGATAAAAATCCGAGTTTTAGTCATTTTTAGTCTTATTGTTGGGAATGTGCTCTTGTTTAAGTTAAAGGCAGGCCTGTGTGTATTAGATTCTTTAGAAATATAACTAAGTTTGCAATGATTAGGTCATATATTATAAAACTCCTGGATTTTTACCACCAGGTTTCCAATATATTACATAATTGTATATTGAGGAATCAAGGTGAAAAATTAAGACAAGATTGACTGTACATAATTTCTAGGAATTAATGGCATATAGACCATACACTATACTGTTGTGTCTAAAAGGCTAGAACACACTCTTCGTATTATGGCTGGGGTCATTCTCTCTGTTAGCTCTGGCTCAGTGTCCATGAAATAAAGCATCTGGCAGACTTTTTCTTATCTGGTGAAGAAGAGTTTTGGATCAGATTTAAGTCTGATCTGTGTCAGCATGACGCACTTTATTGGAAATCTGTAAATACCTTTTTTAAAACAGTTTTCCAAGAATGATGATCCCATTAAGTCATGAATCCCCTTTAATGAGTTTGTTTTAAAATAACATTTGATGGCGGCATTTTTATCAAATTTTCCATCAAACCCAGTACTATAAAGCTTGTTTACCCATCACAGCATATCAACAATCAGTTAACCGAGTTATTTACTGCAATTTTTCCTGGTAAATGCACTTAATTGCAATGTAGATCCATACTGCCAAATGCTCACAATCATTCATTTTGTTTTAATTAAATGGTCTGAGGGTGTATAATTTTCTACTATTTCATTTGGGAAATATTGACTACTCAGGTGCAAAGAGGGGAAAGAGGCTGAGATGTAAAAAAATCCGCATTGAAACAATCAGTCATTAAGCCTCTTACAGCAGCTTAACCAATCAAGTAAGATCATGGCTGATATAAAATAAAAACATGATGCTGGAGAAACTCAGCAGGTCAAACAGTGCCCTTTATATAGCAAAGGTAAATATACATAACCAACGTTTTGGGCTTGAGTCCTTCATCAATGTTGACAGACATCCAAACAAACAAGTAGTGGGGGGGAGGAGGAGGTGTGGTCACAAAGGCAGAAGGGAGAAGGGCAGGAGGGGACAGCAGTGAGCAAGGGGAGGAAGGATGGCTAGGTGAATGGAGAGGGAAAGGAGGAAGAGAGTGGATGGGGAAAGGAGAGGGTAGAGGAGAGCAGGTCAGCAGAAACTGAAAAAAATCGATGTTAATGCCATCTGGCTGGAGAGTACCCAGATGGAAAATCAGATGTGGTTCCTTCAATTTGCGGGTGGTTTTGGTGGGATGGTGGTATGGACATAGGAGGTTGGCTACTGGGAGGTCTCTGTAACTGCTGCGGACAGAGCGAAGCAATCTCGCAGCCTGCGCCCAGTCTCTCTGATGTAGAGAAGGGCATAGAGGGAGCACTGGATGCATTCAATCAATCCTGTAAATACACAATGAAGTGTTACTTCACTTGAAGGGCCTATTTGGGGCCCTGAACTGTGGTGAGGGAGGAGGTGGGGGTGCAAGTGTGGCACCTTCTTCAGCCACAGGGGAAGGTGCTGAGGGGATGATTGGTGGGGAGGGATGAGTGCACGAGGGTGTCACGGAGGGAGCTGTACCTACAGAAGGCAGAGAGGGAAATGTATCTGGCAGTGGGATCCTGTTGTAAGTGCTGGAAATTCTGGAGGATTATGTGTTGGATGCGGAGGTTGGTAGGCTAGTGCAGTGGTAGATGAGAATGAGGGATTCTGTGTTTGTTGGGCCTGGGGGCAGAGGGGGCCAGGGTAGATGAGTGGGAAAAAATGGAGGAGAGGCTGAGTTGATGGTGGTGGAGGGGAAGCCATGTTTGTGGAAGAAAGGAGACATTTCAGAAGATCTGGACTGGAAGTCCTTATCTTGTGAACAGATGCAATGAAGACAGAGAAATTGAGAGAAGGGGATAGAATCCTTGCAGTGTATTCAAAGTGGTCATGGACTTAGTGGGTTTCTAATATATGTCAGTGGAAAGCTTGTTTCCTGAGATGGAGACAGAGAGATCCAGGAAGGGAAGAGTGTTGTCAGAGGTGGACCAGGTAAGTATGAGATCAGGGTGGAAGTTGGCCCGCAAAGTGAATGAAGTTGATAAGCTTATCGCGGGTGCATGAGGCAGCCCCGATGTAGTCATCAATATAGAGGAGAAAGAATTGAGGGGCCTTTCCTGTGTAGGCTTGCACAAAACCCACAAACAGGCAGGCATAGCTGGGACCCATGTGGGTACTCATTTGTTGTGTTGAGATTCATTTGTGGCACAGGGAATGGATAACTATAGGATTTATTAAGACAGGAACTAACAGGCTGGCTCACCCAGCAACATCGTGGCAGATCAGGAGCAATTAACAGCACAAAGCAAAGTTAATTAGCAATCTACAAGCAGTTGGAACCTAAACCCAGCAGCAGCATGCAATCAGACGCAGTTGCATGAGAGAGGAGGGAACACAACTGGCTTCTGACTTGGAATATGCCGGTAGGGAAGGGGGATTTTGACTATGGAGGATACCCTACACGTGGGCTACTTACAGGGGTATACATGCTCCCGTACCCCTAATAATTGGGAGTGTGGCTACAATGCTGGCATCAGCTGTGGCTACAGCGATACCCTGGTTAGCTTAATGGGTTGCTCGTCCTTTACCTGCAACCTCATGGCAAAGAGGAAGTGAAACTGAGGTGCTGCAGTTTTATAACCTACCCTGCTCAGCAGGGGCTGTGAGGTGTGGGGCTTGGCCAGTGGGAGTGCGTGCTCTGGCTGGTGGGCTCACACCTGATTGGCATGCTGGAGAGGCGGGGTGGTACTTCGATATTGATGGACAGCTGGATGTGTCTTCAGATATAACAGGAAATGGTTACTATCTGTAACGCTACTGCTATCCCTTTGATTTGGAGGAAATGAGACGAGTTAAAGGAGAACTTGTTTATAGTGAGAAGTTCTACCAGGTGGAGGAGGGTGGTGGTAGAGGGTGACTGGGCAGGTCTCTGCTCCAAGAAAGAAGCAAAGTACTTTAAAACTTACTTTGTGGAGGATGGAGGTAGAAATGGATTGGATATCCATCGTGAAGATAAGGTGGTCCATTTTTACTTTTACCTTTACTTCATAGCTGATATTTTGCCTCTAAAATCTACTGTCTTGACCCCAGATTTCTCATTTCCCTTCAACATCTGAGGAGTGTTTGACAGTTCTTGGCCTGTATTTGTTGGAATTTGAGAACGAGAGGGGGATCTGATTGAAACATTTCCAATTTTGAAAGGCATGGACAGAGTAGATATAGAAAGGTTGTTTCCGTTGATGGGAGAATCTAGGACAAGAAGGCAGAACTTCAGGATTGAAGAACAGAGATGTGAATGAATTTCTTCAGCCAGAAGGTGGTCGATCTGTGAAATTTGTTGCCACAGGCAGTTGTGGAGGCCAGATCATTGAGTGTATTGAAGACAGAGATTGATAGGTTATTGGTTCACCAGGGCATCAAAGGCTATGAAGAGAAGGCTGGGTAATGGGGCAGATTTGATGGGCTGAATAGTCTGTTTCTGCTTTGTGTTTTACGGTCATCCAAGAATCTATGATCTGTGGTGTTAATTTCTCACTTCCTTTATTGAGCAATCCTATTCCAACTCCCAATGGTCTCTTGGAGGGTGAGTGGGCCATTCATTATAAATCTGTGCCAGCCTGCAGGTAGGGATATGGGAAGAAGCCTTTGCTTGTCCTTTTGCTCAGGTTCCATCTGAATGGGGAAGGAGGAGAGGAAGAAAGTACAGGGATTGGTTGTTGGCTGATCCATGCCTAATGGTGATTACTAGTGTCCCATCCTTGATTCTGGATGAAAGGCCAACCAATTTGTGGTTTTGTATTCAGAGTAAAAACTCACAGAGATGCTGGAGAAACTCAGCAGGTCTCATGGCGTCCATAAGAGGTAAAGATGTATTACAAATGATTCAGGCCTGAGAACTTCTTCAAGATATAAGCAAAAAACAGGCAGGTGTTGGAATTAAATGTGAGTGGGAAAGGAGGAAGAATGGGATGAGGTGGGGGAGTCCAGAGCAACAAACAAAAGGGGTTAATTGGATATGATAAGAGGAAAGGTGAGACTTGAGGGAAGAGAGAGAGAGAGAGAGAGAGAGAGGGAGAGAGGGAGAGAGGGAGAGCTGAGAGAAAGGTGGCCAGTGTAAGAAGTAGTGTGGGGGTTTAACGGAAACTGGAGGTCAATTTTAATGCCATCTATTTGGAGGGTGCCCAGAAAGAAGATCGGGAGTTGTTCCACCAATTTGCCGGCGGTCTCACTCAGACTGGCAGTGCAGGAGACCATGGGCAGATATATCAGTAAGGGAATGTGGGGTTGGGGGAGGGGGGGGGAATTGAAATGGATGGCTATTGGGAGATATTCAGAGGACATCACGCTTATGCAAGGAACCTGAGGCAACAAATCCAGGTCTGCTGCAGGACCTGAGATTAAGATTTTTTTTTAAAAAAGCCCACTTTTCTCATACATTTACATTCTTTCTCAATAATATTCGGTACAATTGATTTTGACCATAAATCATTTCTGGAATGTTCATCCATTTTTAGAGCCTTGTGAGTTAAAAATAATTTCACAAGCATATGAACATAAAATTCTACAATTTGCAGAGCACAAAAGCTTGAAGGTTGCCAAAGCCAACTTCAGTTTTCCATTTCCTTTGGCAGCATTTTCTGTGGGTCCAACCTCATTGACGTAAACAACACAAGCATTTGGGAACTAAATGAACACCAGCTCTCTCCAGCTAAATAGTTCCCCTTTGCCGAGGAGTGTGTTTAACCCATGACTGGTGTGATGGCCACTCAGCGTGCTCTCTGCCTCCACGATAAACATTCCAAAGGAAAAACAAATGAATGTTTATCCTATTCATCAACTGTCTGTCAATTTGCAAAAAATCCATCTACAGATCCAAGATGGGGTCTCAGTCTTTGGTTGTTGAAAAGGCATTGCTTTTCTCAAAAGCTGAAAGGCAAACTGCATTGTTTGTAAACCTTGGTACTGTGGTTGTACACCACCAGCCTACTACATGGGGTGACCCCTGTACCTGCAGAAGAGCCTGGGGACAAGGCAACACCAGGCTTGCTGTCAATCAGCTAACCTGAATGGACCAAGTCTGGTCGGGTCAATCATCCTTCGGGATATAAGCCAGATCCGGCCCTTCGAAGACTGTCTCAGAGCCTGCAACAGCATTCTCACAGCCAGCTCTGTAGAAGTTTATGTCGAATAAAGCCTGCAGAAGAGACTTTATGTTTCGTTTGTTTCCTTTTGTTCGATAGCGCACCACAGGTACAATGCTATACATTGGTTTCAAAATTCTCTGCTTTGCTTGTTATAATTTTAAAGAAGCTGAATTGCTGCTGACCATTCTTTGGTTACAAATTCTATAGTGTACAACAATGTTTATAAGCACCACAAGATAACACTTTATTAGAAAGCTGATTACTGAAGAAGCCTATGTACTAACTGTATATTTCCAAATGGGGCAACCCTAAGTTGTAGCAGGGTCCACTTTGCATGAAGTGTTTATTCCCCCAACCCCCCACTCCCTGACACAGCCAAGTATGCGCAGTGTTGGACAACAATTGTTTGCACACCACTTCAGCCATACTTCATGTAGGGTTCAACTTTTGCCTGCTGCAAGGCAAGCAAAGAATCATTATGAGCATTGCCCAGAGCCTCTAACAATAGGAGAAAGATAAAGCAAAAGAGGGTCCCTTCTGAAGCCCTTTTAATGCTGAAACCCTGCCTTATAGCCTGCTCATTTTTTTTTAAAAAAGGCGAATTTACCTTTTATGATGACGACCTAGAATGCGGATCCCGCAGTGGCTTTCTGCAGACCTGAGTCGGGAGCCGGCTTTCAGACTTTATGTTTTGAAGGAGGCAGGGTAAGCGGTGCAGTAGCACCGCCCGCCACCGTGACCTCAAACACGCGCGCCGAGAAGGGAAAGCGGCCTATATTTAAATGGCGACTGAAGAGCAGATAAGGGATCTAACTAGTGCAAGCAGTCTTAGGAGTCAGACAGATCTCCTGCGCAATGTAATAGCCTCTATTGAGAATATGTTTTTTTTAAATTTGCGCTCCTGGGTCACGGGCTGAAGGCATCATTGCGACGTAATCAGGCCTCCCCTTTGGAGCTGCATTTAGTGGCATTCCTTTTATGGAGGAGGTGGAGCAATTTCACTCCACCTCTGAGTCTACTCCCCTAGACAGATGTAAGATGGAATGAGTTTGACCAGTCAATCTGTCTTTGGACCTTTTATGGAGGAGGTAAGTGAATCGATTTAAAGACAGAGAATTTTTTTTACTATAAAAGAGACTAGTGACACTGAGTGTCTGCTGTTTCACCTCCGGCACTCCCGCAGCCTCTGCCACTGCACAGATCCATTGGCAACCTGAGCTCCAGATCCATATCTTCAATACGATCAGGAAGCCTTCAGCTTCTGGGGGCCTCCTAACCCCGTCTCGCCTTCAGCGCCCTCTCAAATCCTGGTTCTGATACCTGGCTCCCATGAGCCAGTCTTCAGCAGCCCCCGGCCTGTGTGAGTCCCTCCACTGCAAGTCACCAGCAGCCCTCAGCCTGTGTGGCTGAGAACCTCTTCCATCCATCAACCGCAAATCAGTAATTGCCCACTGTCTGTGTGGGTCCGATACCCTCTGAGCCCTTCACTGGTTCGCTGCCATGGTCACCGACCAGTATGGTGGCCTCCTATCCTTATCTTCAGCCTTGTTAATTAAGAAGCAACTCCTCGACTGTTTGGTATGAATATTAAATAGGACCTTCCTGGCCAAGATCAGGGCCTGCAGTTTGACAAGTTGTTCTGGACCTGCGTCAGACCACCTTTGTTCTGCCTTCCCTCAACACCCAATTATGATCCTAGCAGCCATCACACAATCACAGTCACCTCCATGATCCTCAAGAGAGGCTGATCAGATCAAACCAAAATGCACCAACCTTGCACATGGGGTCCCATTCCCACTCCCCCATTCCTGCACACTTCACTGTTACTTTGCTATGATGTCCTGAACTTCCTCAAATTGCTGTGAATTTTTTGCTTTCAGAATATATGCTAGACCTGCTCTGTAGCTCCCTAGGGCATTGTGTACAAAAGAACCTCTCAGCTATGCAACTATGCATTAAACGTGCCCCAGCCTGCTGTGCATTATGGGTTAATATGGAGCATAGAGTTTTTAAAAAATCCCTGGAGTCATTTATTACCAGAAATTTTCTTTACTTTCCTTTCCAAAATAATATTGCAAAATGCTTATAAGTACTGAAGTAGAAGTGGGGATTGGCCATGTGGTCTCCTTAGAGTCAAGGAGATCAAAAAGATAAAAAGATCATCCCATTGTCCAGCTTGACCCCCACATTCCTGGATTTTCTTTGTGCTCAAAAGTCCGTCATGCTAAGTCTTGAAAACATTAAATCAAGAATGGACTTGCGACAGATTAGATTTTTTCACAAGGCAAAACAGCTCTCCCATTGATTGGAGAGCATGCTTCCTCATCCTATCCAGATGAACAAAGCAGCCACTCAGCATATTCACTGTAATCTCCATGTGCTTTGCTGAGATCATCTTTCATAGCTCATGAGAATGCAGGCCAGTCCTGTACAATGATGAATGTTGGACCACCCCTGTATCCCAACACACCAACTCCAAGGCAGGTATGGACTTTCAAGAGTGTGAAGATGAAAGCTGCGCCCTGCATATCAGGCATGGTCTCAACAATGTTCTGCACACTTGCAACAACATTTTAATTATTTTTGTGAAGAATGCCTGTTTGAGTTCAAGAACTGCTCAAGGTCGTGACTCATTTACATGGGATAAATTGATTCAGGAGAATCAGGAGAAATGCAGTTAAAATATTAGTGAAATGACTGGTGGCAGAGAACATGGACTGAGTTCCTGGTGAGAAAAACATCTTCGTGCAGTGTATTGTTATAATTGGTCCTTGCTGCATAGAGGAATGGTGAAAGCAGAATCAGTTGGAGCCTTCCAAGGGGAATTGGATAGAGAGTTGAGGGGTTGGAGCCTTCCAAGGGGAATTGGATAGAGAGTTGAGGGGTTGGAGCCTTCCAAGGGGAATTGGATAGAGAGTTGAGGGGTTGGAGCCTTCCAAGGGGAATTGGATAGAGAGTTGAGCAGTTGGAGCCTTCCAAGGGAATTGGATAGAGAGTTGAAGGAGAATAACTTGAATGTTGTTTTACTCAGAGCCAACATCTTTACGCAGAGGGTGGTGGGGATGTGGAATGAGCTTCCGGCAGACGTGGTCGAGGCGGGATCATTAGTTACATTTAAGGAAAGACTGGATGGTTACATGGATAGGAGGGGATTAGAGGGGTATGGACCGGGTGCAGGTCAGTGGCACTAGGAGGGTGGGGATTTGCTACGGCATGGACTAGTAGGGCCGAACTGGCCTGTTCTGTGCTGTAAGTGGTTATATGGTTATATGGTTAATAGTCATCGATGCTGCAGCAATTCAATTTATTTTATTCTTTTTAATTTTTCTATTATTAAACTGTAGGCATGTGAACAGCTTCTTTGATTAGGGATCAAAATCTGGACTAAGTTACTGCAGACACTATGATTGAGATCAAAACACAATGTTGAAGAAACTCAGCAGGTCACACAGCATACTTTATATAGCAAAGATAAAGGTGCATAACCAACGTTTCGGGGACGAGCCCTTCATGAAGGTATGAGCAAAATGTAGGCAGGAGCCCAAACAAAATGGGGGGGGGGATGTGGAGAGAGGCAGGGGTGGAGCACAATCTCCACTGCCAGAAGGTAATAGGTGGATAAGGGAGGGAAAGCAGGCTAGCATACAGGGAGAAGGAGGTGGAGGGGGGG
Source organism: Narcine bancroftii (assembly GCF_036971445.1). NCBI lineage: Eukaryota > Metazoa > Chordata > Chondrichthyes > Torpediniformes > Narcinidae > Narcine > Narcine bancroftii. Next base: position 73,667,404 of record NC_091478.1, read on the forward strand.
GGGGGTGATTGGGTGTAGACCATCAGCCCTTTAGACCTGACCCATAGTTAATTTGGTCTGAACTCATGGTTCCATATGCAATAATTGTTTTACTGAATAAAAGTTTTATTTAATTTTTTTTTAACACCTGTTTTACCCCTATCTTTAAATTGGAGGCACTTTTTAAACATTGAATCATTATCATCAGTTTAAAATCTTTAATTCAAGTTGCATTAGCATGAAACCTGTGGCTTATTTTGATTAAAATAAGAATGATAATGTGTGTTTGGAATCCAAAAGACCATATCAAGTAGTGTTGCTCAGTATTTAAAAAGTAGCTGTGTAAGTGAGCATGGCATTGATGAAACCCCTCAAGTCCTTTATTACAGTACTAGATATAGTTTTCATCTCTGAAAATCCACATGCTCAGCTAATGAGTATTAGATTCCTTTTATCAGCATTCATAATTTACCTTGACCATGATACTTGATGGTTTTGAATTTAGGGATTGGGTGTAGGCCATTCAGCCCTTCAGATCTGACCCACAGTTAACTTGGTCTGAATTCATGGTTCTGTGCGCAATAATTATATTACAGAATAAATGTTTTATTAATTTCAGCATTAATGTTTACTGTGGAACCTGGACTCCAATAGATTTTGTGTTGGAAATTTCCAAAGTCCCATTAACCACTGTACAAGAGGTGCTTTTCAAGATTCAATAAACAGTCCTGACTCGAAATGTTGACTGACTTCTTTTCATGGATACTTCCTGAACCACTGACCCCTTCCATTCTCTTTTTCTTTACTTCCAAAGATTACATCGGCTGGCGTAGATCTCACGTTTTGTCCTCTGGTTCTGAATTCCATCCCCAAAACAGAAAATAATTAAAAAAAAATCTTAGACATGGTATATCAGGCCATTTTGGTCCACGATCTCGTGCCACCCAATTGCACCCAATTAACCTACAATCCCCAGTACATTTCAAACAGCGGGAGGAAACCAGAGCCCCTGGGGAAAAAACTCACGCAGACACGGGGGGAAAGTGCCAACTCCTTGCAGACAGCGAGGTATTTGAATCCAAGTCCCGATGGTTGGGGCTGTAACGGCATTGTGCTAACTGCCATGCCGAACATGCTGCCCCTGTCTCCCTTCTGTTTACCTGATGAAACAAAGCAGCTATTGATCAGTTTTAATAATTGTTACACTGTTGGATTTCTTAAAAAGGGTCAAATGGATTTACTGGAAATATTTACATGTGAAAATGCTGATTATAATTGAGATGTATGAAGGAGCAATAATTGAGGGGAAGTTCAATAAGAGGAATTCATAGCTTTAAAATAATTGAGAAAAGAAGATGGGAAAGTACTTTTCCACTGCAAAGATGGTGAGAATTTATTAGAATCAGAATTTATTGTCACGAACGTGTCACAATGTTTTTTTTTGCTGCAGCAGCGTGACCATGCAAATATTGCTATAAAATTACATTTAAAAATAAATAAATTTGTTCAAAAATAAGAGAAAGTGAGGTAGTGTCTGTGGTTCATTGTCCATTCAGGAATCTGATGGCGGGGGGAAGAAGCTGTCATTGTGCTGCTGGGTGTTCGTCTTCTCGCTCCTGTCCCTCCTTCCCAATGGTAGCAGTGTGAAGAGGGCATGGCCTGGATGGTGAGGATCCTTGAGGATAGAAGCTGCTTTCTTAAGACACCGCCTCTTGTAGATGATACCTGAAACTGTAGTGGACTCAGGAAACACACATCAGATTCAAAAAGTGGTAAGAGGAGCACTTACGGTACTATAACCCGCAAGTCTATAGACCAAGAATTGGAAAACAGGTCGATAGCCCTTTACATGTTGATATTGGGATGTTAGAATAAATGACCTCCATATGTGCTGTAAACTTCGATGGCACTTGGATTCCATAAAATGTGTTCCGTGTAATTTATTTTTAGCAAGTTTTATTGGTGTCACCCTTAAAATATTGAAAATCAAATTGAGGCTGGAAAGAAGTGTCACACAATGTAAAGTGCAGTAAATTAACTGCATTCTGGTACAGTTGATGCTCAAATGGGATGTGATGGGCCTCAGAGATCCCTGCAATCTGTTTCAGAGATGTGTGTGTGCATGCAGTGTCATAACTCATTCCCAAGGTCAAATCGAACGACAACTTCTGGCTTTATGGTTGTAACACTATGTTTGACATCCAACTCCCAATGTACACAATCTGCTCTGTCACATACTGGAAACAATGCTGTCACACTGTAAATTATTTTTTTTAATGAGTGAGCATTATGCAGATGTTTTATATTGGGTCACCTGTACAAACTATTTAATTCAAGGCGACTGCTGGATATTAAGCTTAGGGAACTCATTCAACCAGGAAATTTTTATTGGGTACATTAAATTAATTGACCGCAGCATATAAGCCCATTGGTTTTGTCTCATTTTTGGTTTTAACGTGCTGCTTTGTTCTTCTAGTGATTTATTTTAACTTTATTTGTGGTTTTCCTATTGCAAAGACAGTGTATTTTTGCTGAAAGCTGCAAGTGAAAAATTGACCTGAAATTAACCTGGTTGTTTATTCCACTGGGGGGATAAAAAGGGTACTTCTGCTTTCATTAACTGAGCATAGCTTTTATGGAAGTTAAGAACAAAAAAAATGCCCACAAGTTCATCAAATACAGCAGAGTATAGAAGCAAATACCTTCCAGTGGTAGCAATGTCCAGCTTGTATAGAAGAAATGGACATATGCACATTTTGAAAAATAGTATCATGATCTAGTTTTGTCAAAAATGTGCATTTAAATAGTGCCTTTGACCCATGTCTCACAACATCATGACCCAAGTTCAATCCTGACCTCTGGTGTTGTTTGTGTCAAGTCTGCATCTTCTCCTCTTGGCCATGTAGATATCTCCTGGGTACTACAGTTGAACCACATCCTAAAGATGTGAGGGTTGATAAGTACGACTACTACTGTAAATTGCTCTGTGTGTGTGTAGATGAGTGGCGGAATCTGTGGGGAGTTTATGAGCATGTGGAGAGAATTAAGTGGGATTATGGTAAATACATGCTTGATGGTTGGTGCGAACTTGCTGAGCTGAAGGGGCTGTTTCCATGCGGTATGACTATGACAAGTTTTGTTTTACAAAACCAATGTCATACTTCTGAACTCATTGTACAATGCAGAAATTGCAACAGACAAATTGTACGCAGTTGGATCACAAAGACGATCTCTTCATGGAGTCACAAAGCACAGCCCATTGGCCATCGGGGTCGTGATGACCATCCTATAAAGACCATAAGACAAAGGATCGAAATAGGCTATTCATCCCATTGAGTCTGCCTGACCACTTAAGGCTGATCCATTTTCTCACTCAGCCCCAATGCCTGGCATTTTCCCCATAACCTTTGATGCTCTGGCAAATCAAGAACCTATCAATCTCTCCCTTAAATACATCCAATGCCTTGGCCTCCACAACTACCCGTGGCAACAAATTCTAGATTCACTTCTGGCTGAAGAAATTCCTATGCATCTCTATTCTAAGCAGATACCCATCAATCCTGAAGTTGTGCCCTCTTGTCCTAGTCTATCCAACCATGTGAAACAACTTTTCTACATCTACTCTGTTCATGCCTTTCAACTTTTGAAATATTTCAATAATTCCAATGAATACAGGCCATTAATCCTGCATGAATCCAATTTTATTCTCTCCATCTCCATCCCAATTTACCTATACATCAGGGGCAATTTACAGTGCCCAGTTAACTCATTAACCTGCTTGCCTCTGGAGTGTGGGAGCATCCAGAGGAACCAGGGAGAACACAGTAGTCAGCAGCCGAGAAGAGGATTGAATTCTCCGGCGCAGTGAGGCAGTGGATTTACTTCCTGCACCACCATTCTGACCAGATTTGATGACATCCACATTTGCAGTAAAGTTGAGGGATAAGTACTGGACAAAACATCAGGGATAACTCCAGCATTCACTTACATATAATAGCATGCAGGGATCTTTAACGCCCACCTGAAAGAGTAAACAGAATCTTTGTTTTAAATTCTCATCCTTGAGATGCAATCTCCATGAATGCAACACTCCCTCAGAACTAGTCTGCAGTGTCAACATGGATTGTGGTGCTCAGTCACGAGTGGAACAGGCACTCGGAGGGAGACACATCCAGTGTTGAAGGCTCCAATCTCAGTATTCACAGCAACACAATGCAAGGATTATTTTGTTAAATCACCTGCATATTTAAGATATGAAGCATTACCTTTGGGAATTTGAACAGTTAGTGTATAATGAAATGAAGCCAGCTCTTCTACAGTTAATTGGAGATCTTACAGTTCGCAGCTGCAAAGAATCATAATCAATTTTGAGGCTACAAATGATTTATTTATTCTGTCTGTTGGCTGCTTTTTTTATCTTTCAAATAAATATTGCATTGAAATGTGGAAGACTATACTCGACTTCTGTTAGAGCAAAGCCATATGCTGTGGATCAAGCAGTTTTTGTACACATTATCATGTCTTCCACTCAATGGTGGGATCTGTAATGGGTGCTCCCTTCCACCCTGCACCCTGCCAATTTTCTTCTCTCCATGAGTCACTTGATGCTTTTTATCCATTTAGTGTTGCATATAATTTCAGGAATTTCTGTCATGAACCTCCTTTAGCTGCAGAACATAAACGTTTGCTAGTAAAAACACCCACTCAATGCTTGAGGAACTCAGCTGGCATCACAGCGACCAAAGGATGTAAAGGTTTATTCCCGCCATTTCGGGCCTCAGCCCTTCTTCAAGATATAAGCAAATATCAGACAGGTGTCTCAATAAAGACAGAGAAAGGTGGAAGAATGGGAAGGGGGAGGAGTCCAGACCAACAAACAAAAGGCGTTAATTGAATATAACCATATAACCGTTTACAGCATGGAAACAGGCCATGTCGGCCCTTCAAGTCCGTACTGGTTCACTTGAACAACTCCACTAGCTCCTCCACAAACTCCTGAGGAAGTAGAGGAGACAAAGGGAAAAGGGAGAGAGACAGAACTAGAGGAAAAGAGATGGGGGGAGGGGGAAGAAGATTGGGGGGGGGTTTAATAGAAATTGGAGAAATTGATGTTAATACCATCCGGTTGGAGGGTACCTAGATGGAAGTTTTGTTCCTTCAATTTGCAGGTGGTCTCAGCCTGGCAGTGCATGAGGCCATGGGCTTACATGACAGCAGCGGAAAGGAATGGCAAATTGAAATGGGTGGCTACTTTTGGGAAAAATGAATAGACATTTGCCCATTCAATTTAGGGAATGCCTCTGATTCATTCTCAAAACTGCTCTGTTAGTTGGTGTCAGTTTGGACTCTTTAGTGGACGGGTCATATGTGGAGACATGCAGTAGAGGCAGCATTAGTTTATTCAGGAGTTGCAAACAGCGCACCATTGAATAGCTTGACAGTGCTAACTGCGTTGAATTACCAAAGAAAAAGCAGATGGCAAAGGAACTGAGGCTGGTACAAAAAAAATGTTTCAAAATAGATGTCTGGAATGTGCATAAGAGCAAAACGAGGAAGTGGAGGTGGCTTCCTGTCTGACTTTCCTTATCCAGTTGCTGAGCACTTGTCACACATGGAGGGTCATTTCATCGATGTGTGGGTAGGAAACTGGTGTTCCTGTTCATAAGATGGAGGATTGCTGATTTATGACATGCTTCTTCTGGCGCAGATTTAAAACATGTGAGGAACAGAAAATTCTTCAAACTTAACTGAAAACTTAGCTAACTAACTAACTGGGGAACCCAAAATTTCGAGGCTGAGTTCTTTTCAAACATATATTTTAAAAAAGCACTGCCTGCAACATTTGCAAGTTATAAATAGGAGTGCTGTCGCTCGAGACATACATGGCAACTAAGAAATTAGTGCTTCCTTGGTGCTGTAATTATAGAGGCTAACTGATACTTCAAAGGTAACTTTGAAAGTGTAACGTGGTGAGGTCTCTAATGTCAATTTAAATACCATTGATTTATGAGCTTTGCCTTAACACATATTTTGAAATCCAGATTCCCCAATGAGATATTAATTATCATTCAGAATATGTATAGAATATTGTTAATGTGCTTTATTCTTTGTAAGAACTTTCGCTCTAAAATTTGTTGACCCTGGTGGTGTATCAAATGAATGGCCACATTTACCAGCCTAAATGATTAACACATTATATACGAGTTACAAGACTCCAATCTAAACAAGATGTTGCAGGAAATTAATTATTTTGCGCAACCAATAAAGAGGCTTTCCATCGAGCTTTATAGTGCAATTATTGATTCAGCTGTTCGGCCATGTGCATCTTAGAGGGGAACTTGCAGAGAGTGACATTCCCATGCATTTTGAGCCCTTTCAGGCTTTGGAATTTACTTATGAGCATTTGGAATCCACCTTCTGTCATTTCAGATTTTATGACACAATTTGGAAAAAGAGTAGACTAGCTCTGCAAACTACTTCATTGAGTGTAAGACTCTGAGTTGTCCTGACATCTTGAAAGACACTTTATAAAATGCAAATTAAATGTTAAGATGCCCTGAGAAAAATCAAGACATGAGCCCCCAGCAATAGCACAACAAGGGTAAGTCCCTTTAAATTAAGGCTGGACCAAACCACAAACCTGCGTAAAAGATGTGCGTCAGACTTGAGGCTTGTGCTGCTCGTAAATCAGATGTGCACAGAAACATTTCACACAATTTCCAATAATGTACAATTGAAATCGTTGTGCAAGCCCTTGGTCTCATGCAAGCATGTGTCATTTACACGGATTATCAACTTTTTCCACAAGACCACTATGCAAGTACATGGTCATGGTACGCGATCAGATATTACATGAGATTCATTTATCCAGGGCATAAAACCTTGTGTTTGGGAAAAGGATTTCCAGGCCATGTTGCAAATATGATGCAAACATATAAGTAACTAAAGCACATTTCATTCTGAAATTCTGGGATCCACAAATTCTGGTTCCCTGCACATCTCCAAACTAAAACCACCACAGTTGATTGATGTGACTAAATTCATTGGATTGAAGTAGGTGGAAAATTCAAGTTCCTCCGCATTCTTTAAAATCAGCCTTCTTGACAAAGCTCTGAATGTCTTGGGAAGTTTCAACTATGTCACATTGATTGGGTGACTTTTATCATTGTTGCAATAAGACATTGTGGGTCAAAGGGCCTGTTTGCACTATAATGTTCTATCTCCTATAATATCTATTGTGCTATAATGTCCAGTAGCTTGTCAAAGGCCTTATGAAAATCCAAATAAATAATATCTACTGACTCTCCTTTGCCTGTCCTATATTCCAACAGATTTGTCATTCAAGACCTTCCCTGACCATGCTAACTTTGGCCTATTTTGTCTCGTATTTTTAATTACCCCAAAACCTCGTCCTTAATTATGGACTCTAGAATTTGAAGTCTGGGTAAGTACCCTACCGTTTCCTGCCTCTCTCCCTTCAAAAAGAGTGGGGTGACATTTACAATTTTTCAGTCCTCTGGAACCATTCTCGTCTCTGGTGATTCTTGTAAGATCACCACTAATGCACAATTTTTTTCAGCTATCTCATTCAGAAACCTGAGCATACTCCATCTGGACCAGGTGATTGACCAGCGTCAGCCCTTTGGCTTCCCAAGCTCCACTCATTCTTCTTCTTTTGGGCCCTCTCAAACATTTCTGAGCACTTTTCTTTGGTGTTGGTTCATCCCCGCTTCCCTATCCTACCTGACACAATTTCCTCCCCAACTCCTTGGTCTCTTTCCCTGTATCCTGCACTCCAACAGTATACTCAGTCATTTTGCCTCTTATTCTATTAATCACATCTCTCTTTTCCCCTGGCCTCAGCCATTTCCCTGATATCTTTTCCACATCTTCTTTTGAAGCCACTACCCTTCTCTCATCTCCAACACCACATGCTTCATTGTCCCACTTGCCTTCCTCGCTCTCAATGATGTCTGTGACCTCCACTCTCCACAGCAATAGGAAATCATATTGGAAGAAACTATTTTGCACAAAGAGCCCATTTAACTTGTGGCAGGAGAATATTGGCCTCACCCCAAAATACCACAATATCATTGTGCTAAAACATCCCCTAAAGAATTTCTAGCTCTCCCTCATTATCACATTATCATTTTCATTTTAACGACAGTTATCATTGAATGTACACAAGAAGTTGAGAAAGTTGTTGTAAGTTAAAAATTACTGTTTCCTTCCTCTATCTTATCGCTGGAGATTGTATGAAGCGCAGCCTCCAAATGTGATTTGGAAATATGATTTAAAAATATTCGATTTTATGATGCTGGAAGTTGGCTCCCCCACCAAATTTAGTGCTAATATTCTCCCTCTGTCTCAGCATTCCCAGCAAACATTTTAGAAAAAAAACCACCCAATTTATTTTGCTGTAACTTAGAAAAATCGGTGATTACTTCATGAATTTATACTGACAGCAACCTCTATTATGGAAGTGTTGAAAGTTAGTTATTCTCAATTCCTCCAGGTGGTCTCGATGTGTAAAACACTTGATTAAGTCTGGTAGAGACTGGAGGAAGTGTCCATTTGTGGATACTTCTACTGAAATAATATTTTGTTTGGATCATTAAAGTCCATGCACTCCACACAAGAGAGACGTTGTCAGGAAATTCCTGCTTTCTCTTTCTTATTGAACATCACTTCACCTTGGAGTTGTACATTAAATGTCTTGATATTAAGAAAATTGAATGAGTATTCATTTAGGAATTATGCCTTTTGAAAAGAAGATTCAAGTATGGTTTTAAAAGCCGATATATATACAGTAGTTGTACAGATAAGAATGAGTGACTTCCTTTGAACAATAGTGACACAATGCTTTCTGATTCTTTGACTCTGCCTTCCTGGAACTATCGATGGTATTGTTTTGAGAGAGGGCTTTGTCCATGCCTGGAGGTGATTGGAGGTCACTACCAGCAATAACATTCCCCCACAACTACAGGCAAACCTCCTCTTCCTGGATCCTGGCCATCACCTCCCTCAACAAATGGAGAATGGGATGGGAAGATGCATCCATTCTAAACTTTGTTTACCAAAATGGCAAAAAAAGTGATAAATATCTGAATTGAAACAAACTCAGACAGTTTCTAAATATCTGTTGAATCACAAGACGATTGCAGATGAGGAGGGACATTTTAAATCACCCAGCTGGAATGTTCCTAATATTTTCCTCTTGTGCAATGGAGTTGGTCAGCACTTTGATGACTGTGTGGAAGGTCCTTTTCCAAGTTGCTGCTGGACTTGCGTGTACACTATGACATGGAAAGCAAGTATTCTGGTGGGCTTCCCAACCCAATACATAAGCATTTGCCCTATCTCAGCTCCTGCCTTGAATGGACGGTGTCTTCCTGATTATTGCTTTGCTGTTCCTCAGCTGTTTGGCCATGGTCCAAGCTCAAGAGTCGTGGTGAGAGGAGGGGTGGGGTCTGTGGCCATTCCTCCACCATCTACAAATTGGGAACTAAATGTGGAGTGAGTAAAAAAGTGAGATGTGATGTGATGGTGAGAGAGCGCTGTTGATAGCCTGGTCATCAGCAAAGACCCTTTCAGCAATGTTTAGTACTATCTCCTCCATAAGCTTTGAACATGCAGTCACACTTGTTCCCTTATACTCCTCCCCATTGTCTCAAGCTAAGTACCACCAGTTTTTCAAGAGCCCGTGAAATGTGTTCTTGAGTGCCACGTCTTCCAGTTGAGTTATGTGATTTGCCATAGTTAAATAGCTGAGAGTTAGTTCACGTTGTGAGATATGAATATGGAAGGGTTAGATAAAGGCTAGGAGTGTTTGATGATAGAGAATGTTGGCAAGTCATTGTGGTGAGTGCTGCAGATGTATTATATATTTGAAAATGCATTCACAGATGATGATTTGTGTGAGATCATTGAATGTCTTACAGCACGGCATTCAAGTCCTTGGGTGCTGACGGCCTGCATTGTGCATTGGCTTCCATTTTCATGACTTCTGAGCCCTGCGTCTTCCCATCTCTCTAACAGAGCCTCCAATTCTGAAGACCACAGACTTCCATATTGTGTCAGTATTCACACTTTACAGGCCACTTGTAAAGTGACTGCCAACACCTCTTGGTTAAGTTGTATTAAGCGTTAGCAATTCAATATAAAATCAGGGAAATTGGTGATGTGTGCCAATTTCCAGTCAGTGCATGGTTTTTGCCAGCAGAATAGATAAATCCTCACACATGCAGGCAGCAAATAGCTGGTGAATTAACTGCATTACTGTCCACAGACACTGACCAATCACATCTCCTTATGCAAGTTCTTTTAATGACTGTCAGATTTATTCAGCCCCATAGGAGTCTCCAGCTTCACAGACCACCCATATTGAGCAGTTATTGTGGAAAAACCTGAGTTTTCTACAACACCAAAATTCCTTTACAGAAGTGAGATTGGTCAATAAAGGTGTTCATACACTCTTTATTTGACCTTGACCTTCTACTGCTAACACAAGACAAAAACAAATGGTGGTAGAGTTGACAAAAAGTTGCTGGAGGAACTCAGCATCTCAGACAGCATCCATGGATAGAAATGGTCAGCCAATGTTTCAAGTTGGGATCCTTTGACAAGCCTAAAGATAAAAAAGGATGATGTTAAGGTCATAGGAAGTGGAAAAGAACCTGGGGGAAGGGCCAAGAGATGACGAGGAATAGGACAGAAGAGGTGGAGAGACAGGTAGAAGGAGATAACACTAGCCAGGGAGAGGTGGAGGGTTGTTAACTCAGCTGCGACATCACAGGCAATGGACTTCACTCCACCGAGGACACCTACCTGAGGTGGTGTCTTCAAAAACCAGTTTCTATCTTCAAGGACCACCACCTAGGCCACACCCTCTTCACTCTGCTACCATTAAAGACGAGCACTCAGCGGCACAAGGGGCAGCTTCTTTCTCCGCTGCCGTCAGATTCCTGATGAGCCAAAGACACGGCCTTACTTTTCGGTGCACTATTATTTTTATTTATTTATATTATTGTTATAAGATGGTTCATAATATGAATATTTGCGCTGCTGCAAAAGGACAGAATTTTATGTCATGTTCATGACAATAAATTTTGATTCTTGAAGTTAGAGCAAGAAGACAGAAAAGAAAAAAATGAAATTATTGGAGTAGATAAAGAAGAGGTGGAAACAACAAGATGGGGTGGGGGGTTTATCAAAAGATGGGGGAAAAAAATCAATGTCCTGATTAGTGGGGTCTTGGTTGAGTTGATGGCAGAGATATGTGATCTCCCACTGCGGGCACCAGGTAATGCATTGGTCAAGGAAACTTTCTGATTTTTACTTGAATCCCAAATTCTCAGCAAAGTCTGGTGGTAAATTCTTCGAAAGCCGTACATTTGGATGCTATAGTGGAAGAAACTATTTCTCAGTCCTGTGAAATCTGCTTGGTGATGAGTAATTTCTGGAGAATGAGGTAATTACAGTAGATTGGCCCAGCTCATTTGCTATTGGTAATGGTTAATTCTTGTAAATGGTTTGCAAAACATGAGAAATCGTAAAGAGGTTTGTGCCTAGACTGAATGTAATCCATTTCTCAAACCCCACTGTGATGCTAGGGTGGCCATTTCCAAATTTCCAAAAAGGAGGATATGGTCATCAGTTATCATACAGTGTGTTTTTTAAAAAAACATATATGTTTATAAAATTTAACCTGTTTTGCCAAAACAACAAATGCAAACTCACCGTGTGTATGGGCGTGCATTATATATTAATCCTATGACCATGTTCTCCTTTTGGAATGGCCACATGAGCCACCACAGTGGGTTTTGAGAAATGGATTGCACTCAGTGTAGGCTCAGTCCTGCATGTGTCTTATTTGTCTGTTGCATGTTTTTGCACTGAGGACCAGAGAATGCTGTTTCATCGTACAATTAGGTGACAATGAACTTGACTACTGACTCACTTCTGTTGTTCTGGGCCAGTATTTTTTTAAATAAAACCACATTACAACTACAACGCAGTGTTAAAAATCTCACATCTAATCAAACATTGCAGTGGTTTGTGATGTATTTTTTCCAACAGAAAGAAATAACAGTAAGCAATTGCAAACATTAATTCAGCCCGCCTGCGTTGATGGAGCTGAGCAAAAAATTTACAACTGGTCACTAGGGTCTTGGGTTGACTTTCTGGTGACACTTCATAGGGTTATCCACTCTAGAACCTTCAGCTTGAAAGGACTGGCCTTTTCAGACTGCGGTTGAAAATGTCTTTTGATACCTGTGGTCAGAAAAATGTGATAAAAAGGAAAGCAATTTGACTCCTGTGTCTTTGGCTTTGTATAAGTTGCAACAGCACTCAACATCTGCTCAGTGAGCAACACCTCATCTTTCCACAAGACATCAAGACTCAGCAGTCAGTTTAACAACTCTGGGTAATTATTCCCACATTTACATTTTTTTCAATTTCCAGAAATCATTGTTTAATTTCTGTTCTGGTCATTTCAGATAATTATACTGCGTTTCCTGTTTACGCTCCTCCAGACAGTCCTTTTTTCTCTCACTTATTTCTTCATTGACCTCCTTTGCTCTCCCCCCCATCATTTCCCATTTTTGATGCAAGGTTATCAAGCAGAAATGTGAGTGCCATTTCTCTCTGATCTTGCCGTCTGACCTGCCGAGTATGTTCAGTACCTCCCTGTTTTATAAATGCAGGTATGTTTTAGCTGGTGCTTTGTGAATCTACCATTAGTGAATTATTGTGGAGGATATTCTGTGTAACCACATTTCGGCCCAGTGACATTCGGCAAATATGATAGAACTTCAGATACCATCATTATTGCAACAGTATAATTTATAAAGTACATTAGACCTACGTTCTGAACTTTCTTGTAGTTTTATAAGTACAAGTAATCCACCTCTCTGCTATTCTGAACTTCAGGAAACATTTGTCAAAGGACTGGGGGCCTCATTGGGACCTGCAGGAACAGTTTGTTCTAGAAACAAGTTCAGCACTTCAGAGTTTGAGTTCATTTAACATATAGCATATGGGGTTGTCAGCTGCACTGATACCACTTGCAATGTGTTTTTTGGTAATTGGGAACAGATGATGCGACTGGAGGTGAATAGCTATACTATGGAATTAATCAAGCCAAGGAACAATGGTTGCTTTCGAGCATAGTCTCACTAATAGAATGATCATGATGTCTTTGACCACATTGTCTGCTTAGAAGTCACACTTAAAAAACCATGGGGGAGCAAAGGTGAGACCTTAGATCTCACTTGAAGCCTTTTAGAGAAAGTGATCTGGAAATACAATTTAGTTGAGTTTCATGAGTACAACATACTTACCCTGCATTCTTCAAACAAAATGCACCAAGAGGGAGAATGAATGGAACCCACAGTACTGCCATCCATTTGTTTCCAAATGATTTCAAAAAGATTTCATCTATTTTTTTTAAGATAAATGGAACAAGAGACTCATTTGCTTGACGTGACTTCAGAATCTTGTTATTTGGTTCAGGTGGAGGGAGTGAACTGTAATGCCCATCAAGTATGACAATGCAGCGATGATTTTGTTTAAAAAGAATACAAACTGTTCGATTTTCAGAAATGAGCGCCATCTCCGGAAGTATCACAGTGCAGCTGTGTACAATCATCAACAGTCTGAGGCAGGCAAGGAGAGCAGCATATTGTATTACAGTCGTGGAACTAGAAGACCGTATACTTAGTCACTTTGACTAAAGTAACCTCATGAAGCGCAACATTTAAAAAATCTTGCATTTATATAAAATCTTTTAATGTAGTAACCTACCATATATTTTGGCAGATAAGGCCACACTTGAAACACCCGAAAAAAGGGGTCGTCCTAGAGGCCAGATACAAAAAACAGTGACCTTAAAGTTCTACTTGATTGGTTCCTAACCCTCTCAGACCCCATCCTATTTTTAAGCCACTAAAAAAAAGCTGCTGTAATATACACAGTTTTTAATTTGCACTAAAATTCATTACCAATGTGATGTTAAACCAATAGAAGAATTGTAAAAGTTAAAAAAAACACATCACACACATTTAAAATCTTTGAAAATCAAGAGCTTCATTGTCTGAGGCAAGCACCTCCAGACTCTCACTTTTTACACTGTCATCGCATGAGTTCCAGTCTGAATCTGGTGAGTCGACTTTGGCTTCGTCATCAGTGTTCCACCATAAATCATACTCTCTATTTTTTGATAGATTTAATTACAGTCTCTACTTTCACTTTATCCCATGCTTTGCAGCATGCATAGCCCTATCCGATTATTCCATTCTTCACGCACATGATCTTTAATTGGCTTGTTCAAGCAGTGGTTGCAGTAGAGAAGTCAAATCACCTGGTATAACAGCTTTGTGACAGAGCTTCGCCCACCCACCTGCCCACCAGCTCAGTCAACACACGTCGGGTGCCGATATGTTTGGGGGTCATCTTATACCACCGATATGACCCAAAACCGTGAAATTCAGACTGAAATTGGGATCTAGTCTTATTTGAAGATCACCTTATCCACCAAAATATATGGTATTCTCAAGTATATGCTAAGTAAAATTTGACAATAAGTTGCTAAAGGAGATATTCAGACAAGAATTGGTCAACTTGGGAGGTTTTAAAATGCATCTTAAAAGAAAGAAGAGTGAAGGAGGAGATAGGGATAATTCGGGAATGAACTCTTGGGAGCTAGAGGCACAGCAGCCAATTGGGGGGAGAAATTAGCTGAGAGGAAGGTGAAGCAGCAAGAAGTGGAGCATAGAGAACCCAGAACCTTGTGCAATTACAGGAGCATAGAGAGGGGTGAGGCCAGTCTGATTTGAGAACATAAAAATTCCACTGTGCCACACAGGGCCAATGTAGGCCAACAACCACAGGAATGATGAATGCAACTTGGCCTTTTGTTTTTCATTTTTCAACAAGTTTATATTCGGGCAACAGCAGGATGTCTATTACAGTAAAAACTCTGCATCTGTGGGGTATGGTAAATGCCGGATAAGTGTGTTTTCTGCTTCTTTGAGATTGCACGGTTGTGAGATTGGTGAACTAACAGTGAGGCATGCCAATTTTAAACTTTGCATTTTTTACCATTTTATTTTCCTTGATTTTTTTTTTGCCAGTTACTTGAATTCCGCAAAACAGGGGTTTTACTATATTCTGAGCTGAGATGGTTCAATCATCAATCCTGAAGTGGACCGTAGAAACCAGATGTAAAACTGTTTGCACATTTAATGTAGCATTTATTATAGAATTGACAACGGCTCTGTATACGCTTATCTTTGTGAGGTTTTTCAGTTGGTTGTTTTTCCAGACTCTTTTGTGTAGTCTTCCAAAGGCGCTATTTGCCTTGGCGAGTCTGTTGTCTATCTCATTGTCGATCCTTGCATCTGATGAAATGGTGCAGCCGAGATAGGTAAACTGGTTGACCGTTTTGAGTTTTGTGTGCCCGATGGAGATGTGGGGGGGCTGGTAGTCATGGTGGGGAGCTGGCTGATGGAGGACCTCAGTTTTCTTCAGGCTGACTTCCAGGCCAAACATTTTGGCAGTTTCCGCAAAGCAGGACGTCAAGCGCTGAAGAGCTGGCTCTGAATGGGCAACTAAAGCGGCATCATCTGCAAAGAGTAGTTCACGGACAAGTTTCTCTTGTGTCTTGGTGTGAGCTTGCAGGCGCCTCAGATTGAAGAGACTGCCATCCGTGCGGTACCGGATGTAAACAGCGTCTTCATTGTTGGGCTGCAATCGTGTCTGCCTGTCCCGCATCGGACTGGTCAGCCACAAACGAGCCTGCAGCTGACGTGGACTTTTTACCCCCTCCATAAATCTTCGTCCGCGAAGCCAAGCCAAAGAAAAGAAGAAATTATAGAATTATTTTTTTCTCATGAAATTTGAAGCTCTTTTTATGATTATAATATGTATCATTTAGAGAAAACGCCAGTGGATTCTTGAATTTTTATTTTTATTTCATAACATTTATCCCAGCCACAAATACAAAATATTCCACACACTCCAGCATTTTCTTAAAATATGGCTTTGTTCAGGGAAAATTATCATTGCTGTACATCATTGTGACATGTAAATTTTTCGAACAAGTGCACTGTGATGAAAAAAATCTATGAATGATAATGTATGCAGTGTCGAAACACCCATCTAGGCCATTAGATCTGCCTGTTGTTGTTTCCTCCATTATTGTTAAGTCAATAGCAAATAAAAAAAGCTGACTTGAACACCTTGTTAACACCAAGTAAAAAGTTGATGCTTGGTGAGGTTGTCTTGCAGTTGGCGTAGCAGTTAGTGCGAAACCTTTACAGCACCAGTGATTGGGACCGAACAGGGGTTTTAATCCCTGTCTGAAAGGAGTTTGTATGTTATCCCCCACGTCTGCGTTGGTTTTCTCCGGGGGCTCCAGCTTCCTGCCACCCTTCAAAAACATACTGGGTGTGTAGGTTAAATGGAATGTAAATTGGGCGGCGCACACTATTGGGCCAAAATGGCCTGTTACCATGCTGTATGTCTCACTCATCTGTTAACTACTTAACGCATGAACAGTGGGACCAGACACATAGCTGTTAGTGCAGTGCTACATTTTTAAAAAATATTTCATTTACAATTTTAAATCATATGACATTAATTATAACATATCGATACAAGCATCAGTTTAGTGTTACATTGACAGTATGTGGCTGATTTTTTTTATATGTTGGTAAAATGCCATTCTACACTTTTGGGGCAGAACCCTTCAAGCAGTATCGGCGGTCTCTTTTATCTCCAGTAAAGTAATCCAGACCAATTTCCCTTGCCCTTCAAATTTATTTCCCTCAGTAATGCCTGTCCAATTAGCTAATTCCACTTCCACCATCCTCATTGACAGCAAGTTCCACATGCTGCATAAATAGGTTCTTTTTCTTAGACCCCAGGTATACCTCGGTGTCCCAGTTTTTGTACTTAACTTCACTTGTGAATTTTCAGGGGTCATTTACTATATCCGGTGCTCCCATTGTGGCCTCCTCTACATCGGAGAGACTGGACGGAGACTGGGAGGTGGCTTTATTGAGTTTCTCGACTCTGTCTGCCACAAGAGTGTGGATCTCCCAATGGCCACCCATTTCAATTCCCCGTCCCATTCCCTTGCTGACATGTCTATCCATGGTCTTATGCACTGCCAGACTGAGTTAACCTGCAAAATGGAGGAACAACACCTTATTTTCCATCTGGGCATCCTCCAACTGGTTGACAGTAACATCACCTTCTCCAGTTACCTTTCCCCCAGCTCTGTCTCTGTCTCTCTTTCTCTTCCCTTTTCTCTCTGTCTCCTTTCACAGAGCCAAAATCAATTCTCACGTTTCCTCTTATCATATCCAGTTAACACCTTTTGGCTGTTGGCCTGGACTCCTCCCCGTTTCTCTCTCCAGTCTTCATTCAGATGCTTTCCTGTTTTTTTCTTCTTTCCTGAAGAAGGGCTCAGGCCCGAAACACCAGTAATATCTTTATGTCCTATGGACACTGCAAGGCAGACTGAGTTTTCCAGTATTTCTCTTTGTTTTTACCCAGTTTTGTACCACAAGCTCATGAGAACCAGCTAAATTAGAACAGTTTTACTGTGTTGAGATTTATCTGGACCTGTTCCTTATCTTGCATATGTGCAATATATTTCCCCTCTACTTCCTTTGCTTCAAGGAGAGCAATGCCAACTAATCTTGTAGCTAAAATCCTTTATCCTTGGAAATCACCCTCTCAAGGACCTTAATCCTGAAGTGCAGGAAACAAAACTGCACAAGATCTGTCGTCTCTTCAGTGATATATTAAGGTCTGCTACAGCTTTGCTTTGTATTCACTGCCTTTATTATCTGTACAATATATATAATGTAACTATAAACTCATTATTATTATTTAAGAAGGTGCGTAGAGTTTTTTTTTGCAGAACTGATAAGTAGAAATTCTGCCTGGCCCGCAAGAAGAACCACCTCAGGGTTATATGTGATGTCATGTATGTACTCTTGACAAAATTTTGAACTTTTAAGCTCCCGTATATTTTCTCTGTTGCTCACTTCAAAAGTCTATGCATGTGAATCCTCTGGCCCGTCTCCTTCTACACAACTTTCATTGAATTTAATATATTTAATCACATAATGATGCTGACTCATGCATTAGTTGAATTGACCAAAAAATAATTTGCCACTTATTTTCATTTGTGCTCAGCATCTGATGCCTGAATTTTAAAAATATTGTACCAAGATTTCAAGTGGGTTGAAAAATTGTTGTGACTTTAATGCTCAACCTGATTAGGAAATTCTTACCTTGTAATGTTTTCCACAGCATTTCAATGTTGGGGCGAACTGTTTTTGTACTGTATTCTTCCCTGCAGAATACGTGGTATTAAACTCCTAACTCAAAAATAAATTAACAAGTGTACCATTTCAACAGCTTTTTACACCATGGAATTTCACAAACGGATGATTTGAACAGCTCTTTATGTCATGGAAATACTTTTAAAGTCAACGAAGAAAACACTTTCATTCTTTTATGTATAATTTCAAGCTGATTCATTATGATGGACAGTTAATGGAAATTCCTATTGTAAACATGAAGTATGAAAGCTACCTTATAATATATATAGAGAGCTGTACCTGTACCATGCAGTAACCAATAATCTCCATACAGTTTATCTGCCTCGGGGTGTGATCCTACCCTTTATTTTTATGACACCGTTCCAATGGCATAGCATTCAGGGCTGAAAGCAGAACAAATCAACTACAGTATAAAGCCTGATTTAACATTCTCCTTCCCCCACCCCCCACCTCCGCTCATGTGTGAAAATCTTACACCTCTGTATTAATTTCTAATTGACTCTTGGCCAATTCTGCTTTTATGTTTTCTTGTAGTTGATCTATGTAATTTTTAATTGTTTGCACAAGCTCTAAGTTTGGTAAATGCAGATTTTACATTTTTTTTTCCATACGCCAACCTCTAATTCATTTACTTTCCCCAAACGCACAAAGCAGGGTTCCTTGTCTGATCTTTCGGAGAGGGTCATTATCTGGCAATCAGAAAATAACTATTTGTTAAAATTAAGTTGACACTGACCATCCTGTTCCTTGAATTTCAATTTTATTATGGTACTTGGTCAAATACTTTCTCAAAAACCATATGAAAATCAACCACTGCAGTTCCTTCAAGTAACATCCTTGTTACTTCATCCAAAAGTTGACTCAGATTAATTATGTTTTACAAATCTGTATTGTTTTTCCTTAATGAGCTCATGTAATTGTTTAAAATTTTCATTACTTATTCACCACTAACGTAAAACTGGCCAGCATATAACTTGGAATGTTGTTTCACCCTCTACTGAACAAGGATGTTACATTTTTTAACCAAAAATAGACTTTATTCACAATAAATTATTTACAAAAGGAAAACTGCTCAGTCTCTTCCCACCCTTAACTCCGTATCCATACATTTCCATCACTGCACATTGTTACATTCATTCATTCATTTTATTAGCACCCCTACCACAACTATAGAGCCTTGTCGTTACTCCCCCCTCCCCCCAACCACCCTGTTGTTTGCAATTTTCCAATTATATGGCCCCTCTGATGTCTAGGGAAGCCCAGAAGATAATAGCAAGTGTTGCTATCCATAACTCCACTTTTTTTGATGTGGTTAGGTACTCCCACGTTAGATGCTGGATGTTTAAACCTACTTTTCAATTTTATCAGCAGGTCGCCCACTTGGAAAACTCCAGTGGAAAAGAGTTCCAGCGTATTGCCGATGATAAACGTTATATCATATTTCTTCCATTATTTTGCACTTCTAAGTAACTTACAAGGGGCATAGATAAGGTAGGCAGTTAGCATCGTTTTCCCCAGGTTGGGAGTAGTCAACATCAGGAGACATTTCTACAAAGTGAAGAGAAGAAAGTTTAGAGGAGACAGCAGGGGTATATTTTTTTACACAGAGAGTTATAGGTGCCTGGAATGTATTGCTAGGGGTGGTGGTGGAGTCTGGAACAATAGAAGCATTTAAGAGACTCTTAGGCAGGCACATACATGGATGAAAGTAAAATAGAGGGTTATGATGTGGGGAGGATTTTTTTTAGTAGGTATTTTAAGGGCCTGTACTGTGCTATAATGTTCTATGTAGGGAGAACCAATTTAATGATATTTGGATTTAAGAAAATATAAGGAGAATTTATTTTCACTCTCTGAAAGGGAGGTAGAGGTGGAAACCTTTTCACAAAGTGTGCAGATGAGCACTTAGAAAGTGGAAATCCATAAGATTAAGGACTTGGATATGGAAAGTCGGAATGCACTGGATGTCTTTTACTTCGGTGAAGATGAACTTGATGTGCCATCAACCTCCTCTGCCAAATTGATTCTACAATATCATGTGTCTGGTGATTGTGATTTTGGACCTCATTATTTTGCAGACAAGATCAGCTTCAGTCATGGGCTGGGTTCTCAAAACTACTAGAGACATAAATTTCCTTTTAAAACTTCCCTATATGCCGGCAGTGAGTACCTCTGTTTCCCTTCCTTCAGCCCTGCATTCACCGAGCTCCCCTGATGGATTCTCACCTTTCCTCTCCTGTCCTCCTATCCGTCCAATTATGGTCTTTTATCTGTTGGCCTGTGCTCCTCTCCTTGCCCTTTCTTCCCTCCTCACCCAGCTTTTTAATTCAGCTGCCTGTTTGCTTTTTGACTCGTACTTTGAAGAAGGGCCCAGGCCCGAAACATCAGTTATATATCTTTATCTCCTATGGACACTGAGAGATCTGCTAAGTTCCTCCTGCATTTCTGAGTTTTTAGGTTTGAACCTGAGTTGCTGGCGCTATGATACCGTTGCCCTACAGCTAAGCTAACTGGGCTGTCCTATCTGTCAGAAAAAATGTAGGATCCTTGTATTTCTGTCCTGATTTGCTGTTTAAGCGAGACATTTTACACAAGGTACCTTTTGTTTTCTTTACAGCCTGCTGGTTACATGGAGAATGCCATTTCGTACAGTGCTATTGAGGATGTTCAGCTGTTATCATGGGAGAATGCACCTAAATACTGTTTACAGCTCACCATCCCTGGAGGCACTGTTCTACTGCAGGTAACTTTTCGCATTCTGTCTCTGAGAAACTGGAACACAAACATCTCAGTTTAATAGTTTTAATTGGTTTTGCTCTGGGAATAAAGGCAGAAGAGGAATGAGAACATGTAACAAAAGTGAACTCAAACGTCTGAGTGGGAGATTTGGACGGGAAACCAAAACTTGGGTTATGGAGAAAGATTCCAAGCACTGGCTTACAAATTATTATTGGAGAGAATTAAATTCAGTTTTTTATTGCCATGTGTACTGAGATGCAAGGAAAAACTTTCTTTAGCACAGCCATTCTCAATGGGCCCATATGGGGGATCACAGACTGAAATCATAAAATATTTTTAATTTTTTTCTAATGTAGTCAGAAGGAGATAAGTATGGAAGAAAACAACCAAACTTGACTGCTTCACCAGGAAGGTGGCACATAAGTTGGCCATGGCCAACAACTGGCTGAGAATGGCTAGTTTAGCGAACTATCCAAGCAAATAAACCCATACAGCAGGCAGTACAATAATATATAAATAAGAGTGCAGAGAGTAGTGCTACAGCAAGTTAAATAATGTAGTATTTAGTGTTAAAAAACGAAGTGCAGGGTACAGCCAAATGTATGGTTAAAAGCAGTCAGGGGCATCATCTTATACTTATGACCAATCCGTCTAAGGGTCTGATAACAGCAGGAAAGAAACCGTTCTTGATCTGGAGGTTCCTGTTGTCAAACACATGCCCGAAGAAAGAAGGAAGAAGAGAGTAGACCTGGGATGGGTCCTTTACTATGTTGGCCACTCTGCTGAGACAGCATGAAGTATAGACAGCTGACGGAGGATGGTTTTGAGGTGGTCTGAGCTCCGTTCTCAACTCTGCAGTTTCTAATGATCTTGGGCAGAACAGTTCCTGTACCAAGCTGTAATATGTCCACACCCAATAGCTTTTATGGAGCATCTGTACAAGTTAGAAAGAGACTTTGGGGACATGTTGAATTTTGTCAGGTTTTTAAGAAAGAAGTCATTGGTGTATTTTCTTGATTGAGGAGGACATTAGGGAAAGAGGAGTCACGTGATAGAGTAGTGGCCGGTTAGGAAAACAGGAAAAAAGTTAGAAAAAGACAAAGCACAACAAAAATAAAATAGAAGAAATAGAAGATAAAGTTACAGAGTAGAGAAGGAGGATGGCATCCAAGAAGGAGAAAATAAAAGCAACTGGAATAAAAGAAGTAGAAAAATCACTGAAGAATAAAGAAGGCCTTACCTGCATGAAGTAACAAGACGCTGAGGTGACGAGGTGCGCCTGACCACAGAAGGTCAGTGCCTGCCCTGCGGAGTCGCGACTCACCTGCCGGTGGACTTCAAAAATGGCTCTCGGAACCAAACGAAAGTGCGCAACCAACGGAAACAAGGGAAAAAGAGGACACCGGTGGGAGGGGGGCCAAGCAGAGGAGCAGGCAGCCGCAGCGCGAACAGCTGAGGAATGCCCGACACCAGGGCGCTCAGCTGGAAGATGAGAAAGGCAGCAGAGAAGGGAGCGACATGGGAGAGAAACGGAGAGACGACCGGCAAGAAGATCAATGGCAGGAGGCACAACAGAGGAGTAGCCCAAGAGGAGAGGACCAGTAACAAGAGGCCCAGCAAGAAGAGGCCGACAAAGAGATGCAAACAGATCATAGGAAAAACAGAAGAGACACAGACGCAAAGAAGAGAAGAATAAGACACAAACACAGGTACAGACACAGAAGAAGAGGAAGAAGACCAAGATCTTCACAGAGAAATAGAAGGTAAATCTGATGCACAAAGAGGAAAAGAAGGAAAAACTGATGGACAGAATATAGATAAAGTTTTTTTTTAAGAACACATGAGGTCATTAAAATAATGGTTTTCATTAGAATTTAATGCAATTAAAAGGAAAATGAAAAGAACAGAAGATAAAATGCAAAGGTTAGAAATGGTAATGACAGAAATAGAGAAAAGAATAGAGAATATGGAAGAGTGGGAAACAGCTATAGAAATGGAAGTAAATGGCTTAAGAGAAAAACTGGAAGAAAGTGACAAAAAAAATTAAAGAGACACAAGAGTTGTTATCTCAGAAAATTGATATGTTGGAAAATTATAGTAGACGAAACAACATAAAAATAGTGGGCCTGAAGGAGGGTGAAGAAGGCACAGAGATGAAGGAATTTATAAAAGGATGGATCCCAAAGATGCTAGGAACGACAGAAATACAGGAAGAAATGGAAATAGAAAGGGCACACAGAGCATTAGCTCCGAAACCACAGGTACATCAAAAACCAAGATCCATCTTAGTAAAATTTTTGAGATATACGACAAGAGAAAACATACTGGAACAGGCAAGGAATAAAGTTAGAGAAGACAATAAACCATTGGAATACAAGGGTCAAAAAATATTTTTTTATCCAGACATAAGTTTTGAACTCTTAAAGAGGAGGAAAGAGTTTAATACATCGAAAACGATTTTATGGAAAAAAAGGATTAAAATTTACGTTAAGACATCCAGCTGTGTTTAAAATATTTATACCCGGGGAGCAAAACAAACTGTTCTCGGATCCAGAGGAAGCGCTAGAATTCGCAGAAGGTTTGCAGGACAGAAGAAGAGATGAAGAGGTGTAATAAGAATGAAGAATAGTGATAAAGTATATATAAAGATGTAAAAACAATGTATATGTAAAGAACTAAAGAGGGAAAGCAAAAGGGAAGGAAGGAAGTAAGGGTGGGGAAAAAAGAGAGAGAGCTTTGTTATATGTGTTTTTAAAAAAAAGTGTTTTCTGGGGAAGGCTGGGGGTGAAAGGGAAGAACCTTCACTGCAAAATCAGTTGATGCTGCGAGCAAGATAGCAATCCAAATTAAAAGGGGAGTTGTGGTTGCCTGGCAAGGGATAAGGGGCAACTCAGAGAGGGAGGGAACTTTTGGGGTTAAGGTATTAGTGGGTGTGGGAACCACGGGTGTACCTTATGTTTTAAATGTGTTGTCATACATTAAGTTTAATAGAGAAAACTAAGAGATGAAAATGGGAGAAGGGGGATGAATGTGGCGAAGAGGTGGAAAAGAAATATAAGCAAGATATAAGATGGCCATGTTGAACTATATGACTATAAACATTAATGGAATACATAACCAAATTAAAAGGAAGAGGCTACTAAATTTATTCTAAATCAGATACTAAATAAAATTACAAAAAATAGCATACCAAAAAAAACAGAGATATTTCTTTTAAATAACAAAAGAAGTAAAGAATTAGGCCTCAGATTGGATAAAGCACAAAAAAAAATTCATTATGATAGCCTTAGCAGTAGCAAAAAAATGTATAATGCCAACTTGGAAAATGGAAGAGAGCATAAGTATACAGAAATGGTACATGGAAATGAATAAACGTATTCCATTGGAAAAAATAACATAATTTAAAAAGCAAAGTCACAATGTTTGAAAAAATTTGGGAACCGTACATGGAACATATCAGAGAGAGCTTGCTTATGACCTCCATCCCCTAAAATGAAAATGATACGAAGACAAAACGACTAGATTCAGTTTGTAATAAATAGACGATGGATTTTTCTTGTTTATTTTCCTTTGTGTGAAGATATTGTTAGATACTGTTTTATGGTTTTATTGTATTGTATATGTTGAATACCAAAGGGTTTGTGGGGGGGGGGGGGCGGGTAGAGGGGCGAGAGGGAAAGGGGGAAAAAAAGGGAGAAAGGGTCACTGTATAAATTTAATGAGAAACGTTTGTACATATTTTGGTTGACATGATTCACAGTGTGAAAAATTTAAAAAAAAGAAATTAGGAAGAGAATCCCATTGCTAAAGGCCTAAACAGATGAAAATACTTATGCCATGGTGGGATAAAGAAGAATGCAGAAGTGGCCAGAAATGAGAAAGTGTGTGTTTTATAAGACTCAAACATTTACATAGACAAGGCTGCAAAATAATTAATAACATCTTTTTTGATTTGCATTATGCATTGGACTGCAACTGATGATTAGAGACAAAATTTTTCTGTTCATGTTTTCCATCCAAAAGCAAGTGATCCACTCATTCAGCTCATTTCATGTGTTACAATGCCATACAATTTGTTTTCAATAACTTTTTGCAAAATATGGTAATTGAGCTTTAAGAAAATTTAGGCAGAATGTTTTGTATAGTTTGGTTGGTGTACATAACACTAAGTAATCCAAAAGAGATTGCTATTCCAACAGAACTCATGATGTTTTTAGCCTTTTTTTTGTAGAAAGCTTTAATGGTGGAAATGCTCAACCAATTTTGAAATATTCAATTTTCAGAATTCTGTGATTACAAGTGTGTTGAATTATAGTATAGTGCAGCACATGAAATATTGGTGTTATTTACTGAAAGCAATTTAAACACTTTTGACCTTGATAATTTTGGACTCAATCATTATTAAGCATTTTTAAAAGCTTTTGATTTGAAATCTCTTCCTAAAATGGCCAGAAAGCTTCTTTCAAAGAAATGCTTACAGCAGCTCTTTTCAGCCCTGTCCACCCCCAACATCAGTTGCCATCATAACTGCTGAGTCTTCCCCGAGGAGATCTGGAATGTGCCCGTATGCTGTTTAATAAAATAACATAAATGGATGTTGGCATTTTTCCCAGATATGGAGGACAGTTAGATCACAGTTGTCTCTGGAGGCAGAGAAAGAAAGGAATTTTTCTCTCTTTTAATAACTTTAACTAAATTTAAGTCCATTTTAATTTTGTTCAGCATTTTTTATTTTGTACCTTCCCATCTCCAATCCCCTTGATAATTTAGGTAACATTAGGGATAACGTTAGGGGTAATGTTATTGGTTGAAGGACCCTCCACATGTTGCATTCCCAATCTTTCTGCAAAGTTGGCTGAGCATTAATAATCCAACCGAATACAAGGTAAATGGGTCAATTACAGGTTGGAACCAATGGGTTATGATGGGGATCTATGTTCTTTTCTTTTCTTTGGCTTGGCATCGCGGACGAAGATTTATGGAGGGGGTAAAAGTCCACGTCAGCTGCAGGCTCGTTTGTGGCTGACAAGTCCGATGCGGGACAGGCAGACACGGTTGCAGCGGCTGCAGGGGAAAATTGGTTGGTTGGGGTTGGGTGTTGGGTTTTTCCTCCTTTGCCTTTTGTCAGTGAGGTGGGCTCTGCGGTCTACTTCAAAGAAGGTTGCTGCCCGCCAAACTGTGAGGCGCCAAGATGCACGGTTTGAGGCGATATCAGCCCACTGGCGGTGGTCAATGTGGCAGGCACCAAGAGATTTCTTTAGGCAGTCCTTGTACCTTTTCTTTGGTGCACCTCTGTCATGGTGGCCAGTGGAGAGCTCACCATATAACACGATCTTGGGAAGGCGATGGTCCTCCATTCTGGAGACGTGACCCACCCAGCGCAGCTGGATCTTCAGCAGCGTGGACTCGATGCTGTCAACCTCTGCCATCTCGAGTACGTTAGGGATGAAAGCGCTCCAATGGATGTTGAGGATGGAGCGGAGACAACGCTGGTAGAAGCGTTCTAGGAGCCGTAGGTGGTGCCGGTAGAGGACCCATGATTCGGAGCCGAACAGGAGTGTGGGTATGACAACGGCTCTGTATACGCTTATCTTTGTGAGGTTTTTCAGTTGGTTGTTTTTCCAGACTCTTTTGTGTAGTCTTCCAAAGGCGCTATTTGCCTTGGCGAGTCTGTTGTCTATCTCATTGTCGATCCTTGCATCTGATGAAATGGTGCAACCGAGATAGGTAAACTGGTTGACCGTTTTGAGTTTTGTGTGCCCGATGGAGATGTGGGGGGGCTGGTAGTCATGGTGGGGAGCTGGCTGATGGAGGACCTCAGTTTTCTTCAGGCTGACTTCCAGGCCAAACATTTTGGCAGTTTCCGCAAAGCAGGACGTCAAGCGCTGAAGAGCTGGCTCTGAATGGGCAACTAAAGCGGCATCGTCTGCAAAGAGTAGTTCACGGACAAGTTTCTCTTGTGTCTTGGTGTGAGCTTGCAGGCGCCTCAGATTGAAGAGACTGCCATCCGTGCAGTACCGGATGTAAACAGCGTCTTCATTGTTGGGGTCTTTCATGGCTTGGTTCAGCATCATGCTGAAGAAGATTGAAAAGAGGGTTGGTGCGAGAACACAGCCTTGCTTCACGCCATTGTTAATGGAGAAGGGTTCAGAGAGCTCATTGTTACCAGTTCAATATTTATCAGTGGTTAGGATGAAAGGACCAAGTGAAAAGTAGATGATTTTTTTTTAGATGATACAAAAGCAAGTAGGTTAGAAGGAGGTGCAAGGTGATATTGATCTGTTGTAATTGGGTAAATGTATAGTAGATAGATTACAATGTAGAGAAGGCTGATTTTCTCCACTTTGGTAAGAAGAATTAAAAAAAACAAAATATTGTTGAAACAGAGGACAGGTACAGAATGCTGCCTATGTCCAGGAAACACTGGCCTTTATTGCAAGGAAATGGAGAATGGTTCAATCTTGTTACATCTGTGTGGATCCTTTGTGAGACTACATGTTGAGTTTTGGTCTCCTTATTTGAGAAACAACATACTTGCATTGAAGGCAGTTAAGAGAAGGATTATTTGCTAAGGAAAGGTCAACCTGGTTGAGCCACGAAGAATGAGATGTGACCTCGTTGAGAAACAAGATTCCGCAGGGCCTCGACAAGTAGAAGCTCTGAGTACGTTTGTCCTCATGGAAAATATAAAATCTTGGAATATACTTTCAGAAGATAGTTTTTAGACAGTGATGAATAGGAATTTCCACTCTCAGAGGGATGTATATATTTGGATTTCTCAACCCTAGAACACGTGGAAAGCAGAATAATTGAGCATAATCAAGGCAGAGGTAGACACATTTATGGATAATTAATGGTACTGATGGATTGATCCACAGCAGCCTTTGGTTTTGCACTTGATTTTGCTGAATGTGTCCATCAGAGATTTTCTGATGGAATGGGAAGCGGAAATATCTTTGACGGTAGAGAGAAGATGTTCATCCAAGTGAGACAGTGAACATCTTGTGTCGGAGTATGAATGCCATTGTGAGATGAAGTCCATTAGACCTGAATCTTACTGCATAGAACCAATGTGTGAATCATTGCAAAGATGGCCAACAAATCATTATAGAAACTAGTAGAGAAGCAGCGGTGCCACCATTGACCTCATCAACAAAAACTCTTGAGAAAGCTTAGGTAATGCATCCAATAAAGTGATGTTATTGTCGTGAATGAAAAGCCAATCAAATTGAAGCATTCTGAAAACCAGGAAATATTTTGTGAAACATTTTACAGTCAGAAAAAGAAAGAATGAGCTGTTGGTTTCTATAATTCAATAATGTCGGAAAGATAGGTAGTCATTAACAGCCATGTCTGGTTTTTCCAGTTTAACTGTATGGGTATCAGATGTTGCTGCAAGTTTCACAATGGAAATGAATACTGATGGTTGTTTCATTATTAGAGCCACAGATTCCATACCATGGAATGATAGCAAAGTCCCATTGAGTCTGTGCCAAATCTTTCAAAGAGTAATCCAGTTGATCTCATTTTACTTCTCTTTCCCTGTGTCCAATGATTATTTTCCCTCAGGTCTTCATCCAATTCCTTGTTGAGAATCAAAAAGAAACCCGTTTCCACCATGCTGACAGGCATTGCAAATCACTTCAATTTACTGTGTAAAATAGCTTTTACTTGGGTCCCCTCTGATTCTTCACCAATCAGTTTAAATCCCATGTCCCTTGGCTATTGATCTTATGGCAATTTAAAGTAGTCTCTCTTAGGTTTTTTTCTATCTAAATGCTTCATGATTAAAAAAAATCAAAACTCTCTTGGCTTTCTCTAAGGTGATTAACCCTATCTATTCATGCATCTGTCATCCATTAATTCTAAACCATTTTTCCTAAATCCCTTGATTATTCTCCAAGTTTGCTGGTGAATATTAATACTTAGTCTACAGCTGAACATGTTTTGTAAGGCTTCAGTATAACTGTGTATAACATCATACCTTGATAAGGAGTTCAAGCCTGAAATGTCAGTTATGTATTTTTATCTTTGCTACATAAAAGACACTGTTTGACCTGTTGAGTTGCTCCAGCTTTGTGTTTTTAGTGTAATTCTGTGGATTTCTATACCAGAGTTTTTTTTAATAAAGCACAGGATCACATCGACGTGGTCCTAAAGGCACTGGTGAGATCTCACTTGAAGTATTGTGTGCAATTTTGAGTGCCTCATGTAAGGAAGGATGTGGTGATGTTGGAGAAGGTTCAGAGGAGATTCACAAGAATGATTCATGGAATGAAAGGGCTATCATTTGAGGAGTATTTGACAGCTCTTGGCCTGCACTTGTTGTGATTTAAGGAGAATGAGAGGGGATCTCATTGAAACATTTCAAAAGTTGAAAGGTGTGGTCAGCGTAGATGTAGAAAGGTTGTTTCCCATGCTGGGAGAGTCTAGGACAAGAGGCACAACTTCGTAATTGAGGGGCGTCTGCTTAGAACTGAGATGTGGAGGGATTTCTGTAGCCAGAGGATGGTAAATCTGTGGAATTTGTTGCCACAGGCAGTTGGAGGCCAAGGCATTGGTCATATTTAAGGCAGAGCTTGATAGATTTTTGATTTGCCAGGCCATCAAAGGTTATGGAGAGGCCAGGCAGTGGGGCTAAGTGGAAAAATGGATTAGCTCATGATTAAGGAGTGGGGAAAACTCGATTGTCTATTTCTTCTCCATTTTATGGCTTACTTTTTAAAAAAAATCATTTCTTGCACTATGAGTCGTAGCAGTAACAACATCTACAAATGATCATCGTCAATATATACAGTGACATTTCCTCTTTTTCCCCACCCCCTCTTCAAAAACCAATAAATAATAAAACAAAGAAATAACAAAAAAGTCGTATCGTCCACTTCCACATATTTAAATCTCATTGTGCTAATAATTATGTCGTTTTAAGAGATGGAGGTTTGTGGTCGGCATTCCCTAACATATTTTATGTATGGTTCCCAAGTTTGTTTGAATAATGTACACTTGTCTTTCAGACTGTATGTAATTTTTTTCCAATAGAATACACTGGTTTATTTCTGTATACCACTGTTGTATTTTAAGGCTTGTTTCCATTTTCCAGGTTGTCACAATACATTTCTTTTGCTCGTCCTATCATAATAAATCTTATTTGGGCTCTGTCTAATCAGTTTTGTATTTGTGCATTTTCATTCATGCACCCTCTTTCTCAGTCTCCCACTGCATTCATCAAAGTGTATCACCTTACACTTTTTTGTGTTTATTTTTGTTTAATCTGCATAACCTTTCATTTCTTATTACACTGTCAAATATGGAATGATCTCGAAATTTATAAGATCAATTCTTTGCACCATAATCCATTCTAGAAACCTGGCTATTTTTTTTAAATCCTCAAAAATATGTAATTCTAGTACCTCAAAACTGCAGCCTTTTGTGTGGCTATATCACGCCTTGCAGCCACTCTGAACTCCACTGCAGAATGTAGAATGTAATACTTGTCACCCCAAAAGGGAAACTGAGCAAGGGAGGACATATCGCAGCTCTTTGAAATTTATATTATTCTGCTACAACTTTTCAGTAGTTTGCAAGACAAGAATTCTCAAGGGCACTCTCGCATTGAGACTGTCTTGTGCACATGAACACACGAAGCTATTGTGTCTCTTTAATAAAAGCAGAAAAGATTTGGGTCAGTGGGCATAAATAGGGGAGAAATAGCATTAAAATTTTGGCTTAGTGACTTTAGCGTCAAAAGAATTCCAGTTCTGAGCAAGTGTCTTGAACCCCAGTGACAATACGTTTGTCTGGCTGGAAATCTGTGTTAGGGAAATGTAGAAAAAAATGTATTGCTTGCAAACTTAAGAGAAGATTGTGCCAAATTTTTGGGTAAAGTGGCCAGGTTTATTGTCAGGCAATGAAAGATGCGGATACAGTATCAGCAATTTCTGGCACCAGCATGGTGAACAGTAACGTGAAACCATCCTGTGAGTCAACAGAGAAGTTGCACTGTACGCTCATGCCACGATGATGATCCATTTTGTGTCTTGTTAAGTTCTCTTTTTTCCTTCTTTCTGATTTTTTTTTAAAGAACGAGGCATTGTGATGTGAAACATTTTGCAGATGGGACAAATATGGTCAAGGTCATTGCAGAAAGTGTGCTGATCCACCATCCTGCAAAACGTGTCTGTGCGCTGCCCTAGGCAACTTTTTATTTGTCGAGTTTTTTCCTCTTAAATAATACCCCAATCCAAAATGAACAAGAACAATGCCCACTGTAATAGGCGACAGTAAACCAGGGCTACTGCCAACATTACACAGAGTCGCGAGAGCTTTCAAGGGCTTGTAGTGCTTTACCCTGTCATTAATGGATTAGCAACAAAGCCTGGGCTCACATCCATTTCAATGTTGCCTCTGTGACTTCCCAGTGGTTGAAGGTATTTTGGTTTTGGCACTAGCCTCCTTCTTTCAGTTGAAGTGAAGGGTAAGCAAGAGTGCAGGAGCTGAAATTACAACACTGCCCAGGCAACAACAAAGATTTCTATGTAAAGAAACTGAAAACCTGATGCACGAGAAAAGGAAGGCACCTGCTTCAGTGACTGCAGTTCAAGTAGGGGGGTGGAGGGGAAGCCTGGTTGGGATGGACTATTGGCTGTGGGTGATTGTATAAGAATGCCTTTGGTTCCAGCTCACATCTATGGATTGGCTATCAAGCTGGAAACCAACGTCTGGCAAAGAGGTGGGATGAGAATGCTGGGAAATGCAAGCATCCCTGAAGTAGGATAGGGCATTGAGATGGGGGTAGGATGAGTTTTCTTGCTGCTGAGTGTCATGAGGCCCGTGTTAAATTTGTTAAATCTAGTTGGGTGGTGTCAGAACAGCCACTTTGCTCTCAACGTCAACAAGAACTTATCGTGGATTTTAGGAAGGGGTCCTGAGGGACTGCGCACCTTTCTGCATCGATGGGACACACATGGGGAGGGTTGGAACCAAATTCCTGGCAGCCTATATTCCAGAGGACCTTTCCTGGAGCCAGCACTGTGAAGAAGGTACATCAACTCCTCTCAGATCTAAGTTGGAAGAGATTTAGCGTTTACTGAATATCCTCTCTCCAATTTCTACAGGTGCACTGTTGCATCACAACCTAGTTTGGTAATTCGAATGCCCTGGAACAGAGAAGGCTGCAAACACAGCCAACTCCATCACAGGTTCCACCCTCCCACCCATCGAAGATACCCGATTGAAGTGATGCCTCAAGAAGGAAGCCAACATCAAAAAGAACTCCCATTACCCTGGTCCCAATTTTTCCTGCTGCCGCCTTCAGATAAAAAGACTGGAGATCAGCACCTC
The DNA here is from genome assembly GCF_036971445.1 of Narcine bancroftii. NCBI lineage: Eukaryota > Metazoa > Chordata > Chondrichthyes > Torpediniformes > Narcinidae > Narcine > Narcine bancroftii. The sequence continues at coordinate 73,699,821 of NC_091478.1, forward strand.
TATATTCGACAATAGTTTTTTTTTCCCCAAGGCCTATCAGGTTCTTGGACCTCCCCTTACCACCCCAAACATGAGACGCAGCAGGACCACCAAAGACCTGCCTGCACTGTTGAAATGCCACTTTTTATTGCACTATCCGTAACTTTGAATAATTATTTGTGCACCTTTCTCTTATATTTATTATCTCTTTCCACACAGGGTGTAATTTAATATGTACTCTTATAGTTGGGTCCTTTATATACAAAAAGTACCTGTTTGGCTGCAGCAAGTAAGAACTTTGGTGCTCATTGCACTTGTGTGTATGTCAATAAACTCATTATCAAATTTAATGCAAGGTTCTAAAAAAAGAAGAAACTTGCATCCCCTCCCAGTTCTGAGGAAGGATCGCTGTCCCAAAGATTTGACTGGCTTCTCCTTTTACGTACGCTGCTTAACTGGCTGAGTTCTTCCAGCACTTCTGTTGATGGTTCCAAAAAATGAAGCCTGTAGAAACCTTTAAATATTTAAGTTTACGATTTAAAAGTTTAACGTTCAGACTTATTGTCAGAGCACATACATGACTCTGAGATTCTTTTTCCTGTGGTCCAGGCAGAATTTCTACTTGTCGGTAGTGCAAAAAAAAACTATACTCAACAAAGACAAAAGAGCGAAATGTAAATAAAGAAAGAAAGGTAAACAAACTGTGTAATACAGAAAAAAAATTCAGTAATAAATAATGTACAAAGTAAGAGTCCTTAAATGAGTCTCTGATTGAGTTTGTCATTGAGGAGTCTGATGGTGGTGGGTAGCAACTGTTCCTGAACCTGGTGGTGTGAGTCTTGTGGCACCAATACCTCTTTCCTGATGGCAGCAGCAAGAAAAGATCATGTCCTGGGTGGTGTGGATCCTTGATGACTGCTGCTGCTCTCCAATGCCAACATTCCATTTTCTCAATGGTGGCGAGTGTTTTGTCTGTGATGTACTGGGCTGTGTTAACTATCTTTTGCCCAGCTTTCAACTCTGAGGTATTGATCCCCCCTTACCAGGCTGTGATGCAACTGGTCTGCACGCTCTCCACTACCTGCAATGAGCAGATGAATTGTCCTTGCCCTCCCCTCATTCTACTTCCATTAACACCATTAAGGAAGTGAGTTGAGGAAAAACACAAACTGCTTTAGGAACTCAGTGAGATATGATTATCATTGGAGGTTGGAGGATGGTCGACATTTTGGTCCATGACCTTGCATCCCAGCTTGTTGACGTTTCATTTCCTCTCGGTGTAAAACTAGCACCTTCTCACCACCCCCCCCCACCCCACTCCACGTACTGCTCCCCACTGCTGTGCTTATCAAGAATTAGTTGCAGACATCCCTAACCATTTAAAATAATGGCTGATAGTCAGAACAAACAGGCAATAAAGATCTAATGTTTTTCTTCTCACCATAACATGAGAAATTCATCAGAAGGTTGCCACTTTAAAGATAATATGACTCATGGTGAACTTTAGCACGTTAACTTGGAGGCTCTATTTCAGAGCAAACAAAGAGGTGCTTGAGGGACAGGCTGCGTCCATGGAGAGCAGCGATCAATCAGGACTCTTTTTTTAAAGAATTTGCAGAAGATTCTAGTACCTACAGATCTTGTATTTCTGTGGCCCTGGTTTAGAAAGCTTCTCCCACTTCATGTTCAACCTACAAGGGGTCGTACCATGGGCTCAACTCCTAAAATCTCAAACTCGCAAGTGCAGTAGTTTTGAAATGCAAGCCACTAGAACCCTGCTAGGATCTTGGAAAGGAATTTTAGGTCCTCTGGTGATATTTACTCTCAAAGTATGGTTTCCCTTCTCATTATTTGTTAACTGACTGGCTGTAATTTGACAAAGCATTCCATCCCTGTTGGTGCTGATGTTTTGGTTTATGAGGTAACATAAAATAATGTTTCTGTACTTGGACCTGCGTCAAGAAGCAGGGCAATTTTGATGCACTGGGAGCTTGACATACTCCAGTAAAATCAATCTTATGTGATCACTTTATAATAAGGTCTTTAAATTCTGCTCTGTCTTCTTGTACGTTTAACAGAATTTTTACATTTCTTTACAGGCAGCAAACAGTTATCTACGAGATCAGTGGTTCCATTCACTTCAGTGGAAGGTAGGTAGTGTTACCCTAATCTAAAAATGAATGACATGTGACAAATGCAAAAACTGACTATTCAAAGTGGAATGAAGCAGCCTAATTTTGTCAGAATTTGCTGGCAACCTCTGGTTAAGGTAGTGAAAAATCTAAGGGCTGAGAGAACCTCAATCCTATGTTCTGCAGTACAGACTTGTCCTCAATTATTTTGTACCACCCAGAGTCATTCCTATTCACTGCCAGCTTTTTCCAAAGAGATTAAAGTAAAATTAATTGGAGCATTGTCTCTAATAGCAGTTGGTCACAGGGGGTAGCATTCTAGAGGGTGAAGCCTTAGAAACCATTTGGCCCAGACACTGGTACCTGACAGTATCCCAAAAGTAAAACCAGTGCTGTCCAACTGGATGGAATTTTTTTTGGGGACGTACTGAACTTTTTGCTACAGCCTGAGAAGAGCAAGGTGACGTGCCTCAATGACTATGGGCCAGTGGCATCTACTGGGATGAGGGGTTGGTTAAGAAGAGAAGCAACTTCTATCTCAGGAAGGAACTGGACCCACTTCAGTTCACCTCCCATCACAGCAGGTCAAGAGCCGCTGCCAACTTGCTGGCCCTCCACTTTGTGTTGGGTACCCCTGGACCACAGGAGCACCTGTGTTAGGTTGTTGCTCATTGTCTACAGCTTGATGTTCAAAGGCATTGTACCAGTTAAACTCATGATCAAGCTGAAATTCTGGCCATTCCTCTGCAACTGGATCCTTGACTCTAATCAGTGTGGATCAGCAACATCATCTCCTCCGTGCTGACTATCATCACAGGGGCACCCCAAGGCTGCAGGCCTAGCCCCCTGCTTCACTGCCTGTACCTCCAAAACTGTGCAGCCCAAGTTCAGATCCAACTCAATCTATGGACTTGCTGACGACACCACCGTTGCTGTCTGAATAATTGGAAGTAATGTGCCAGAATACAGGGTGGAGATTGAGAACCTGGTTGGGTGGTGCCAGAACAACAATCTTGCTCTCATTATCACAAAGACCAAGGAGCTTATAGTATATTTCAGGAAGGAGAGGCTGAGAGACCATGAACTTGTCTGCATTGAAAAGAGGGAGGTTGAGAGAGTCAGAATCTTCAAGATTCTGGGAGTCCCTACCTGAGAACACCTTTTGTGAAGCCAGCATATTGAGGCATATCAGGGCCTCTACTTTCTAAGCAGTCTGAGGAGATTTGGCACGTCAGATACTCCATCGAACCTCTGCAGGTGGAGTATACTGAAAGGATGGATCACAGGCTTGTTTAGCAACACAAGTGCCCAGGAAGGCAGAAGGCTACATAAGACCGTAAGCACAGCTAGGTCTACTACAGACCCTGACCTCCTATCTATGTTAGGAGGTACATCAGGAAGGCAACCAATGTCATAAAGAAGTTGTCGTAGATACCTGCATGGGTCCCAGCCATGCGGGCCTCTTTGTTGGCTTTGTGGAGCAATCCTTGTTGCAAGCTTACATAGGCAAGGCCCCTCAACACTACATTGATGACTACATCGTGCTGCCTCATGCACCCGTGATGAGCTCGTCAACTTAATTCACTTTGTTGGTAACTTTCACCCCGACCTCAAACTGACAGTTCATCTCCAGTGACGCTCTCACCTTTCTTCATCTCACTGTCTCCATCTTGGGAGACCAACTTTCCACAGACATTTTTTCACAAACCAACCAACTACCACAACTACCATGACTTCACTTCTTCACACCCAGTCCCCTCCAAGGATTATATTCTTTTCTTTCAATTCTTCTGCCTCCTTCATATCTGCTTCCAAGATGAGATTTTCCAGTCAGATCATCCAAGATGTCCTCCTTGTTCCTAAAAAGTGGCTTCGCCTCTGCCACCTCTGCCCTTACCCACGTATCCTCCATTTCCCACTCATCTGCTCTGGTCCCCTCTGCCTCCAGACACAACTAAAACAGGATTACCCCTGCCTTCACCTGCCACCCCACCAGCCCCTGCATCCAACACCTTATCCACCACCAGACACATCTTCTCCTCTCTGACTTAAGTAGGCACCGCTCCCTCCATGACTCCCTCGTTCATTCATCCCTTCCCACTAATCATCCCCTTGGCACCTTCCCCTGTGGCCGCAGGAAGTGCTCACACCTCCTCCTTCACTGCTACTTGGGGCCACAAACGGTCCTTCCATGTGAAGCCTCAATTCACTTGGAAATCTGGGGAAGTCATCAACTGTATCTGATGCTCCCATTGTGGTCTTCTCTGCATCAATGACAGGGATCTCCCAGTGGCCAACCATTTAAATTCTGCACCGCACCTCATGGCCTCATCCACTGTCAAACCAAGGCCACCTGTAAATTGAAGGAGAAACACCTAATATTCCATCTGGGCACTCTGATGGCATTAACCAACGTCTCTGGTTTCTGCTAGTCTACCTTCCTCTCTTCCCCATCCCTCTCTCTTCTTTAGTCCAGCTCTCCATCCCCCTTCCCTCTTTCACAGAGCCATCCTCCCTCCCCTTTGTTTGCTGGTGTGCCCTCCCACCCTTATCCACCTATTACCTCCTGCCTGTCCTCTTCCCCCTCCCACCATTTTGATCAGGATGATAGTCTTTCTTTATAAGTAACTGTTCGGCTGCAGCATTCTGGGCATGTGTACATTATATATGCTTTACAATAAACTCATGATTGCCTGTATCATTGAATTAGTAAACCTGGCTTGGAAATAGGATGAAGCATAGCCAATGAATACAAAAGAATCGTCTGTGGATTTCAGAAGGGAAACAGTGGAAGGAAAGTTCAGGCTATTCTGTGACACATAAACATGAGGTTGTGCTCTATGAATCAGGCAGAATAATAGTTCAGTATTAGACTATGTTCGCAAGGATGATTCTGGGAATGAAAGGGTTATCATATGAGGAACTTTTGACATTCTCCAAATTCATTGGAATTTTTGAGACTGGGGAGGGGGATCTCTTTGAAACATTTTGAGTGTTGGAAGGCATGGACAGAGTAGATGTAAAGAAAAAGTTGTTTCCCATGGTGAGAGAGTCCAGGACAAGTGGGCACAACTTCAGGATGAAAGGGCATCAATTTAGAACAGAGATGCATAAGAATTTCTTCAGCCAGAGGGTGGTAAATCTGCAGAATTTGTTGCCTCAGGCAGTTGTGGGGATATTTAAGACAGATTGATATGTTCTTGATTAGCCAGGGCATCAAAGGTTATGGGGAGAAGGCCGGGTCGTGGGGCAGGGTGGGAAAATGGATCAGCTCGTGATTAAATGGAGGTCTCCAAGGGCTGAATGGTCTATTTCTGCTCCTGTGTCTTATGGTCCTAAATGGGTTAAAGAGCCTGCTTTTTGTGTTGTCATGTTCTATAGTTCTTTTTTTTTTAAACTTTATTTATTTGTTCAAAAAACAAATAATATATGACATATACAACAATTAACCATAAACATGAACATTATTTTTTATATATAGAAAAAAAAAAGAACCCCCCCGCCCCCCCGCCTTCAGCCAACTCTCCTAAGGAGAGCCATAAAGAAAGAAAAAAGAAAAAAGTATTAAAGAAAAATTAAATATACATATTAAGATCTAATCAATGTAAATTGAAATGTAAATATTCTGAATATAACAACCACTTATTAATAAAACAATTATAATTATCACACGAAACATACATAATTTTTTCCATTATTAAACAATATTTCATCTCATTACGCCATCTATTAATATCAATCATATTTGTATCTTTCCACGTAATAGCAATACATTTTTTCGCTACAGATAAAGCTAAATATACAAAAGCAAGCTGAAACTTATCTAATCCCAAACCTTTCAGAGGTTGCAAACTACCCAATAAAAATACTGTTGAATCTAAAACTATTTTAATCATACAGATATTCTAAAAATGATTGAATTTTCTTCCAAAAAGATTGTATATGTATACATGTATACATGACCAAACAGCATGAAAAGAAGTTCCAACCGTATCACCACATCTAAAACACAAATTTGATTCATGAAAACCATACTTTTTAAATTTTTCAGGTGTTAAGTATAATTGATGTAAAAAATTATAGTTAATCATTGCATAACGTGCATTTATCAATCTAGTTACACTATCATAACAGATATCTAACCAATCATCTTCGGAAAAAATAAAACCAGTGTCCGCTTCCCATTTACTTTTAGATCTATCCCAACCCTTTTTATCCATACCATCCTGTAATATTTGATACATAGATGAAATATAACCCTTCTCTGGTACCTTCATAAGAGAAGTCTCAAATTTAGTCATTTCAGGTAAAATCATATCTCTACCAAAAATACATTTTACCAAAGATCGAATGTGATAATAGAGAAACAGAGTTCTTATCAATACCAAAACTTTCCCTCATCTGATTAAAAGATAATAATTTACCCTCTTTAAAACAATCTCCCAAATTTTTCACACCTTTAAATCTCCAATGCAATAAACTTCGATTATGTATTGAAAAAGAAATAAGTTGATTATTATACAACTGAGTCAAAGCCGATAATTTACCCCTAGAGCCTGTCATTTTATTTTTCTTTATCCATAACTTCATTAAATGTTTTAGTATAGGCACATTATATTGTTGTAACAAATTTATATTCCATCTAAACAAAAATTGATGTATTTCAAATTCAGAAATATTTGCCATCTCAATTTTGGCCCAACTCGGAGGCCGTACCAAATCAATCAATGAACTAATAAATTTAAGTTGGGCTGCTTCATAATAATTTTGAAAATGTGGTAAACGTAATCCCCCCAACTCATATTTCCAAGTTAATTTATTCAAAGCTACTCTCAAAAATTTACCTCTCCATAAAAACTCCCTAACCATTTTATTCAAATCTCAAAAAAAAATATTATCAAGTAAATACGGAATAGATTGAAACAAATATTGTATATGCGGAAAAATATTCATCTTAATTGTATTTAGGTAAATCTTTCCATTTAATCAAATCAGTTTTAATTTTTTTCATTAACGGAGTATAATTTAATTTATATAAAGATTGATCATTAACATTCAAAATTATACCCAAATATTTAATTCGATCAGTCCAATTCAAATTAATAATATTCTTATAAACTGAATAATTTCCTTCACTTACCAGTAATATTTCACTTTTTTCCCAATTAACTTTATATCCAGAAAGACGTCCATATTGGATCAAACACTCCTTCAAGTGTAAAAGTGACTGAGCTGGGTTTATTAAATACACCAATACATCATCAGCAAATAAATTAATTTTATACTCCTCGTCTAAAACTTTCATACCTTGTATCTGTATATTTTGTCTTATCAACTGTGCTAAAGGTTCAATCACTAACGCAAACAAAGCTGGTGATAAAGGACAACCTTGATGAGTTGATCGAGTTAACTTAAAGGGTTCCGAAATCAAACCATTCATCAATACTCTAGCTACCGGATGTTCTATAGTTCTGTGGAGGTTTGCTTGGCTCTCTTGAATCTGTAGAGGGAGGATGTGGGGGAAAAAAACTATTAGGTACAATATTTAATGCACAAAACTGCTGGGAATCTCTGCAGGTTCTTCAGCGTCCAGAGGAGGCAAAGATATAAGCAACATTTTGTGCCTGAGCCCTTCGACAAGGTATGAACAAAAAGTAGACAGGCACCTGAATAAAAAGGTGAGGGTGAAGGGGAAGAAAGGGCTGGAGGAAGAGCACAGGTCCACAGCCAAGAGGAGGATATGGATAAGAGGTCAGGAAAGAGAAGCTGAGAATCGATCAAGAGAAGGCGGGGGGGAAGGGGGAGGGAAGGGGGGGGGAGGGTAGATCTGTGAAAGCAGAGCTGAAGCAAAGTTGACATAGGGGTAGGGAAAGGGAGAAATGGTGGTGGGGGAGGGGATCCATCAGATACCAGAGAAGTTGATGTTCATGCTATCTGGTTGGAGGCTGCCCAGACGGTAATGACGTGTGGTTCCTCCAGTTTGTGGGAGGACTCCACTTGGCAGAGCATGAGAGGTATAAAACTGTTACTTTCATTGTTTCATTCACAATGGTGATAACGGCCTCAGCAACTGTAGTCAATGGACAGTCAGCACTATGCAAGATGTTTGGGCAAAGTGGCATTTCAGGTCTCAAGACCTGAGCAAATTGAGAAATGAATGCACTCTCAGGGCATGGTGGTGGAAGTGTGTGAGTTATAGAGAGTAAACCTGTTGAATAGATGGCAGGAGGTGCACAGCTTTCGGTTGGTAGATAGGTTGGTGCGTCTTTGCTTCCACTGACATTAACCATTGATCCTCATGAGCCTTCAGATTGCCAGACACTGTCCTCCCAGGACTAACTGCATCTGCCAAATCTCCCCCTTCTTGCCAGAACAGGTCTGTGGAGTCCATGGGGAAGATGCAGTGCCGCAAGAGAAAACTTCTTGTGCCTTTCCAGACGAAGAGAGATTAGGTTTTCGAATAATTTCCACCACACAAAGCAGCCACAGTGAGCCACTCCTTCACACAGCCCAACTTTCAGAGTCGTGTAACACTCACAGGCACAGGTTGATCTGTGCCCTTTTATGTACGTTATTCAATTAAACCTCATCACCTTTTACAAATGAACAACGTTATTTTATGAAGCTGATTCCGAAATGTTCTCAAACTGATAACTGGAGACTGGCAGCTGAAAGACTCGCACCAGGCTGCCAGCTGCTGCTGGAGACCGTTTCATAGGGACCAGGATTCAAGAGGGTGCCAAGGGCAAGAATGACTCCTTAGAGCACACATGTCAAACTCAGGCCCGCGGGCCAAATTTGACCCATGATATAATTATATTTGGCCCGCAAGATCATATCAAATATGTATTAGAGCTGGCCCGCTGGCCGCCGCGCCAGTATAGCGCATGCACAGCTAATACTGCAAATCCCAGAATGCTTTGCAAATGCGTTGGCGCCGGCCCGTCAGCCTGCTAATCGCCCCCACCTCCTCTCTTTACTTTCATTAGCATCTGCGACCTGTCGCCCAACTCACGTGTAATAAACCCCTTACGAAAAATGGCCAAACGAAAGACAGAAAACAGGACCTTTCAAGACAGGTGGGAGGGAGACTATATGTTCATCATTTTAAAAGACAAACCTGTTTGTCATTGAAGCAAATTGTTATTTTTTTGACTTGTTGGCTTGTGAAAAAAAAATACATTTAAAAGGAGCTTAAAGGCTATAGAGAAATATTATTTATTGAATATTTTATTTCTCATTTGTTAATGCTTCTTCTGGAAAGAGTTTAACCAAAACTATTATTAAACATTTATTTTAATAAGAAAAAGTTTAACATTACATATGTTGAAAGAAGAGAAAACATGCAGATGTTGTTGAAAATTTTCAATAAATATTTAGTTCGGCCCACGACTTAGTCCGAGTTTTAATTTTGGCCCTCTGTGAATTTGAGTTTGACACCTGAGTTTTGCCAGTAGATCGATCGGAAGCTGTGCAACTGCAGGGGCTGTGGAGCTGGGGGGGGGGGGGGGGTGGGGGGCAGGAGGAGACTCCACACGGGCGTTTGGTGGCTCTAAGGGGACTCTGCTTCTCTTTCTCCAATCGTTGGGGGTGCTGGGCAAGGCTAGTGACTTCTATGTGTACCTTGAAGACAGGCAAAATTGACTAATAGCACATGAGCCCTGGCTTGCACCCTGGAGAGACCATTCCAGCTCAGTGACTACCAGAAGTGCAGTACCCACAGTCAACCATCACCAACGGAGTCCACAAAAAAAATTAGTACATGACAATAGTAGAATCTTGATCTTGACTCCCAGTATTCATGATTCCCATTGTTCTGAAATTAAAACAAATAATTATCCGTACAACTCAGTGTCTAATATTAATATGTTCTGGATGTCAGGATTAGCTTGGCTAGATCTTTTATGATTGACCAAATGATCTTCTTCTGAGCTATAAATATTTCTGTGAAATAAATCATGTAAAATCACAAATCCTGAAAAAATCACTTTGAGAAACGAAAACTGCTGCACAATCTATTCCCCCACCCATCTCCTCTCGCCAGGAACATTAAAAGAAGCAGTTTCCCAATGGTTATTCAGCTGCTGGGTTCGCTTTGGCACAGAATTCTCCGTGAGAAATAAATAGAAGAGTATTGAGACAGACACCACACTCTGCCAGAGGCTTATAAAATACTGTGACAGGTGGGTATCTGTGGCAGGATGATGACAATGGACATCTCACAGAAATAAACCAATGCTAAGAGGATGAGATGTGCACCTCGTGTGTGTATTTCCAGCCTTCAGCATTCCAGCGGTAAAATTAATCAAAGTTCAAATTTAAAGTTTATTGGACATGGCATCACATTCAATACTGAGATTCTTTTGTCCTGCAGGCCAGGCAGAATTTCTACTTATCTTTAGTGTACACCGTAGTCAAGAAACAAATACATACACAAAACAAAGAAACGTAATCAAAAAAAGAAATGTAAACAAACTGCACAAATACCGCAACAACAAAAAAAAATTCAGAGATAAATAATGTAAGAGTCCTTAAATGAGTCTCTGATTGAATTTGTTGTTCAGGAGTCTGAAGGTGGAGGGGTAACAGCTGTTCCTGACCCTGGTGTATGAGTTAGTTAATTGCTATCACTCGTGTGGATTGAGCAACTTCTTTTAAAGGCATCGTATGCATGGAGGCCAGCAATATAATTTCCTGAGGTGCATATTATCCCCACCCTGAATGCAGGATTTCTGGCAGTTTTGAAGGAAATGAATGTTGTGACCATTTTTATCAGTGTGGATCCATGAAGCAGGTTTCCCTAATCCATGGCACACCTTTCCTGTTGTTCTGAGGTCTCCAGGTAGAGAAGCAAATAAATATGCCAGAGGCAGAGCCAAATTTCTTTGTAAATTTAGACGTACAGCATGGTAACAGGCCATGCCGCCCAAATACATCAATTCACCTACGACCTCCCGTATGTTTTTTTAAGGGTGGGAAGAAACCGGAGTATCAGGCGGAAACACACGCAGACACGGGAGAACATACAAACTTCTTACAGTGCCGATTTCGAACCTGGGTCATTGGAGCTGTAATAACATTGTTCTAATTGCTATGCTAATCTTTGCTGATCCATCTTGATCAAATCTGTCAGCCTTTAAAATGCAAGGTAAATGTGCTCGATGTGTTTCACAAATTATAAGAAGGTAGCAAGGATTATCTTATTAATAGACTTGCACCTGAGTCTTTCAGTGCAATGTGCCTCAAGGGGTTGTGAATTGTATGTACCTAGGTACCTCAGGAGAAAACTAAAGATTCATTATCCCCTTTGTTTGGTTTGTCTACACTTTGCTTTTGATACGCAGTCTACACAGAATTTCCATTCTTGTTTTGAAGATTAAAGACTAGTGCAATAAAACCTTTGAGTATGTTTCTTGGCACATGAAGTTGTAAATATCATTATTTTCAGGCTTGCTTTAATGTACAACTAATTACTGTCAGGACATGTCTGCTTGAAGCCTGTAAAAGAGGAATGAAGGTGTCAGCTTGATTGTGCTGGAAAAAACTCAGCAGGTCACGCAGCTTCTACAGAAAGTAAAAGGTTTTGAAGACCTCCTGGCGGTGGCCGCGGATGTTATCACCACAGATGCTAACTGACTGAAATTACTCTTCTCATGAGCAACGCCAGCTCATACCCAGTGGCTAAAGAGATCCTGAAGGCCTAGAATCATAAGAAAGTAAATGAGGTCTATGCCAGGCACATCCTGGCCATCAGAAAGCAGCGGCTGGAGACTCAAGCGCCGAATACCTGTGGACCCTCTGAAGCCTATACAGAGTGTGCGGCTGTAAGGCCATGACGGCCACCCAGAGCTCTGAGGACCTCATCTGGGACACTTACATGGCCGGTATCCACTCCGGGTATTCAATACAGAGACTCCTGGAATAAAAAGTACTTGATCTACAAAGGGCGGTTGAGCTGAAAGAGACATTGCAGGTGGCCCTCCAAAATTCAGATGATTACTCAGCTGTCACTTGGCTGCCTTGGGCACTGCTATCTCGGCACAGGGGATCGTCCTGCACTGTGAACGACTGGTCGCCTACCCTGTCCCACTCCTCTAGTGAGCTGACCTTGGCGCCATTGTGGGTGATCTCCCCAATTGCCTCTTTGGCAGGCAGGGTAAGCACCCGAGGTAATGCTACCCTGCCAAAGATGCGTATGCACTTTTCTTTTCTTTGGCTTGGCTTCGCGGACGAAGATTTATGGAGGGGGTAAAAGTCCGCGTCAGCTGCAGGCTCGTTTGTGGCTGACAAGTCCGATGCGGGACAGGCAGTATGCACTAGGTGCAGGAAAAAGGGACATTATGCCAGAGTTTGCCAGTCCAAACCATCTGTGAAATCTAGCTGCGCCGCATGTGGAGTGTCACCACTCTGGACAGTGCTATCGCGCCATCTCCTCTACAAAGCAGCAATGCCATGTGCTAGTCATAGGTGCTGCCATTTTGGACTGGGCGCCAAATTCCATCTTCCCAGGCATATGACACCATGAGGGAACAGCGAGAACAGTCATCTTGGGGTCAAGGGTGACCATTTCAGGATCGTGAGCACCCATCAGACTCAGAGATCGAGTCCCTTGCCCTGAACCAAGAGGATCCATATGAGCTCGCCATGATGGGTGACCAGGTAAATGGGCATGTACCAACTGCTTATTTGATAGCAGGTACAAAAAGTTTTATCCACCCAGATACCGCTAGGCACCTATCCCTTAAAGTATAGCCCGCCAAACACAAGATGTCCCTCGCGTCCAAATCACACATGGCAGCCATCCATGGATCCTGTGTAGTGATTCTGACTCTTCAAAGCATAGTTTACAAACATTTCAGTCTACTTGTCATGCCACTACTTGTGCCCCATTGCTACTGGGGCTGGACTTCCAGTGCCAACTTCAGAAAGTGATATTGAAATTTGATGGGCCCCATCTCCCCCTTCCCCCCCTTACTGCTTTCAATGAACAATTTACAGATGGCCCGCTGCATGCGACCTGTGGCCTCTCAACCCTCAAGGGTGACCCCACCCACCCCCCCAACTGTTTGCCAAACTCACCCCAACTGCAAGCCAGTGGCTGCCAGGAGTTGACTGTACTGTGTGGCAGACAAGGTGCTCATTAAGTCGGAGGTTCAGCGCCTGTTGGGCAAGGGCATCGACGAGGCCAGCAATAGCCCTTGGAGGGTCCAGGTGCTTGTGGTAAAGAACGGTGAAAAGAATAGGGTGGTCATAGATTACAGCCAGACCATCAACCGATACACGCAGCTCAATGCATACCCTCTTCCTTGCATATTTGATATGGTCAACCAGATCTCACAATATCGGGTATTCTCCACGATTAACCTGAAGTTGGCATATTACCAGCTATCTATCTGCCCAAATGACCGCCAGTATATGCATTTGAGGCGGATAGCCACTTTTACCACTTCCTCGGGGTCCCTTTCAGTGGCACCAATGGGGTCTCCATCTTCCTGCGGGGAATGGACCGCATAGTGGAACACTATAATCTGGAGGTCACCTTCCCATACCTTGACCTGCAAGATCACGATGCAAATCTCCATAAGCTCCTCCTGGCAGCAAAACGTCTGAACCTTACTTATAATGAGGACAAATGTGTGTTCTGGACAGCATGATTAGCCATCCACGGTTGTATGGTTGAGAACGGCGTCTTTGGCCTCGACCTTGACCACATGTGCCCTTTGCTGGAGCTACCTCTCTCACCTACCCTCAAAACACTGAAGAGATGCCTCGGATTCTTCTCATGTTACGCTCAATGGGTCGGCCAACTATGAAGACAAGATTTTCCCACTGGTCATCACATTTCCCCTGCCGGCAAAGCCCAAGCTGCATTCAACTGTATCAAAGATGGCATCGCCAAGGTAGCCACGCATGCCATAGATGAGTCCACCACCATTCCAATTGGAGAGCGATGCATCTGACTTTGCCTTGCTGCCACACTCAACCAAGTGGGCAGGCCTGTCGCCTTTTTCTCTCGTACCTTCCAGGGCCCTGAAGTTCGCCACTCTTCCATCGAGAAGGAAGCCCAGGCCATCATGGTGGACGCAGTGAGGCACTATCTTGCTGGAAAATGATACCCTCTCCTCACGGGATCAGCAAGTGGTGCATTCATGCTTAATAAAAAGCAAAGGGGCAAAATCAAGAACGATAAGATCCTCAGATGGAGAACCAAAATGTCCACTTACAACCATGACATCCTTTACTGGCCCGGCAAACTTAACGAGTCCCCGGACGCTCTATCCCATGGGACATGTGCCAGTGTCCAAATGGACAGACTGCAGACCCTCCATAATAACCTTTGTCGCCCTAGAGTGACTAGGTTTTTCCATTGAATCAAGGCTCTGAACCTACCATACTCCTTTGAGGAAGTCCAGACAATAACTAAAAACTGCCAGGTCTGTGCTGAATGCAAACCACAATTCTGACTGGACAAGGTGGACAAAGCTACCCATCCCTTCAAGCGCCTAAGCATTGATTCAAAGGCCCCCCCCCCCCCTTCTCCAACCAGAATGTCTACTTCCTTACAATCATCGATGAATACTCCTGTTTCCCTTCACCAACCCATGCCAGGACATGACCACAGCCACTGTTGTCAAGGCCCTCTGCAATATCTTCATGTTCTTTGGGTACCCCGACTTTAACCACAGTGACCAGGGGACCTCATTCATGAGTGATGAGCTGCGGCAGTGCCTGCTGGCCAGGGTCATCACAATGAGCAGGTCCATCAGCTATAACCCTAGGGGAAACGGGCAAGTGGAAAGGGAGAATGCCATGGTCTGGTAAATCCTCCTGGCACTGAGTTCACGGGGCCTCCCCATCTCCCAGTGGCAAGACGTCCTCCCAGACACACTCCACTCTGTCTGGTCACTTTTATGCACCAGCCACCAACAGCGCACCTCATGAACAGATGTTTACTTTCTCAAGGAAGTCTGCATCAGGGACTACACTGCCTGGCTTACCTCCCCAGGACTAGTCCTGCTTGGGAAGCACGTCAAACAATCTAAGACTGACCCACTGGTCAAGAGGATCCACCTCCTCCACATTAACTCCGAGTATAGCTGCATTGTCTTCCCTGACAGCTTGAGGACACGGTCTTGATCCAGGATCTGGCATCATCAGGTGCCTCCCCAACCACTACTGACCACCAGCAGACACTTACCCCACTTCTTCTTTAGGGGTCGCTGAGCTGTTGTCGCCAATGATGCACCTGTACCCCCTCACCTGTCCCCCCCCCAACAAACTGTAACCGGTGATGACAGGCCAACCCCACAAGCTGCTCAGGATACTATGGCATCGCCCCACATCGCTTGCTGAGGCAAAGGAGACCTCCTGACAGACTTAAACTGTAAAATGTATAATATGTATGTTTGCTTCATTTTTTTTTCCTCACCATGCAGGACTCTTCTTAAAAAGGAGGGGTGAATGTGGTAAACCACTTCTATGCTATGATTGAGTGCTGCTGGCTGGACATGCCTCCTAAGACAGATCCCACCCATAGCCCCCTGCATGCTCCCCATGCCTCGATCAGTCAATGATGGTAGATGGAGTCACGTGATGGAGTAGTGGCTAGTCGGGTGGAAACAGCCCTCTCCAGAGAAAAGAAAAAAAACCATAAAATACAGGAAGAGAAAGATAAAGTTACAAAGAGACAGAAGATGGCACCCAAAAGAGAGAAAGTAAGAAAAACAGAGAAAAGGGAAGAAGGAAAATCACTGGAGAAGAAAGAAGAAGGCCTTACCTGCACATCGGAGCAGAGAGCCACCATGGAGAGGAGCGGCCGATCTCCGGTGTTGGTGAGTCCCCAGAGGAGCGGTGTCCTCCCGACCGGCAGGCTCCAAAAATGCCTCTCAGAGCCAAGAAGAGGTGTGCAACTGCGCATGTGCGAAGAGTTGCGCATGTGCAGTGCGCAAGTAAAAGAAAAGGTTAACGCCGACGGGAGGGGGTCTCAGCTGAGGAGCAGCCAGCTGCGGAGTGGCCAGCTGAGAGATGCCCAGTATCGGGGCATTCGGCTGGAATGAAAAATAAACAAGAAAGAAAAAAAGAAGAGTGGTGAGAAAGAGAATGAACAGCTGGAAGAGGGTGAGTGGTAGCGGGGCGACCGACAGGGGGACGACCTGCAGTAGGAGACCCAGCAGCGGGTCGACTTGCAGCGGGAGGTCCAACAACGGGTCGAACTGCAGCAGGAGGCCCAACAACAGGAGACACAGCAGCTGGAGGCCCAGCAAGGATACAGAAGCAGCTCACCAGAGAAGGATGAAGATACGAAGATACAGAGAAGAGAAGAAGATGACACAGACATAGATACAGACACAGAAGAAGAGGAGGAAGACCAAGAATTTCAAATGAAAGAAGGTAAAATAGAAGGACAAAGTTTAGATAAAGCCTTTTATGAAGAACAAATGAGGTCATTAAAACAATGGCTATCATTAGAATTTAGCTCAATCAAAAGAAAAATGAAAAGAGCTGAAGACAGAATCCAAAGCTTAGAGTTGGTCATGACTGAAATAGGGAAAAGAGTAGAAAATGTGGAGGAACGAGAAGCTGCTGTAGGAATGGAGATAAATGATTTAAGAGGGAAGTTGGAAGTGAGTGGAAAAAAAATTAAAGAGACACAAGATTTATTGTCACAAAAAACTGATGTATTGGAAAACTACAGAAGGCGAAACAACATAAAAATAGTGGGCCTGAAAGAAGCCAAAGAAGGGTCAGATATGAAAGAATTTATAAAAGGATAGATCCCAAAGGTTCTGGGAACAACAGATTCACATGAAGAAATAGAAATTAAAAGGGTGCATAGAACGCAAGTACTGAAACCGCCTCCACATCAAAAACTGAGATCCATATTGGTAAAATTTCTAAGATATATGACAAGAGAAAACATACTGGAGCAGGCAAGAAAGAAGGTTAGAGAAGACAATAAGCCGTTGGAACATAAGGGACAAAAAATATTTTTTTTACCCAGACTTAAGCTTCGAACTTTTAAAGAAGAGGAAGGAATTCAACACGGCGAAAACAATCTTATGGAAGAAAGGGTATAACTTTATATTAAGACATCCAGCAGTACTCAAAGTATTCATTCCTGGGGAACGGAATAGACTGTTCTCGGACCCAAAGAAAGCCCAAGAATTTGCTGAACATTTGCAGGACAGGAGAAGAGAGGAGGAGGAATGACAAGAAGGAAGACTGGCAAGAAAATATACAAAATTATGTAAAAATATAAAGTAAAGATAATGTATATATAAAAATTTTAAAATGGATAAGAGAAAGGGAAGAAGGGGGAAAAAGAGAGTGCTTTGTTATAAGTATAAGAAAATAGTGTTCTCTGGGGGGGGAGAATAATGGTCACTGCAAAATCGGTTGACACTTGCGAGTAAGTTCGCAAATCGAGTGGAAAGGGGAGAATAATGGTCACTGCGAAATCAGTTGACGCTTGCGAGTAAGTTCGCAAATCGAGTGGAAAGGGGAGAATAATGGTCACTGCGAAATCAGTTGACGCTTGCGAGTAAGTTCGCAAACCTAATGGAAAAGGGCGTTGTGGTTGCCATCAAGGGACAGGAGGCAATCCAAGGAGGGGAGGTTCATTTGGGGTTAAAGGGTTATTGCTTGTGGGGATTGTTGGGGTATTTCATGTCTTAAATGCGTTGTCATATATTGAGATTAAAAAGGAAAACTTAAAAAACAGTAATGGAAAAAAGGGATGGAGGTGGTGAAGAGGTGGAAAAGAAGTGAAAATAAGGACGTAAGATGGCCATGTTAGACCATATGATGTCCAATATTTACTGTTTTTGGAGGGGGATGGGAAGGGGGAAGGGAGGGATGGGGGAAAAAAGAGAAAATGTCACTGTGAATATTTAAAGAGATACATCTGTAAATATATTGGTTGATATGGTTCATAGTGCGATAAATAAAGAATTTTTTAAAAAATCAGTCAGAGGTTGATGGCTGTTCCAGTCTATAATTAATAAAAGCCTGACAATTTCACAACTCCAGTCTTTTGTGATTATTGATGGTGTATCAATGTTCATATGGGAATATTGGGTGCAGTTAAATTATGCTGAAATACACTTCTGGGAGTGAAGTTCTAAGTGACTCAAAATAAAAGCGTTGTACTTCAGGACAAAGGGCATTTCTGACTTGGAAGCCTTCTTGGTTTAAATGGAATGACTTCTGATATTCTGACAGATTGTATTGAAAACTTTTTAATTGTCTCATAAATCGTCTTCAGATTAAACGCTTCACGTATCTGTGTCTAGCTGAGAGGTGCAGCAGTATTAGGCAGAAGGTGGGAGAGAAAAGAGAAAAGTAAGAATGGGAGTTCAAATCAACTCCCACCATCCCATCTCTGTCAGGATTCAAAGTCTTGCAGCAAAACTAACCTTGCAAAGGAGTTTCACAGTTTTTTATTGACCTCGTTCAGGAACTCACTGAAGGTCAGGAGGTGCAAGAGTTGTGATCATGATCCTGAACTCAAACTAACAGAATTTGTGACAGGTTTGTCCGCAAGCTTGTGCTGGTTGAAGAGTTTAGGATCTGGGGATAGATTGCAGATTTAAAAAGTTAGAGTTAATTGTTCAGAAAGTGATGGCTGAGAGTCTGGTACTTTATACTGCAAATAGCTATTTATTCTAGGTCAAAACTGTTAATTTTAAGTATGATTGCTGGATTTTTTTGTTCACCAAAAGCATTAGGGATTTTGTGGATGTATGGGGTTAGACCATACATCAGTTTTAGTCTTATTGAATGGTGGACTTCAGAAGAAAAATGTGTTGCTTCCAATTCCTCATTCCTGCAGTCAGTGTTACATATGGCTGGGAATGGGGAGTTCGCCCAGGTAACTGAAATCTACTTGCTGTTTTGAAGGCAGAGGCGAGGTAACTGTTTCAATTCATGGCCTATTTGGTGGAGGCATTCCATCAGATTTTACAGAGATAACCTTAAGCTTAATCAGTGTTGAAATTCAGTCTTTAATTTGAAATTATTGTCAATGGCTGTTGAAGGGTAGAAGGATTATTTGGAATTACTGAAAGCCAAAAAGTCTCTTTCTATGTAATTCTATCAGTTCATGTTTGTCTTCATCTGAGTCATTCCCCTCCCATCCTCCTTCCTCCACTCAAATCCCTACCCTCGTTCATGTACATTCAGTAGATCCCAGTCTCTGTGATTCACATCACTATCAAGGTAAAGATGTTTCTTCTGAATTCCTTGTCTTGGTCACTGGACAGTCACGGTGAATTGGAACAAAGGTCTTTATAATTATCTTAAAAATAACGGCTTCTAGTTTTGTTTTCGCTCCCAAATAGAAACCAAAGAAAATCCTGAAACACTATTTGTAGATGGTTTATTCAGCTGTGAAACTTAGTAACTACAGTCTGGCATGGCGTAGGAAGGTTTATGGTAGTGAAGATTTAAGATGATTGCTGATCAAACAGATAAAAGTTGTTTGGGATGTTTAATCAAAAGTGAGCTTAAGTTTATTGAAGTTGTTTCTAATCAGTAAGAATAGGATGTCTCTCAAATCCATAAGACACAGGAGAGGAAATAAGCCATTCAGCCCATCAAGACTGCCCCGCCATTTAATCATGAGCTGATCCATTTTCCCACTCAGCTCCACTGCCCGGCCTTGAGACCTGGATGCATTATGATGTGTAGGCAGTTATTATCCATCAAACAGTGCAGCACAGGTACATAACCTTTACCCCATTTGTCTGTGATGACCATAATGTTCAAATCAAACTCCACTACTTGTACTTGACAGATATTCCTCCATGTCTTTCATATTCATTAAAGCCTCTTTAATGTAACTTATTGTATCTGCTTTCACCACCTCTGGCAGCCTGTTCAAGCACTTACCACTCTCTGTGTAAAATATTTTCTCCACTCATCTTCCTAAAATGAGTGCACTCAAGTCTGTGCTTCTTATTTCCACACTGTCTCAATAGTTGAGCCCACCATTAGGTCCTCTCTGAGTGCAGCTGTAACACTCTTCCTGATTACCAATGATCTGTCTCCACCTCCTTTACCTCCTTCTCTATCCAGTCCGAAACAATGAAACCCAGGAACAATGAGCTGCTCCCTGGCAGCCAAGTCTCTGAAATAAGACCATAAAATATAGGAGCGGAATTAGGCCATTCAGCCCATCGAAACCCTTCCGCCATTCCATCATGAGCTGATCCATTTTCTTACTCAGCCCCACTCCCCTGCCTTTTCCCCATAACCTTCGATGTCCTGACTATTCAGATGCCTATCCATCTCTAACTTAAATACACCTGTTGACCTGCCCTCTACAGCTGTCCGTGGCAGCGTATTTCAGAAGTTCGCCATTCTCTGCCTAAAGAAATTCCTCCACATGTCTATTTTAAATGGCCACAACATCATAATTCCAAGTACTGATTCAGGCTCTAAGTTCACTTTTCGTATCCAATGTACTCATTACATTAAACACACCTCAGGCCACAGTCTCGCTGTGAGCATTCACTTGTCTTTCCTGCATTTCCTTTCATGCATGCTTGCTTTAGCATCTGCCATCCCCTCTTCTCCTGCATTTGCTACCTTGCAGTTCAGGCTCCCACCCACCCATCCCCCGCCACTCTAGTTCAAACCATCCCAAATAGCTCTTTTTCCAGTTTAGGTATAGCTCATCCCTCATGCAAGTCCCAAATGCCCTGGAAGAGAGCCCAATGATCCAAATATCTGAATCCCTCTAAATAAAAGAAACAGTAGAAAAAAAAGTCTAATGTGCTGGGCTGTAATGTCGACACAGCCCAGAACATGACAGGCAATGCTCTCCCCACCATCGAGATAATCTACGTGGACTGCTGCTGTCGGAGAGCAGTAGCAATACTCAAGGACCCACACCACCCAGGATGTGCTCTTTTCCCACTGCTGCCGTCAGGAAAGAGGTATACATGTCACAAGATTCATACCACCAGGATCAGGAACCGTTGCTATTACCCCTCCACCATCAGACTCCTAACAACAAACTCAATCATTAAGGACTCTTACTTTGCTCATTGTTTATTACTAAATCATTTTTTTTTTCTGAATTTGCACTGTTTGTTTGCACTTCCTTGCTTACATTTCTCTCTTCCTACATGTATCTTTTCTTGAGTCAATTTTACACTACCGATAAGTAGAAATTCTGCCTAGCCCAGAGGAAAATGAATCTCGGCGTTGTATGTGATACTTTGACAATAACTTTGAATTTTAAGTAGATTATTTTAAGGGAAACATGCTATTATCCCGAAACTGCAGTGGAAGGGTGGCAGATCTTTGAGGAACTGTGGGATTGGAAGTTTGCACTCAATATAATTAATTCTCAAGGAATTCTGATAATTTTCCCTTTGAGTTAAGCTATATTTAAAAAAACTCAGCAGCATATCTGGAGAATTTTAGGACAAGAGGACTGGAACTATATCTAAAGTATTTAATTGATCATTTCTTTCTGTAAAGGAATTCTGTCTGCATTTTTATCAAAAATAATCAATTTACAAAGATTCCATCACTTCATCATAACAATTGAGAACCAACATGCAGAGGGAAATAATCGCAATGGATAAAAATGATCATTTTGAGAGATGGGACAAGTTTGTTGGCCAGGAGAAAAGATTGTCATTAACACATCCTTCTGCTTTACAAGATTTTTAACCTTGAGAGTTGATTGCAGCTTTGACTTTGGTTACAGAAGCTGTAAGTAAGATGAATGACACTTGAAGAGAAGCCAGAGTTCCATTTCATGATTACAGTCTAGTTATCAGTTACTGGAAAAGTATAGGTGTGTTTGACTGGGCTACGTTCAACTTTGGAACTTTATGTGTTTGATTAACCACCAGGCCAACCCAATGCAGATTTGCATAGTGAGGTGCAGGATTGTGTTAAATGCAAATAGAGGCATACTATCAAGAGAGTGATGAAAAATGCTGCCCTTTTATATGATATCCAAAAATTAGATTTACCTGTAATGCAAACTTAATTTGAGGAGCACAAGAATATGTCAGCATCATGCCTGAAGATGAATATTACCCTGGCTATAACATAGCCAGCCATGCAAGGTGGCTGTCTAGAAGAAATTAAATGGTTCGTCCATGTTGTAAGTCACAAGAAAATGTAGCTTGCAATTTGGCAGATATGGAGGAAGAATAAATTTTGTCTTGTATTCTTTTCACACTTGGCCAAGATTAACTTGGCTGGTCTTTTAAACTAGACCACAGCACTTGAATAATTTGGAATACTAGAGCAGAAATCTACTGAAGGACCCATAAAAATTTATAATTGGAAGAGAAAGGAATATAAAGTATAGTTTATTTTGTGTTGAAATTTGATAGAACTATTTCTAATTCTTCTGTAACTGAGATGTGAATAGAGAAATGAAAAGTATGTTGAACTGTCCCAAGAGATAGAGATTTTTTTTGAACTGGAAAAGGTTTTGGCTTTTGCATTTTGACATGGAGTTTTATAAGAATTTAACTGCTGTATTTTTTTAAATGCCACAGTAAGTCTGCTTATGACGCTCTTCAGAATTGGAGAAGATTATAGACAGGAGGCACCAAATGTGGTTGGAGAAATAACAGGACATTGATTGTACAGTTTTGGTATGAGAGGTCAATGCTAAAGTGTAAGGGAATATTTAGATTGATGTGCAATACATAAAAGTGCAGGGGAAACCCATGCAAGTATAAGAAATAAAAGGTAGCCCTGTAGCCAACTGCTACAAAGAAACATACACACTCGCAGTGTGGGAGGATAAGCTCTGAGATTTATTGAGTTTGGAAAGGCTCCTTTTATACAGTTACCCTCCCCCACCCCCATCCCATTTGTTTGATTGGCTGACATCAGCTGCATGAATAACAATGGTGGGCAAGAACATTCTTGCATGTGAATACCCTTCTTCCCCAGCCTGTTATTGATCTGTTAGCTGGGCAGCTTGGCCAGCGCCATTTTAGGGCTGCTGGTCTTGGACTGCTCCAGGTTTCAACTGCGCCGGTTCGCTGCGTTAAGGGACATGTTACAGTGTGTTATGCTGCTGTTTACTGCCGCATGTGATGTGCCGGCTCGATCTCCACAAACCAATGTTTTGGGCTTGAGCCCTTCGTCAAGTTATGAGCACAAAGCAGGCAGGCACCTGAAACCAGCTGGATACATGCCATTCTCACCTTTCCTTTCTCCTGGTCTCTTCTCCACATCCTTTTTTTCTGTTGATCTCCTTCCCCCGTCATTTCTTTTATTCAGAGGCTGCCTGCTTTTTCCAAACTTTGAGGAAGGGCTCAGGCCCGAAACGTCGGTTTTATATATTTACCTCCTATGGAAACTGAGAGACCTGCTGAGATCCTCCAGCGTTTCTGTTTTTACTCCAATCATAGCATCTGCAGACTTTCCTGATACTTAGGAATATTTGTGTATCTCCTGAAAGGGGAGGTAAGAAGTACATGAAGAGTTTCCCCCACTTCAAAAGATTCTCCGTTGACTCGTTGATGCAACTAAAATGAGAAGAAAATGGCATAGAGTTTCATTATTCTCTGTCAATTTTAGGGCTCCCACAGGAATACTCTCCTGGACTGGAACAATTTCAGATCGGGGTCTTTGGCGATGAAACCCTCACACAGAACTGATAATTGTTTTTTTTTTGGCCAATCATTTGTGGATGTGAGCATCACCAGCAAGTCCAATGTTAACTGCCCTTTGCCAATTGGCTTTGAGCTGGTCCTGTGAAATGGTGCAGTTCGCTGGTGAGGTCGACCCACAGTACAGGCAAGGCATTTGAGGCTTAGACCAGTGAAGGTTGAAGTTTATTGGTCACATTATACCTGGCACAATGAGAAGGGTTCTTGTGCAGGCAGTTTAACAGGTTAACTTTAATGTGCATACAGGATATAAATCAGGAGAGCTAGAGCACAATTACAGAGTGATGGCGACAAAATGATCAAATCAGTACAAAGTACGTGAGTACTGTTACAGAGTTGATTCAGGAAGGTGGAGATTTTTTTAATCCTGTTGGCGGGTAATCTCACAAATTAGAGCCTTCTGCCTGAAGGGAGGATGGTGAACAAAATGCGTCTGAGGTATGATGGTCCTTCGGAATGTTGTTGGCTGCCTATCCCTGGTACAAAATGGTGTAGCCAGAGTCCATGAACTAACAACCTCGTACTCAGTGTCATCAAAGCCACAAAGCTGATTGCAGACTTTAGGAAAGGAAAACTAGAGATGTACGATCAAGGAAATCAGAGGTGGAGAGGGTGAGCAAATTTATATTCCTGGGACTGACTATCTTGGAGGCCGTTTCCTGGACCCAATATACTAATGTCGTCGTGAGGAAAGCACATCAGCGCCTCTACTTCCTCAGGAGTTTGCAGAGGTTTGGTATGACAACAGAACCCCTTTCAAACTTCCACAGATGTATAGGGGAAAGTATACCTATGGGCTGCATCACATACCTCTGAGTGAAAAAATCCTGCAAAAGGCCATGGATCACGGCTCAGTACATCACAGGTAAAACCCTCCCCACCATTGAGAAAATCTGCATGGAATGGTGGAGAGCTGTCATCAAAGATCCACACCAGCCAGGACACGCTCTGTTCTCACTGCTGCCATCACACCACCGGGTTTGGGAACAGCTGCTCCCCCTCCACCGTCAGACTCCTCGATGACAAACTCAATCAGAGACTCATTTACGGACTCTTTCTTTGCACATTTTTAAATTATTGAATATTTATTTTCTGTATGGCACAGTTTATTTGCACTTCCTTCTTGTTTACATTCCTTACTTATCTTTTCTTGAGTAGAGTTTTTGTGCACCTAGCAACATGTAGAAATACGACTTGGTCTGCAGGAAAAAGAATCTCATGGTTGTATGTGATGTCATGTGTGCTCCCTGACAAAAATTTAAACTTTGAAGGGATGGGAATTTTATGTGATGTTTCGACGCATTTGGTCTTGAGCACGACAATTCCCATACTTTGCTCTGCACGTATGCTTTTGACGGTGCACCAGTAGAGGTTGTTGAGGGACGTAGGGGGACATGCTGAACTTCACTGGCCACCAAAGAAAGGCGAGGTGTGCTTTGTTGGTGTTGCACCAACGTGATTAGTCTAGGTCTGGTCATTGACGGAAGAAAGAAGTAGGCTATTTTCCAAATTGGGAAAGACTTCAGAAAGCAGAAGTCCAAAGGTACTTAGGAGTCATGATGCAGGATTCCCTGAAGGTTGGTCACGAAGGAAGAAGATGCAATATTAGAATTCATTTCGGGAAGACTAGGGTATAAAAATAAATATATAATGTTGAGGCTTTTTCAGGCATTGGTGAGTCCACGTTTGGAGTATTGCGAGCAGTTTCAGGCCCAATTATCGAAGGAAGGGTGTGATGGGATTGGAGAGAGTCCAGAGGAGGTACATGGGTATGATCCTAGGTATGAGAGGATTAACATATGAGGAGCATTTGATGGCTCTGGGCTTGTACTTGCTAGAGTTGAGATGGATGGGTGGAGCATGAGAGGGAAATCTCATTGAAACATACCAAATATTAAGCAGAGTGGATGCGGTGAAGATGTGAGAGGGTGTAGGTCTCAAGGGCACAGCCTCAGATGAAAAGGACATCCCTTTGGAACAGGGATGAGGAGAAATTTCTTCAGCCACAGCGTGGTGAATCTGTGGAATTCTTTGCCACAACGACTAGGGAGATCACATCATTGAGTATTTTGAAGTGGAGGCAGATAAATCTTTTGATTTGTAAGGTCTTGGAGAGAAGGGGTTGAGGGGAAAAATACATCAGCCATGATTTGAATGGTGGAGTAGACTCAACAGGCTGAATGATGCAATTCTGCTCCTGGATCTTTTAAACTTATGGAAATATACACTCCCAAAAATTTGAAGCTATCCGCTCTCTTCATTTTAGTCCCAATGATGTGAACAGGGGTTTGATCGCTGTCATCTTTCCAGAAAACAATGATCGCCTCCTATGTCTTATTGGCATTGATGGTGAAGTTGACATGATGGCACAATACTGTCAATCTTCTTTCTGAATTCCATCTCAGTATTATTTGATACACGGCCTTTGATTGTGGTGTCATCAATGTATTGGACGATGGAGTTAGAACAATATTTGGCTGTGGGTGTTGTGGGTTTAAAGCAGAGGACTGAGTGCGTGTCCTTAAGGAATTCTGGTGACAAGTACGATTGTGGAGGAGACGTTGCAACCCAGCTTCACTGATTGCGGTCTGTTAGGTAACAATGGAGAGGAAAAGGAGGTAGTCTTCTCGTGAGTCAGTTGCTCTTGTCCTGCTGCTTGGGAAAATTATGGAATTCTGCTGTGATACAATTACCACATGGATGTAAAATATTCCTCTAAACTGGGATTCATTGGTTGGAGTTCAAATTTGCAAATAATTGAGCTGTACCAATATCCCAACCTTAATATTTCAAGCATTGGCGAACACACATTTCCTGTGAAATGAAAGTTAAAAATAAATGGAAAAGAATCCTTAAGATTGTCAGTCGAAAAGAGCAATGAACTGTTTTATAAATCTGGATTATAGCAGAAAGTAGCTTCCACTATTGGGTAAAATTTGCCTTTACCCCCTTCCGCACCAACACCCCTTTCAAAGTTTTGCTTTTCATTAAGAATATTTGCCTGGTTTCATTAAAATTGGGCCAAAAATTCTATCTGACGAAAGTTCATATTTAAAAACGTCTGAAGAAAGTTGCTTTCAATCAAGTGAAATTGTGTATTCACGAAGTTGTTTTTATAGTTAATTCAATCCTATTCAAGGCTATGTACATAAGGGCCGTACAGGATATGAATGTTATCTGCATTTATGAGATATACCTGTGTTGGAACTTTTTGTTGAAACTCGGTACTTCCTGCAACATTGTACATTTGTTATCGTCAAATCGTTTGATAATTCGGAGTGTCCAATGAGTTTATCATTGGAATGCTACAATTTTTGAGAAGAACTTTAACGTAATGCAAATTAGTTCATGAAAATGTCATGGTTTTTAAAGTTGGACCA
The DNA here is from genome assembly GCF_036971445.1 of Narcine bancroftii. NCBI lineage: Eukaryota > Metazoa > Chordata > Chondrichthyes > Torpediniformes > Narcinidae > Narcine > Narcine bancroftii. The sequence goes on from NC_091478.1 coordinate 73,726,968, forward strand.
ATTGGGTTGTGACTTGAGTATAGTTACTTTGGAATGCTTTAAAGACTACAGCTGTTTCAATGGCTGTTTTTTTTCACCACAAAATTCCATAACACCTTATTAAAATGACTGTTTTGCAAAGACATCAATGAATGTGTAAAGATAATAAATAATTTATGTGTGATCATTGTTGGGGTCAAGCACCTCCAGTGCATGCATAACATATGATTAAGCTTCTTCAGCACTCTTCTATCATGAATTATTCAGCTTAATACACATTGAAAACAAAGTTGCAGATGAACTTCTTTAGCCAGAGGGTAGTGAACCTCTGGAATTTGCTGCCATGGGCGGCTAAGGAAGCCAGGTCCTTCATTGTGTGTATTTAAGGCAGTGATTGATAGTTATCTCAATAGTCGAAGGTTATGGGGAGAAGGTAGGGAGGGGAGTGGAGCTGAGTGGGAGAATGGACCAGCTCATAATGGAATGGCGGAGTGAACTTGACAGGCCAAATGGCCCACTTCTGCTCCTATATCTTATGGTCTAATAAGTTTACAAACCTGTGCTTGCCAAGTATTCCAATCTATAAGCTATTGTGGTGATAGATATTTCCCTCCTAGTATTGCTTTTTATTTAAAAAATGTTGCTTGTAAGTTCTTATTTGGATCAGTTTTTTCACAAAATAATATTGCCATTTTCTTATGAAAAATATTCGCAAGTTGGCCCTTAAAAGACATCAGTTCAGTTCAATGCATCCTGTTCATAATTCTTTACACATAAAGCGATGACATATTAAACGAGGGTACCTTCTGCTTTAAAGTGAGTGAACATTATATCTGATGAGTATTTTTATCGGTGGTATTGCTTGCTTTGAGCAGCATTATGTTTGATCTGTCATTCGATACTGACTGATCTGCTGGAAAGGTATTCTGGTCACTTTGTTTCTGCCCAAGATACGCTTTGTTGTTTTCTTTAAGAAAAGAGACTGTTTCAAAAGATTTATATTGTGCTCAAGATGTTTTGATCGTGAAGTCTTTCAGTTAACTCTGATATGCAACATTCTGTTTATCCCATACTCCATCGTAGTAAATGATCTCAAGATAATTGGAAGAAATGACACCCAATAAAGTTAACAAATGCTGTATCCAGAATGCAAATGGACTTCTGATTTTTAATACAGCCCCCAATATTCTTACAGACATTGGGTATGATTCTGATTTTCAGAAAGATGGAGGTGGAGTTTAATTGCAGCAGATTTCTAGAATTGCAATGAATTTCTGGATGGGCAGGTTGTCTTGCTAGTGAAGGTTGGACAGGCCAGGCTTGTATTTGATGGAGTTTAGGGGAAGGGAATTGATTGAAACATTAAGGTCAGCCGTAAAAAAAAAAGCACTATAAAACAAACCAAACTTGGTGTAAACTGTTGTCAGGATGGCACTGAATTTACAGCACCTGTTCCTTTTTATATTTGCAAATGAAATATTCTAAACATGTTAGACATGTTAGACATTGATACTGTCAATGAGCCTGTATGAGCCTGTAGTTTTGTGAAGTAACTCGTCTTGATGCTGTAAAAGTTCACAGAAAGTTCAAGAAAAGATCTTGTCAAGGACAGGTTTCAAAAATGGGTGGAAAACTCCTTTTTCAATATTTTTATTGGTTTTTATCAAATACAGTACCACTCTGATTATCTGAAATTGGATTCTCTGAAATCCTCATTTATCTGAATAATTCAGATAAACAAGGATATCAGAAACAAATCAGAAATCCTCATTTATCCAAAATTTTTTCGCAGCCAAACTGACCTCACAGGTAGAAAAATAAATTCACCCAATACGAAATTAGAACGATGATTGTCCTCATTTCAGGTAAATCTCTCCTCTCTCTCTTTCCATTTCCCTTCCCTTATTGGTTTTTCTCTCCAACTCTCATTCTCACATTGCATGCCACTGTCTCCCAGCCACAAGTGTTCAGAAGAATCCCTTGTCGCGGCATCATCAAGGAGAGTGGCCTCCCAGGCAGGAGCAGGACCTCAGGCTCTGGGCAGGATTGGAACCTTGGGCTCCCAGGTGGGACCCTGACCTTGGACTCAGTGGCCTTCTCTCTCCTCCCCTCCCTCCCTCCTTCACACACCGGACGCCGACTCCGAATCCTTCCCTCGGCCTATTTCTCCGATGTGTTTCTGTGTGTGGTAGGCTGAGGGGAGGATTCGAAGTCAGGATTGCGGCGCCGGGAGATCTGGTGACCAGGGGAGATAGGAGCTCACCGACTCGCCAGTGAATGTTCCACCAGCCCGGGAAGCCTCCCCGGGGATCACCGGCAGTGATGAGGGATGTGAGGGATCGGCAGCGGCGGTTGGATGTTCTTGGTGATCAGTGGCTGCGTTGGGTTTGTTTTGATGATTGGTGGTGGTCAGCATTTGTTTGGTGAGAATTAAACATTATTTTAATGTTTAAAAAGCCTTCCCTTGTTGTTTGCTGTTATTTTCTGTTGCTATTCGGCTGGTTTTTTTTTAAATTACCCGTTCTCTGAAAAATATTCTATAAGTCTGCAACAATTAAATAAAGTATTAACAAATCTCGTATAGCAATGCAAATAGTACTGAAACATATTACATTAAAAAGAAAAACACTAGACCAAATATCTAATTCAATCTCCTCTCTTCGGAGGCTACTGACTAACACAAACAGTCCTCTACTAATAATAAAAAAAGAAAGATAAACAGTGGGTTCAAAAACCAAAGAGTAGTTAATCTTACAAATTTTGAAAGGAATTGAGAAAAGAAACTCATAAAGAAACAAAGTTAAGATTCGTTTCAGTAGTGGAACATCTAATTTTTTCCAAAGTCAGACATGCCATCATATTGGACAACTATTGAGAATAAACGGGAGGGACACCATCTTTCCATCTCATTAATATTGGCCCTTTTTGTGATAAGGGAGGCGAGAGCAACTATGTCGGATTGTGAGGCAGTCAGAATTAAACCACTTATTCCAAAGAGAGCTATCAAAGGATTTAGAGTTAAATTAATATTATGAACTAAAGACAAGGTACTGTATCAATATTAATATTTGGGGTCACATACATACACACATTTTAAAACAGATCTTATTTGAAAGACTGAAGAAATGCTGAAGAAAAGCACCTTTCACAAGTAGGTGTTAATTGAACTGACAATGAATGACCATTGTTTGGAACTGGAGACAAGATGGCTAGTGAAAGCTCTTTCCAAGGGTTTTGCCAGAGTGCACAGAAAGGTCACTCCTGGATTGTTTACCTAAGATAACAACTTGAGAAGAAGAAAGAATTCCTGTTGTTTGCTGGAGAAGATGGGGGTTTTGCAAGACATGAGTCACATGCTCTCTTTGGAGTTTCAATGGGAAAAGAGAGAGAGTTGAGTTAACAGCTCAGTCAGTCAGTGTGTGGGACACTGACAAGTAACTGAAAAGTGCAATCCAGGAAAAACTGTTTGAAACTGATGAAAGCAAGTTCCAGAGCAGTAGATGGCTGGAAGTGCTATCTGTCTGATGTTTCTCTTGAAATAGAGGAGGAAATGGAACTCTGTGGTAGCTTGAAGAAAGAGGTTACGATCTGGAAGACCCTAATGGGGCAAGTTTCATCAGCGAGACCCTAAGGTGACTAGTGGTGGTACCTCAGTTGTTGAAGTCCTGGAGCAGCAAATATCTCTATCTGCAAACCCTACAAGCACCTTCCTGAGCAGTAAACATTTACCTTTCAAGCACCAAGCCTGGTGAATTTTATACATGTTCAATTCTGTGCACAGAATGGTGATTGCCTGCAACCAGAGAACTTGGAAGAAGGAGAAGTGAGATTGAACTGTGAACCAAATAACTTTTCTTAAGTACCCACACACACACATTACATACACATGCGCTTAGAATTAGAAGGGGGTAATTTGTGTTAGTATAGAGTATAGTATAAGTGTAGAGTTAAGTTAAAGTTTGATTCTATTTTCATGTTGAAGTTGATTAAAAATAACTTTTGTTTTAAAAACCACTTGTCTTGGTGAATTGCTGCTGGGTTTTGGGGTCCTTTAGGCTCGTAACAGTACGAAATACCCCTTCCCAAAAATTGGAAAGAGAAGTACATAACCAAAATGTATGGTACAGTGTACCACCTTCCGTTATAGATTTATCAGAGTTAGAAGAGAGATTATAATAGAATTTAGCCAATTGAACTTTGGAATAGTGGGACCATTAAATTGTAACAATGAATGTCTAGCACACAGAGAGGATAAATGCACTCATTTCAGAATAGAATTCCATGGGTGAAAAATTAAGCTGCAGGTTTTCACCACCTTCAACGTTTGTTTTCAACAAGGCAAATTGGAGGATCTTTAACACTGCTTCAGTTTAGATTGACAACAGCAGTTTCATTAAGGCAGAGCTTTGCTGTCCAGGACGATTGTCTTTGTTTGTGACTGTACAATACATACAATGCGCTAATCGATATTTGTTCAAGTCAAAGCAGTTTTGTTCACCAGCCCTACCCAACATTGCGAGGGGAATATACAGGGCCTACAATTTTCTGATCATTGGTCCCATCAAAGTTTCCACTTGATATCTCCTTACTGAGTCAAAAAAAAACCTCAAAAGTGCTGCTTTGATGGAATTGTACCATCATGGAGCAGTTGTATGAGATGGAAAAAAGACTAAAATGTGGATAGTTCGAAATTGGGATTGACCTTGTCTCACCAAATAACCATTTCTGCCAGGTGGCTGGTATAATGATTGTAATCGTGTCAGGACTTCTGGGAATGAAGCCTGAATTCTCTGATGATTGTGAGAACTGAGAGAGAAACTATTGTGAGTCTTAGCTGCAGAGAGAGCAGTGGAAGGAAATATCTCTGATCCGGTGAGACCAACTGAACTATTGTTACTGTCAAGTTTATCGTCATGCATACATATGTACAATGTACATATGCACCAAAATTCTTACTTGCTACAGCCAAGCAGGTTCTTGCAAAGAAAAGCTATAATTGTAAATGCATTGAATTGAATAAAAAGGGACAATAAATTCATAGGATTGATATCAATATTCACAGTAATGCAAAAGAAGTGATTTGCAACTGTTCAGACACTCATTTTGTGCTGTGGATCCGTCAACAATTATCGTACCAAAGGGAGGTTCAAGAGTCCGATAGCATATACATCCATGTCCCATAATTATTCAGTTACTGTGAGTAAGTCCGCAGCAATTCAGAAAAAAGTGATTGCCAACTATAGGAAATAATATTCTGTATACCCAAACTGATCCAACTGCCCTGTTCTCTCCCCAGAGCCCTGTATCAGTCCCAACTAATCCCATTGCCACGCTCTCTCTCCACAGCCCCCTGTTCGTCCCCTCTCTGATCCCATTGCCCCAGTCTCTGCCCACAGCCCCGTGTCAGTCCCTACACGGATCCCACTGCCCCGCTCTCTCCCCACACTCCGTGTTGGTCTCCACACTGATCTCTACTTACAAATACAGTGTTTACAGATAAACTCCAGTATCTTATATAGTTTTGCTAAGTATATAATATGGTGTTCACACAATGTCCACATCGCATAACGCCCAATTTCACAAAACGTATCGTGGGCGTTAAGCAGTGTATACCTTTACACTAAAAATGTCACACATAACTTTTATATGCTGTAAGGCGTCCATAACATTAGGAGAAAGAGAAGCAACGAGAGTCCCTTCAGAGTCGCTTATGTTTTTGAGACAGACTTTGCGTGATTTTACTGGTCTGAAGAATGTCTGACATCTTGGCATTGGTCATTCACACACGAATGACCAAAACTCCAAATCTCCGTTTCTTTATGCGAGTTTAGTCAGCATACCGGAAGTGTGGTTAGTCAGGATGTGGGACTTTCTCAAGTTGTTCACAGAATTCCTGCAGTTCACTTTAGACTGCAGGCATTCTGGGAAATTGACAAGGGGTCTATAAGGTAAAAGTTTGGAATGGCAATGGCACCCTCATTCCCTTTCCAAGCTTTTTACACAGCATGCATTCCGGGAAAATGGGAATACGGCGGCTGTGTAAAACAAAAAAGCATAATTGAGTGTCCGTGGATTCACCTCCAGTGCTCCCACAGCCTCGGTAACCACACAGTTCAGTTCATTGGCATACTAAAGGAAATATTGTGCAATATTACATTTTATGTTCATTACAGGACAATAAAAGAATCTTGAATTTATTGGTGAGGTTTTTGCTTTTAAGTGCCTGTATCATAAATCAGTGGAAAATTTTGTGTGGATTACAAGTTCCACACAGTAACACACTGTCCATTGTACACAGTGCCTAAGGGAATCATGTCCCATTGAAGAGAAGCAATTAGAGAAGCTCTTTCTGGTGATGCAATTCTATATGTTGTGAAGCATTTGAAAGCTATATTTGTCAAGGGAATTCAGTTTCTTGTTAACCAATGTTAACTGGATCATGATGGCACTGTATGAGCTGTTGATTCTGGTCATCTGAATGAGTTCACACCCTGTATACTTTTGGCACTTTCCAGACTCAAGTAAACTCATAATTTGGAAACACTTATCAATTCCTCTTGAAAAAAATATGAAAAGATTAGTTGGCTAAGAATTTGTTTACTTGCTTGCAGACACGTAATTATATTAAATGGGCTGGAACAGAAATTCTGTCCCTTTATCTGGTGTCTGCCAAGATAAAAATGTTTGTCCAATATCTTACTGTGAAAACGGCAACCTGTTTCTTCTAAGAGGAAATGTTTTCCCAAATTAAGTGGATGTATTTTTGGATCTAATTTTGTTGATCTTTACTTCAAGTTTGCATCTTCTTGATTTTTGTTCTAACTTTTCTTTCAGAAAAAGATTTACAAATATAAAAAGGTTCTCAGTAACCCAAGTCGTTGGGAGGTGGTGTTGAAAGAGATTCGGACTCTCGTGGATATGGCACTATTCTCACCTCTTCAGGACGATTCCATTCACCAAGCTCCACTGGAGATCGTCTCCAAACTCCTTTCTGAGGTACACATCAGTTCAAGTCAATCAAGATGATTTGGAAATTGGCGATAGCAGTTTTACACAGATGACTCAAGAAGATAGTTTTTGGTGTCTGTTTTAAGGGGTGAAGAAAAAAATTAAACGAATCAGGGAGGTGAATATTTAATGATATCCAAAATAAAAGCAGATGCCGAAAATTTTAAATAAAAGCTGAATATGATGGAAACACTCAGCAGGTTAGATGGTATCTGTGCAAAGAGAAACGATTAACATTTCACATCTGGGACCCTTCAACAGAACTGAGCTAGAGAAAAGCCATTGTGACTGCAGAGAGGGGAAGGGAAGGGAATATTTCTAATCTGGTGAGACCAAATGAATTATTGTTGCATTAGGAGGGGCCGTTTGGGTCAATGTATTTCATTGTTGGGGTAATTCAAGGGTGGGCTCACATTCCACCTTCAGTATTCCCTATGCCATAAGTGTTTTGTGAGTGGACAGGGAAGGATGAGAACCACTGCTCTTGGTCTATTTGTTAGTGAAATATTTTGCTTGAGAAAAATTGTCTTTGGCCCATTTTCTTTGGAGTTATGAAACCATGCACATAACAAGTCAATTAGGTCCTTAAAACAGTGGTTTTCAACCTTTTTTTTTCCACTCACATTTGCAACTGGATCAGAGTGGGAGTGGGATGGGGTACTAATGTCAAATTGTTATTTCAATTCTGATATTAAAGGCTGAAACATTAGAAGCCTTGAAGAGACTCTTAGACAGGCACATGGATGAAAGAAAAATAGAGGGTTATGGGCTAGGGAGGGTTTAGAACTTGCATTTAAAGGAATATATGGGTCGGCACAACATATCGAGGGCCGAAAGCCCTGTACTATGTTGTAGTGTTTTATGTGTCGTTTTTCATACACTTATAGAGTGCATGGAAACAGGCTCTTCAGCCCACCAAGTCTTTTTTTTTATATAATTATTTTAATTTTTCACACTGTGAGCCATATCAACCAAAATATATACAAATGTTTCTCATTAAATATGCCCAGTGGCATTTTCTCCCTTTTTTCCCCCCAACCCTCCCTTCCCCCTTCCCATCCCCCTCCAAAACCAATAAATATTCAACATATACAGTACAATAAAACCATAAAACAAAGTCTTCACACAAGGAAAAATAAACAAGAAAAACATGTCATCTACTTTTACACACCGGATCAAGTAGTTTTGTCTTCTTATCATTTTTCAGCCCACCAAGTCTAGGCTAACCTTTAAGCATCCCTTTACACTTATAAAGTCACCAAATCATTCCACCAATTCTCCCCACATTCTCGGCCTGGATTCCATCTTAGTCACCCATACACGAGGGCCAAATTAATCTACCAACCTGCACGTCTTTGGGCTGTGGGAGAGTACCTGCAGCAAACCCAAGTAATCACAGGAAGAAAATGCCAAGTCCACACAGATAGCAGTGCTGATCAGGATTGAACCCAGGTGGCTGAAGCTGGCAGTGGCACCTCTACCAGCTCCACTAGTCTGCCCTTGTACTGTTATCCCAATACTTACCACAATCCTTATCACCATTTTATTGTATTTCATGTTAACCTTCAGCAAAATTCTGTGGGAGTAAAAGTAATCTTCAAAACTAATAGAAAACTGTTCAACTCACTGCAACTGCTCTCCAGAACTAAGATCACCAAACTTCAATAATTGAGCTGCGGTTGGCAGATGTGCACGTGGTTTGAGACAAAGCTTCAAGATATTAAGGGTACATTCACCGAAACTTGACAAGTTGATCAGCCTTACACTCCTCCAACTTGCTTCCAGAGCACCACACCATAACTCTATAGGTTCACCACAAAACATTGGAGAATAGGGAACACAACTTAGATCATGGGAGCCATCTCTTGATGAAGACAGGCGTCAGTGGTGAAATGCACCATTTGAAAATAACTGGTGTAAAATATATCTGATGATCAAGATCTCAGATCTGACACAAAACAATACTTTTGAAACCTCAAAATGTTTATATTTAACGAAGAGATATAGCATGGTAACAGGCCCTTCCAGACCATGAACTCCGTACTACCCAATTACACCCATGAGACCAATTAATCTACCAACCTTGTATGTCTTTGGAACGTGGCAGGAAACCGGAGCACCCAGAGGACACCCAGGTGGTCAAGGGGAGAACATACAAACTCCTTACGGACAGTGGCAGATTCAAACCTGGGTCACTGCCGCTGTAATAGTGTTGCACTAACTGCTACCAAAACATGCCAACATAATAAAAATGATAGTCATCCTTACTTTATGATGCACTGGTACAATTTGACAGGATTGTGGGTTTCCTGCAGGTGCTGCAGTTTCCTTCCACCCTTCCAAAAGTAGTGGGGGTTGTAGGTTAATTGGGGTATTTGAGCAGCAGGGCTTGTAGGTCAGAGGAGCCTGTAATTGTGCTGTATTTTTAAATTTAATAAAGGTTTACCCTAAGCTGGGCCATATTAGCATTGATTTTGTGCCACAAAGATGATATATTGACTTTTATCAATACGTTGTTTACTTTGTTTCTCTGTTTATGTTATGTGCACCTTCACTTCACAGGAAGCTCCGTTCTTCTTTTGATGTTCTTTTGGGAGAAGGGGGATGAGTTGCAAATTAATGCAGCATATATATTTTAAATGCAAAATGCATCTTTTGTAACGGTATCCCAATTATCAAAGTGGTGATACGTTGACAGATATTTCCCATATTTTTGTGGTACTTATTCACTGACTACATTGGCCAATTTCTCCCACTAGGAGGTAAAGATCATTCTAATATTTTATGTGTTTTGTCCAACTGCAGAGCAGCAGGCCATAACTTCACAGTTAGAATTTTAAGCCAGAGAATTGTGCCTCAGGTGTCCAAGTGCTGTCACCATCATTATGTTGCTATTATGGATTGGAAGGAAGAAATCTGAAGGGTCCATACATTTTTTAACTTGTGCTACAATTTGTTCTCTGTAAAAGGATATTGACCTCTCTCACTCACTCACTCACTCTCACACACAAATAAATCTCATTAGGTCTTTCAAACTGCCGTAAAATGGGGTTAACTTGCCCAGTTAGTTCCCTACTGACAAAGCAGCTGGAAAGGGTCAGATCCAGTCAGTATCATCCAAAGTCAATCAGGTCCCTGCGCTACCTCGGAGGTAGTCAGGAAACCCAGTTAAACTTACCCAGGTCGCGTCAACAGGTGGCTTGAACAGCAAAATGCCCGGTCCACTTACTTAAGCTCTGGTGTCACAGGGAAACCCTGGCTGCAGTGTCTGTGGGGATCGAGGGGGGGGGGGAGAGGGGATGCTGCCAGGGTCTGGGGTGGAGAAGTTGGGGGGGTGAGAGGTCACTCCCACGAAAGGGAGAGATGGAAGCTACAATCGAGGTGGGGGGGGTGGAGTGAGGTCGCTGTCATGGGGGAGAGGTCCATCTCACCGGTGGGAAGTGGGGGGGGGGGGTGCCACGATCAGCGAGAAAGAGGTCGCTGCCATGAGAGAGAGGGGAGAGGGGTCGCTGCCGCGGGGGCAGAGGGGTCAGCTACCACAGGGGCAGAGAGGTCAAATGCCGTGGGTTGGAGGGAGCACAGAGACTGACAGCTGGGGGGGGACGGGGGAGATTAGTTTGCATGACACGTCACTTACCGCATCATCGTGGGGTCGGGATCCCCCTTAAATCACCTGTTTGGTGATTTACTGGGGCTATCCCCCCTCAGCTTAAAAGGTGCTGGAGGCACCTTTGTCTCACTAATCACTCCTGGGTCCCAGGAGGGCTACCCGGGTGCTGCAGCTTAAAAGCACCTACTGATAGAGGCACTGACATCACTCGGTGGGTGCGGACCACACTGGGTGACACCAAAATGACTGTCTGTAAAATGATTGTGCAGTGTTTCAACAGAAATGTATTTTTTTAATAAAAATATTCCTGTAGTTAGTTATAACAACAAAAACAGTTTTTGTAAGCCCGTCTTACATGTCTTATATGCCTACAAAGCTAACTCTTTGTTAATTAACTTTTTGAACCTTCTAATGTGCTCCGGTCCTGTGCCTTTCTCTTCCCCCCCTCCCCCACCCTCTGCCCCCAAGCTCAGCACCACTGCCACCTCAGAGGTACAAGGAACACACACCTGTTTCTTCTACACTCGGTGCACTTGTATACTCAGTCCATGGGGCAGGGGGGGTGGGGGGGTTGGAAAACAGTGACACCAATCCTAGTGATGCCACTGGATAGAGAGAAGCTTTGCTGCCACCAGGGTACTGATGAGATCACAGCTTTGGAGATGGCATAGAGGAGGTTCGCAGAATGAGGAGGTCAGGTTAAGAAGAGAATGATTGGGTTGCTGGGTCTCTACTCATGGAAATCAGAAGTATGAGAGGGGATATTAAAAATAAATTATGAAAGGGATTAATAATTAGTGGCAGGAAATTTGGCTCCACTGGTAGGTGAAACTAGAATTCAGGGGAGATGATTTAGGATGGACATGATTTGGGACTGCTTTTTCTCAGAGAGTGGTTAATCTGTGAAATCCTCTGCCCAAGGAAGCCGTTGAGGCTGCTTCACAAAATATACTTAAGACGCAGCTGGATATATTTTTGCATGGTTGGAGAATTAAAGGTGATGGGAAAGAAGCCATTTGGGGGAGTTGAGTCCACAGCCTGATCAGCCATGATCTTTTAAATAGAGGAGAAGGCTCAATGGGCCAGATGTCCTTGTCTTGCTCCTATTTCTTATGTTCTCCTCCCCTCCTTCCCTGTCTCTGTCACCAAGGTTTTTAAAATTTATTTTTGTTTCTCTTTACAGAACCTTAAGCTAACAACCCAGGAGCATGAAAACATCATTGTGGTAAGTCTGTATCTATCACTGTTATAGTGTGTAGATAAAGTACAAGCTGTTGCAGAAACCTTTGACACAGCCAAACTTTGTTTTTACTTAAGTCTTAAAAAAATTTCTCTCTCAAGAAGACCATACTTAATAAAAGCAATGATTTGACAACAGGATACGTTGGACAATGCACCATTCCTCCCAAGTGTCTGGTTACTATTTTAAGGAATTCAAAACAATTAAAGATATTGATTAAAAGTCAAGTTGACAGAAGGCAGAAATTGGTAGAAGATGGAGTGTATTCTGCCCGGAGTTCGGTGACCAGTGCTGTTCTGCAGGGATCTGTTCTGTGATCCCTGTTCTTTATCATTTTTATCAATGACTTGGAAGAGGAAGTGGAGGGGTGGATTAGTAAATTTGCAGACAACTTGATGGTTGGAGGTGTTATGGATAGTTGTTTTATCTAAATGGTTACCGTAGGTTACAAGGGGATGTAGACAGGATGTAGAGTTGGGATTTAGATCAATCCAGAAAAAATGCACTTTGGAAGATCAAACTTGAAGGTGGAATACATAGTGAATGGGAGAATTCTAAGGAGTGTTGAGGACCAGAGGGATCTTTGGGTCCAAGGTTGCTGCGCAAGTTGATTGGGTGGTTGAGAAGGCTTGTGGTGTGCTAGCCTTCATTTGATGAGAGATTGACATTAGGAGCAGTGAAGCAATGTTGTAGCTGTGTAGCTCTGTAAGATTCTGATTAGAACACACGGAGTATTGTGTTCAGTTCTGGTTGCTTTATTACAGGAAGGATGTGGAAGCTTTAGAGAGGGTGCAGAGGCAATTTACCAGGATGCCATCTAGATTAGAGAACGTGTCTTCTGAGGCAACATTGAGCAGGCTCGGGCTTTTCTCTTTGGAGCAATGGAATGGGAGGCAGCTTAATAGAGGTGTATAAGATTAACCAAGGCACAAGTAGAGTGGACAGCAGCACTTTTTTCACAGGATGCCAGTGGCCAATACCAGAGTACTTGAAGTTAATCTGTGCCTCTTTCAGAATGGGTGTCCTGTTGCGAAATCTAATGTTTTTGTCGTATCATTTTGGGTTTTTTTCAACAGCACAGTAGCCCACAATATAATTCTGACCTATATAAACCGACTCCACAACAATCTAATTTTATCCAACCACAACCATAACCCTCTATTTTTCTTATATCAAGTGCCTATCTAAAAGTCTTTTGAATGACCTCTCATTATATTTGATGATCAGGGGAAATGCTAAATGTCCCTTTAATCCAAAAGGGTTTTCCACATTTAAAGGACCTAATTTTTTTTTTCAAAATTAGTCAATGCGCAGATGGTTCTTCAGGACATCTCCATCTATTTAGATGGCAGCCCCAAGCAAAACTCTGTTGCCCAGAATTTGCAGCCATTAACAGCCCCTATTGGCTCCCAAGTGAAGACTCAACTTATCTGGAAATACCATCTGGCGAATTCAGAATTGGAGTGAAGGGTCAGATGGCGTTTTCATCTTTGGTAATCCAGATCAACTCCAGCTGACCAAATGTTTGGAAAGGCCTTAGATTGTGACTAAATATGACTGTTTGGCTTGGCAAGAACTGTTGAAGCTGGCAAGAACTCTGATTGTTTGGAATCATACAGCTCAGAAAACAGGCTCTTCAGCCCTTCTAGTCTGTGCCAAACTATTATTCTCCTTCGTCCCACTGACCTGCACCTTGTCCATAAGCCCCCACCCCCATACTCCTCCCATCCATGTACCTATCCAAATTTTTCTTAACCATCAGAAACTTTTATCAATGCATGCTGTTTAAAAGTGTACAGAAAATTGAATTTTGACAGTGGTGGAGGCAGTCTTTGTCGTGGGAAATAAGTGGGCTGAGAAACTCAGCTTGGAATCAAAGGGGACACTTCGCAGCCAAGTCTGCTGTCACCTGAAACTGTCCAGGGAGGGTGAGAACTGATGGTGCCTGATGCACAGTTTGCAATAGGGGCCCCAAGATGATCGCTTTGTTTTCCCAAAAGTATTATTGCAGTAAATAGTGATTCATCCAGGTTTGTGTCTGACAGGAGGGAGCCATTAGGAGAATAAGGCAGGTGTAAGTAATCTCATAATTAAATTTTCCAAATTGTTCAATCTGTAACTGAGTGCTTTTCAATCTCATTCACGTGGCATCAGACACAGAAATACTGCACCAGCTACAAAACAACTTGTGACACTCTTGAATTTACTAATTTTGCCTGAAATCAACCTCAATCGACTTTAAAAATGACTTCTTTTCTGAAGTTTGAGATTTTATTTTCACATGGTGTTTGTGTAGTTTTAAGGGTTAATTATTATAATGCAAACTTGAAGATAATTTCACAGGGTAAATGTTGGGATTTGGGCGGCGCGGTTAACATAGCGGTTAGCGCAACGCTGTTGCAGTGCCAGCGACCGGGGTTCCAATCCCGCGCTGTCTGTAAGGAGTTTTTAAGTTCTCCCAGTATCTGCATGGGTTTCCTCCAGCTGCTCTGGTGTCCTCCCACCCTTCAAAAACGTACAGACGTTGTGGGTAATGAGCTCGTGAGCTGGAAGGGCTTGTTGCTATGCTATGTGTCTAAATTTAATATATAACTGCAATAGGAATGATTGAAATTGGCATTTGTCCTGTTCATCTCCATATTCCTGTTAAATATTTCTCATTTCTAGTTTACTTTTAGACAACACCAATAATAATTTGGGGAACTAAACGGACTGAGGTGTTGCCACCTTCAGCTGTTTCTTCAATGAGTTTCCTTCTCATAAGTTCAGAAAAGGAGATGTCGATGATGACGCAGTGTTCATTTCCATTCGTAACTGCAGAAAAGAAACAGGCCTTGCTGCAGTAGAATCACTGAACACTGGGACACAGAAACCATCTGTAAGGATAAGGAGGCAGATTCATGGGAACTTTTTGTTATTCATTTTCAGGAGTTGGACATCATGACTGGCATGTATTGCCCATGTCCATGTGTTGTGTTGCCCATCTCCATGTGTTGCCCATCTCCATGTGTTGCCCATCTCCATGTGTTGCCCATCTCCATGTGTTGCCCATCTCCATGTGTTGCCCATCTCCATGTGTTGCCCATCTCCATGTGTTGTCCATCTCCATGTGTTGCCCATCTCCATGTGTTGCCCATCTCCATGTGTTGCCCATCTCCATGTGTTGCCCATCTCCAGTTAATCTTGTGAAGATGGTAATGAGCACCTTTCTTGAATTGCTGCAGACTCAAATAGATATTGAGTATTTTAGTCGAGTATTATCCTGTGGTACTGAGTGTTAGGGGGTTGAGGATCTAGTCCAGGGATTCTCAACCTTTTTCTTCCCACTCACATACCATTTTAAGTCATCCCTATGCCATCGATGCTCTGTGATTAGTAAGGGATTGCTTAAGGTGGGATGTGGGTGGGAAGGGAAGGTGTTGAGAACCACTGCTCTAGACCCAATTGTTACTGGAATATTTTGCTTGAGAATAATTGTCATTGGCCCATTTCCTTTGGAGTTGTGAAACCATGCACATAATGAGTCAATGAGGGATGATTAAATCAGTGGTTTTCAAACTTTTTCTTTCCACCCACATACCACCTTAAGCAATCCCTTGCTAATCACAGAGCACCTATGGCATAGGGATGACTTAAAGTGGTATGTGAGTGCAAAGAAATAGGTTGAGAACCGCTGATCTCGACCAAGCATTGATGAAGGATGGGCAACATATGGTCAAGTAAGAATGGTGGAAGGAAGCTGAAATTGGTGGTGTTCCCATCCACTTACTATCCATGTCTTTTATATAGGAGGGGTTGCAGATATGGAAGATTCTGTTGGATGACCATAAGCACATAATTACAGAGCATTTTACAGATGACGCACACTTCTCCTGCCTTTTTCTTCCAGGTCACACATCGTCCTCATTTGCTAAAGCATCATCATTTCCTCATGGTCACCAGGTCAACAGTCAGGAATTCATTAACTATCAGTAGTTGAAAAGATGTTTCACCACAGGAAATGGTGCTCAGGAAGCACCGCCTCTCTGATGTGAATCAGGAATGTGCAGTCGAGGCTAAAGCGCCCTAGTCCTGTGCATGAACAAAAATAAGTTCAGCTGAGCAGTCCCATCATGCTTCAGATCAAGCTGGCAGCCTGGTTCGCTCATGGCTATGGATGCAGTCGAACTGCAAGTATGAGCCACAGTTCACCAGGTTGTAAGCGACCAAAGGTGCTTGAAAATGTTAGGGAGTAACGACCAATAGGCCACTCCTGTGGGGTGACTTGGACTCAAAATTCATGTATAAGAATCATGATTAATTTTTTTTTAAATTTTTTATTTTTCACACTATGAACCATACTGGCCAAAATACACACAAACATTTCCTTCTTGAATATACACTGTGTCATTTTCTCCCCTTTTCCCGCCTCCCTTCCCTCCCTCCTTCACCCCCTCTCCCCACAACCTTGTCTTACCTGAAGGATACACAATCGGAATGTATTGTCATGAGCATGTGTCATAAAATTTATTATATTATAGCAGCATCACAGATGCAAAATTGCGATAAATTATTTTTTAAAATAAATAAATTAGTGAGAAGAGTGAGGTAATGTCTGTGGTTCATTATCCATTCAGAAATCTGATGCAGAGTGGACAAAGCTGTCTTTGCACCATTGGGTGTTCATCCTCAGGGTCCTGCACCTCCTTCCTGATGGAGGCAGTGAGAACAGGGAATGGCCTGGGTGGGGAGGGTCCTTGATGATGGAGGCTACTTTCTTGAGATACCGCCTCCAGTAGATTTACAACACTAATAATCAATACAGCTAAGTGCACAATTTTAGGAGGAAGCTGGTTTGGAAATTTAATTCAGCAATAGGTCAACCGTGAGTTATCTAACTCTTTAACCCTGGAACAACATCATGTACACAAAAGTAAGAAGATGGATTACTTGGAATGTTTTACTTCTCTCTTCAGGCAATAGCACCTTTGCTAGAAAACAACCATCCCCCTCCAGATCTCTGCGAGTTTTTCTGCAAGGTATTTATTGTTCATTTTTTTTGTATGTTTGTACGTGCCCCCAGAATTGAGAGAGATTAGAACAGTTCCTGCGCGCCACCATTTAATTCATATGTATTTGTAATTGATCATTCTTCAGTAAATCATAAAAAGTTCAGCTGTGAACTAAAGTAAATGCCCTGAAAATATCCACTACATTGCAAATCTGCGGTACTAACTAATCATAGGACACGTGAGCTAAAGAGGAAAGTCTGCAAATGCTGGGGTCTAATGCAAGACACAAGTTTTGCGTCCTGCTATAGGAAACTTGAGAGATTCTTTTGAAAGTTCCGACTGTAAAACTAGGCCCAGTCCTGACAGGAGAATCTGGAATTTTTTTCTCAAAGCAGAAATTAAAGGGGGAATTAAGGAGTTTAATTTGAATTTATGAATCTTTTGAATGAGTAAATCAGGAGAGAAGCCATTAACTGTGCAGAATTGTTTAACAGGATTGTTGGAACCCAAGGAATTCTGATACTAATGAATTGGTGGAGAAGATTTATTTTTAACACATCAGATTGTTAAGATCTGGAATTCAGAGTCGTGGAAATGGATTTTAAGGAAATGTTCAGAAGATAAATTGTCATATTGGAAAAATGGAAATATTAATGAGGGGGGTGGACTAATTTAGCACCTTAATGAGTCAGATGAATGTATGAGTAAATGGCCTCTGTGATACATAATTCTTGTGAAATGCTTCATGCAGAACAAGTGTTGATGGTATTTTCTTCTGCAGCACTGCAGAGAACGGCCTCGATCGATGGTTGTCATTGAAGTATTCACACCTGTGGTACAGAGAATCCTAAAACACAATATGGTATGTTTCCATTTGTAAAAGACATTCCCATTGCTGGCATGATTCAATAGTGAAAAATACCCTGCACGTTGGATTAATTTTTGTCTTTTTTTTTGCTGGGGGTGGGAGAAAAATTAACTCTTACCCTAAACTATTAATATAGTGAAATCACCATTATCTAGAATTGAAGCAACCAACAGCCTCAGACAATTGGAGAATAAATAGGTGAAAACACAAAAGTTTAAAATTGGTGCACCCTAGCAGTTAGTTTGCCAATCATGCAACATGCAATCTCAAGCAACTTGAAAATCCATTTCTCCGGCATCTACCAATCCCCATAGGTGCTGGATACTGTGGGGGGGTGGGGGTGGGGGGGGGGGTTAATATATTATCCAAACAGTTCAAGTTCATTGAAATAGGTGCTGGATACTGGGGGGTTTTAATATATTATCCAAACAGTTCAAGTTCGTTGTCATAGGTGCTGGATTCTGGGAATTTTTACTATATTATCCAAACAGTTGAAGTTCATTGTCAGCGTACATACTAGCCCCTTGACGTTGCTTGTCAGTAAACTCCCTTTGCCCTCCAGTCACAGTGAAGTGAAAAGCTTTATCGGCTGGAAAATAGTAATGAGCTTGCGCCTTAAAGGCTGGCTGATGAGTGTACCGTCAGCAGTGAGAAATTCAACCAGTAATCGAGCTTGCGCCTTAAAGGCTGGCTGATGAGTGTACCATCAGCAGTGAGAAATTCAACCAGCAATGTCTACATTTCTTGAATCACAAGGGCCTTGCAACAAGAAGCCCAAAAATGTGGTTTTCTATCAGAATTAACAAACTTTGCAGAGGTTAGGAATCCGTATAAATAACATTTTAATACCAAAACTAACAGCATAAATGTATGACTTGGTCCAAATTTAGATCAGGCTGGATTGAATTTGCTGATTTAATTTTATTCCAGCAATATACATTCCTGCCCATAAAGTGAAGAGAAATGTGTCTGACCATAGCAGTACAACAAAGCTACAGATTCAAAGATTCTACGGAAATTTAAGGGATAACATTTTATGGTTTAAACTATGAGTAGTGTGATTAAATCTTGCTCATCACAATTAACAAGGGTCACCATGTGACAGGATTAGTCAGCATTTTGACTTGTTGAGCATATAAAATCCACGTATAATTGGAAAACAATTACATTTCCCGTTTCCTTCATTGTTATTGGCAACTTTGTAATACAATTGGCTCAGAGATTTTTTTGAGTACCAGAGTAAAATTATAGTTTCATTTTCCTTGGCATTGAAATGGAAGGAATATTTATAAATGGGGAGAGATTGATTTGCTCTTTCCTGCAGAATTTGAATGTAGCATGACCATTGTTGAGTCAACTGTGCAGAGAATGTCGCAAACTGGGATTTCTTATCAAAGATTGTTCCATAGCATTTATTATGTTAAATTTTGCATGTTCCTCTAGAGGATAATGTAGAGTAATACCTGCTGCAAATGACAATGGGAAAGACAAGAATCTTGGTGCTACGTTTTAAATGTTGAAACTGACATCTCTCGGATGGAAGCTGTTACTGTATATGCTGGTGTACAAGACCACCTAAATTGTAGATTAACATTGCCCTATGTCTGGCACTTAATGCTGACCAGTGGAGTGATGCTGCTCGACATATTTAATATACTAATTCACAATATTTTAAAAGCAAATACCAAGTAAAGGTTTAAATTTTATGAACATCTTTTAAAATAAACCACTGTTGGCTCCTTTAACAGGCCATTTAAAGCCTGTACAGAACCAATGTCAGTCAGACTGGTGTTTCGAGCCCAGAGGACCCCAAGACCCAGCAGCAATAAATATTCACCAAGACAAATGGCTACCTAAACAAAAGTTGCTTTTAATTATCTTTAAACATGAGAATTGAATCAAACTTTAACTTATCTTAACTAACCTAACAACCCCCTTCTAATTCTAAGCGCATGTGTATGTAATGTGTGTGTGTAAGTTCAGAAAAGTGTTTTGGTTCACAGTCCAATCTCACTTCTCATTCCTCCAAGTTCACTGGTTGCAGGCAATTCTTATACTGTGCACAGAATTTAACATTTATAAAGTTCACCAGGCTTTGGTGCTTGAAAAGTAAATGGTTACCGCTCAGGAAGGTTCTTGTCGGTTTTCAGAGAGAGATTTGTTATTCCAGGACATCCACAACTGGTGTACTTCCATCAGCCACTTCAGTGTCTTGCTGACAAAACTTTCCCCCTTCAGGGTTCTCCAGATAATAACCTCTTTCTTTCAGGTCACCACAGAATTCCATTTTGTTTCTCTTATTCCAAGTGAAGCATTAGACAGCCAGTCCTCTCCTCTTTCATGAACCACAAGGACTTTGACCAGGCTGTCTTCTAAACGGACTTTCCATAAGCTTGCCAACTTGTCCTGTTCCAGTTCCAGCTGCTTCTGCTGGCTGTAACACTCGCTCTCTCTCTCACTCTCTCTCTCTCTGAGAGAAAGCCTGTTTGACTCTCTCTGCTTTCAAAACCCATGACCCTCTTAGAATAGCTAGCTCTCTTCCAGACGGAAAGTGACTCCGACAAGATCTTTCATCTGTTGCCTTTTGTAAATAACAATCCATTAGTGAAGTCTCTTGAGCCCTCTCCAAAGCCCTTGAAAATGCTGTTGAGCTGATATGTCTAGCATGGGGCAGAGCTCCAGTATTCTAAATAAGATCTGTTTTAACTATAACAAACCTTTTCCAATTTATCTCCCAAAAACATTTCTCTATACTCTGTCACACAGGGTGGATGGATCCCATGGGTGCAACATTGAGTCTTCGCTATTAAGTTTTGGATTTTATATTTGACGATCAAGGCAGCCCCTGGTTTTGGGGTGACATTTTTAAAATTCAATATTGTCTTGTATGCCGGCATATACTTTAATTCAATCCTTAGTTGGTTGTGTCACTGGTGGGTGACAAAGGAATGAATGTTTGTCAGAGAATTGGTTTAAAGTGTAATTTTGGAGCAGTGCAGTGGGTTTTTTAAATACATTATTCTGCCTATGCTGTGTTTGATACAAACAGTGAATACAAAAAAGAGAAATGTCTTCCCATACTTGACGAATGCAGATGCAAATTAAATGACTATTAATTATAATCTAGTATATTGGGCATTATTTTGGAATATTTAAAAGAGAATCTCTTGCAGCTCCTTTAAGTTTCCTAAAAAAGAATGATGAATAAGAAACCAGATTCAATACAAATGCCAGGATTGTACCAGTTCAGGTAAATTCTGCAAAATTATGAATTTTCAAGATTCAAGACTCCTTTATTTCCATGTTATCATAGAAAACATATAATATTACACAAAATTGCCTTCTACCTGCCATAAGGCAAAGAGTCACCGTTAGTGTTGTCCAGGGCTCTTTACAGTACGATGCGAGAAGAAGAGAAACAAAAGAGAGCAATAAATCTGAAAAATATGAGTTCCTTCAGAGTTATTGGATTCCCCTCCAGCCCTCCCACAGCTTCTGCAGCCACACAGACACCTGTTCAATCCATTGACAACTCAAGTTCCAGACTCAAACTCTGGAAGCCTTCAATGCCTGAGGCCTTTGATAGCCCTTCTTGGCCTCAGCACCCTCTTGAATGCCAGTTCCAATACCTGGTTCCAACGAGCCAGTCTCCAGCAGCCTGTGTGGGTCCAGGACTACAAGCCAAGACTACAAGCCACCTGCAGCCCGAGTGGGTCCCTCAGCCATTGAGCCCCTCGCTGGCTGCTGTCCTTCTCGCCTTCCTGTGGGGTCATATCCTCCACTTTTCATTCTCAATGGGGGGGGGGGTTCTCCCCTGATTTTGGTGCCCCGTTTGCTCCCTGGAGTCTGTATCCCTTCGTGGTCTCTGCCGAGCACAAGGCGCTGCCATCTCCACAGTTGCAGGATTTTACTTACAAACGCCATCGGCTCCTTCAACAGGCCATTTATAGCCTGTACGGAACCATCAGCATTAGTACCGGGCGGTTGAACCCCTTGGAGCAGTGCTGTGTCTCCACTCCCCACTCTCCTGGGTCTGCACCAGTGGCATTGCTGCTGTTACACCAGCTCCATCAAAATGACTATTATTCTATGTCCTATAACAACATTTAGATTGTGAACTCCACAAGCTACGTGAAATATGTTATTTAAAGATAATTTACTACAAATCCACTGTAATTAACCTCTAAGTCCTTTCTCAATATATTAAGGATTCCTGGAGTGGCCTCACAATATGATGGCAATTCTGGGATTTACGGACATTGGACACACTGTTATGGAGCAATATTTTCAGAGTTTTGCCCATTGATGAGATTTTTTTTTCCCCCCCCCAACGAGTTTCTGAGGAAATGTTCTTCTCTCTGTATTTTGCCAAGTATAAATTAGATCAATAATGAATGTGTTTGGAGCCAAAAGCTTGCATTAACTGAAAAGTGAGCATCTTTTGAAAAAGTTTGTGCAATCATAATGCCATTTAGGTAACTTCAAAATATTATTGTATATTTAAGTAGGTGATCAGGGAATTGGAAAAGTACCATGCATTTATCCAATGGTACTCTTTGAGCACAAAGCATGTTTGATACTCCTAATATTCCTGTTCAAGATTGCAGAGAACAGAAGCGTTGAATTAAATAAAATACCCTGTCCACATATCCAGCAACCTTACTTCACAGTGGTTCTTGATATAAGATATTCAGCTGGAGTGTAGAGTTGCTCTGAGAGTAAGAACCCACGCAATATGAAATTACTTTTGGATGCCTGTTTTTCTTGGTTGTGTGTATGACTTTAAGCAGAATTTGAAGAGGTTCTATAATCAATGCTGTTGGTGGGTGGAATTGTAAAAGTTTGATCTGGGGAGATGGCTGATTTTAATTGATTGAAGCAAATCTTTAACCATGAGTGTAATCGAACGCTTTAAATACATATTCAGAGTTTTGGACATAGTAAAAAAAAACACATAAATGCTGGATGAACTCAGCCGGTTTTGCCACGTCCAGAGGAGATATAGATATAAAACAGATGTTTCAAGCCTGAGCCCTTCTTCAAGGAATGAGGAAAAAGCAGGCAGGCACCTGAATTAAAAGGTTGGAAAAAAGGGAAGAGTTGGCAGGGGAAGGAATGCAGACCAACAGACAAAAGGTGTTAATTGGATATGGGTGGAATACATGAGAGGAAAGGTTAGAATTGACTGGGGGATGGGGAGGATTTGTGGAAACGGAGCTGGGGGGGGGGGGCGAAAGGAGACAGAGAGAAAGGGGAAGTGAGACAGAGCTAGAAGAAGGCAAACATAGGGAAAGAAGGTGGGCAGGGGGTGCAGATGGAAATGGGAGAAATCGATGTTAATGCCATCCGGTTGGATGTAATCCTCCTGTGTACTTTCTCTGCTGATTTGAGTCTTCCTGGAGAGAAACTCAACTCAATTGTTTACCAATCTTTCCTTTTATTGATAGCCTCCATAAAGAAGGGGCTTAAAGTTATGTATAACTTATACTCTCAGTCCTCATTGAAATAACTGCCTGAGGAACATAATAATCTCATATTTGCCCCAAGCATTTAACTCCTGGGCTCCGATACTGATTGAACACCACTGTGTTGATCTAAAAAGAACTGAAATTGTGCCCTTGGCCTTTTACAACAAAGTATTACATGAACGTATACATGACATACATTGGCTATCCAATATTTGACAACAAATTATCACTTTTCTTGAATATTTTATTTAAAGTTTTCATTCATGTAATTATAATTATACAGAGTCAATACAATAAACTTTGAAAATTACAATGATTACATGGTATTAACACCTCCCCCTTACCCACCCTCCCCTCCCTCTTATCCCCAACCACTATAAAGATAATTATGAGAATAGATACAATATATAGTTATACAAATTATCACTTGAATTTTAAAAAAATCATGAAAATAACGTCCATTTTTCAATGGTCATTTAAAAACAGTAATAAATATATATGTATATATATATAAAACAGTTTATGGCATGGAAACAGGCCATCTCGGCCCTACAAGTCCACGCCAGTTCACTCAAACAACTCTGGTAGCTCCACCCGCCTATTCTCCGCCAATAACCCTCTAACCCCACCTTATCCATGTATATATCCAGCCTCCTCTTAAATGAAAGAATTGACTCTGCCTCAATTATTTCCTCTGCAAAATTATTCCATTCAGCCCCCACTCTCTGAGTGAAGAAGCATCCTCTAATGTTTCTCCTAAAATTTTGCCCCCTTACCCTCAACTTGTGTCCTCTTGTTTCAACCTCCCCTGATCTCAGGAGGAAGAGTCTACTTGCAACTAGTCTATCTATTCCCTTCATAATTTTAAACACCTCTATCAAATCCCCCCTCAACTGTCTATGTTCCAATGAATAAAGTCCTAACTTCTTCAATATTTCTCTGTACTCTAGGTATTTTAAGCCAGGCAACATCCTTGAAAATCTTCTCTGTACCCTTTCCACCTTATCTATATCCTTCCTATACTCCAATCCTGGCCTCACCAACACTTTAAATAGTCGCAGCATCACTTCCCAGCTTCTATACTCTATGTTTTGATTTATGAAGGCTAACATATCAAATGCCTTCGTAACCACTCTGTCAACATGCGAATCCACCTTCAAGGAATGCTGCACCATAACTCCAAGATCTCTTTGTTCTTGTGCATTCCCCAATGTCCTCCCCTTTACTACATATGTCCTATTTTGATTATTTTTTCCAAAATGAAGCACCTCAACATTAAATTCCATCTGCCATCTTTCAGCCCAACTCTCCAGACAAACCAAATTCCTCTGTAATCCTTGAAAACTTTCCTCACTATCCACCACTCCCCCTATTTTCATATCGTCTACATATTTAATTACCCAGTTAACCACCCCATCATCCAAATCGTTAATACAAATTATGAACAACAGGGGACCTAGCACCGATCTTTGAGGTACTCCGCTCATCACAGGCTTCCATCCTGAGAGACAGTTGTCCACCATGACCCTCTGCTGTCTCTCCTCCAGCCACCTCTGAACCCAGAAGTAAGTTTTGTAAAAATTAGAACATTTATTTGTTGAGCTGTGGCAGTCAACTCAATTCTGGCTTTTCAGAAGGGAGCAATGAATACAAGCAGGTTTAACCTGCATAAAACAATATTTTCACGTGTCCCTGTCTCTGTAACTTTTCTTGAGGGAATGAGGGCAAGGCCTTAGGAAAACATAATAACAATTTGCTTAATGTCTCTCTTTTCCTCGAGTGCATTAGTGAAACAAATAAATGCTTGTGTGTTACTCCCAGAAATCAATTGGATTGGTAAATGAATTACTGTAGTTAGAGTATAATAACCAAGTGCAACCCAAAATGAAATGTAATTGGCTGCCTGGTGGGGTTCTTTTTTTTCTATATTTTAATCTTTATCACAAATGTGGGCATTTTTTAATCCCCTTAGTGTACTGTTTTTCCTTTAGAGTATAGAAAACATTCTGGTTTTGCTCTGTGTTTCTGAAAGTACATGACCTTTTTGTTTAAGCCTGTTTTTCACCTCCTCTCTAACATGTTATTTCCTTTTTACCTTCCCAACAAGCCTTTACTTGTTCTGTGAATAACTATAGAAACAAGACCCGAACCAATGCTTCCTGTTAGAAATAAATGTATTACCCAGTTCATTTCTTTTAAATAGGTAAGTTTGTGGCCATTGGTAGTCGATCCGCTGTGTTTGTGTGGGGTCTTTGCTGAATTTATCCAAAATGAATCCTGATGCTCTGTCTTTTTTTAAAAATCTGTAACTTCACCTGCTTCAGATGTTCTTTTAATTTTTGCTTTGGCCTCTGAATGAACCACTCCACAGAGTGACTTTCCTTTTCTCCCAATAGTATAGATAATGCCTCTTGGTTTGGAAATATGGCTAGCAAACAATCAGCTGGTAAATGTATTTGTGAATGATCATCCATTCCCAGTTCCAAGATGAAACTGACTGCTTTTCTCTTCATAGAAGCTGTCATCCCTGCTAAATATTTCTAACCTTTACTACCTAATTTTAGTCCAGTGAAGCAAAGTGTCAAACCTCTTGGCTCTCAAACGCTGTGTGGTTGAACCCATTGCCAGCAGGGAATAGAAATGAAGGCCTTGTGAAATTGGAGATAACAACTGTTGGGAAGAGCTTACTGTTGGCGGAGATCCAACTGAATGAAAGGTTTAACCCTGAAATGTGAGCACATAACTTGGTACTTTGCCAGTGGTCAAAGTTCCAAATACTGATTACATGATTACAGCAGCTGAATAGAGTAGTTTCTATTTGTAATAAATAGGTCTAGGTCAGCGATGATGTGAGTCCATGGTAATCCCAAGGTACTACTGAACTCATCCAACTGTGAGGTGTTGATCCCAGTTCCAAAAGCGATTCAGATTTCCCATTGTTGAATGCAGACACATCAGAACTGAGGCTTCCCAGTAAAAGCCAATTTTCCTTGGCACTGATATTCATAAGAGGCTGAAATATACTGTTATTATGTTTCAAGACTCCAAACGTAAGTGTATAGTGAAAACTGCTGTCAAGATGAGATGTCATTAATTAAAACTGATTTTGATTCCTATTGTTGGTCTTCATTTCCTTATCTGTCCATAAAATGACTAGGAGAATCCAATTTAAATGTACACTTGCTTGAGGAATCACTGGATGAAAATGAGTTGTCACAATGACAAAGGATTCAACGATCAAAGTATTTAAACCATGATGATCTGCCCAAGTCACAAATGTGTCTAATATATGATGACATCTTCCCTACTTTGGGTTTAACCTGCAGTTGGAGAAAAATTGTTGGGTAATCTGGGACAGCCTTCATATCAGTAAAACTGGAAAGTCTGCAGACGCTGTGTTTGTAGTGCAATACACAAAAAAAAAATTGCTGGAGAAACTCAGCAGGTCACACAGCATCTTACAGGAAGTAAAGGGTTTCAATGTTTCAGATCCGAGTCCCTCATCAGTTGCCTGAATAAAAAAGTTGAAGGGGGGCAGGGAGGCAGGGGGAGGAGCACAGGCCCACAAGCAAGAGGTCACTACTGGATAAGGCAGAAGGGAAAAAGCTGAGAAGTGGTAGGGGGAGGGGATAGCTCTCTGAACGGAGAGGCAAGGGGGTGAGGAGCCGGAGGAAAGGAGATAGAGGGATAGAAGAAGAGAGAGCGAGACAGGGGAGGGACCTAGTGGAAACTGGAGAAGTCGGTCAATGCCATCTGGTTGGTGAGTGCCCAGATGGAATATTAGATGCTGTTACTCCATTTTGCAGGTGCCCTCCGTCTGGTAGACCATGAGGCCATGGACAGACATGTTGGCATGTGAATGGGGCGAGGAATTGAATTTAAGTGGATAAAGTTGATGAGTTCATCATGGGTGCATGAGGCAGCAACAATGTACATTTGTTAGCAACAGGGTGTTTGGACACCGGGAGGTGTTTGCAATGAACGGAGCAAAAGTGCTCAATGACATGATCTCCCAGTCTGCGGCGGGTCTCACTGATATAGAGGAAGCCACAATGGGAGCAGATGATCCAGAAGTGAAGTGTTGCTACATTTGAAAGAACAGTTTGGGGCCCTAAATGGTGGTGAGGGAGGAGGTTTGGGTGCAGTGGAGCATATACAGCAGGGGTATGTACCGAAGGGATGATTCGTGTGAAGGGATGAGTGGACAAAGGAGTCCCGGGGAGAGTGGTCCCCGCAGAAAGCATAGACGAGAGAAGAGCGGAAGACATGTCAGGTGGTGGGATCATGTTGTAGGTGGCGGAAATTGCGGAGGATATATATGTTAGATGTGGAGGTTGGTGGGGTAGTGGGTGAAGACCAG
The DNA here is from genome assembly GCF_036971445.1 of Narcine bancroftii. Taxonomy (NCBI): domain Eukaryota; kingdom Metazoa; phylum Chordata; class Chondrichthyes; order Torpediniformes; family Narcinidae; genus Narcine; species Narcine bancroftii. The sequence goes on from NC_091478.1 coordinate 73,754,492, forward strand.
GGGAATGCTAGATCTCGGGCACGAGGGCAGACACATGGGAAGTAGAGGAAATGCGAGTATGGGTTGAGTTGAAAGCATTAGAGGGGAATCCACGTTTTTTGGAGGAGGAAATATCGGATGTTCTGGAATGGAAGACCTCATCCTAGGAGATCGTGCAATGGAGATGGAGGAATTGAGAAAAAGGAATAGAATCCTTACAGAGGACAGGGTGTGAAGTGGTCAGATTCTGATTTCAGATTTGTTGTCAGAGTACATTCATAACATCTCATACAATCCTGAGATTATTTTTCCTGTTGGTGAGACAGAGATACCATTTATTGGTAATGCAAAAAAAAAACTATAAACAATGCACATTATGTAAACAAATAAAGCAACACAGAGAGAAAAAAAATGAAGTGTAAAAGTAAGAGGTTCTTAAATGTGTCTGATTGAGTTTGTTGTTGAGGAGTCTGATGGTGGAGGGGGAGCAGCTGTTGCTGAACCAGGTGGTGCGAGTCTTGTGGCACCTAGACCTCTTTCCTGATGGAAGCAGCAGAACAGACCGTGTGTTGGGTGGTGATTGATAGCAGCGTTCCCTGTAGATGTTCTGGATGGTGGGAAGGGTTTTGCCTGTAATGTTGTGGGCTGTTTCCATCACTTTTTCCAGGGCTTTACGCTCAGAGGTATTGGTGATCCCATACCAGACCGTGATGCAGCCGGTCAGCACACTTTATGCCGGACATCTGCAGAAATTTTACAGGATTTCCGATGTCATTCCAAACCTCGGCAAACTCCTGAGGAAGTGGAGGCTCTGATGTGCTTTCTTCATGATGCCGTTAGTTCATTGGATCCAGGAAGGAGCCTCCTAGATCGTGACTCGCAAGAACTTAAAATTGCTCACTCTCTCCACCGCTGATTCCCCCTATGATCACTGGATCATATTCAGGGTAACGCTGGGAATTGATGAGTTGGTAGAAAATGTCTGCAGAGAATTTGTCTCCCGAAATGGAGACAGAGAGACCAAGAAAGTGACGAACCAAGAAAGGGATGAAGCTGGGGTGAAAGTTAGCAGCAAAGTGATTTGAGATTGGTGTGAGACATTGATAACTGTATGCATCCACAATGAGCTCATCAACTTTATCCACTTTAGTCCAAGTATTAATCACAATTAAATGTGCTAATTAGTTGACATAATTATGATGTTTGTGGTCGCTGCACATGTTATCAGACTGCCCACAGAGAGTGGAGATGATGATCACCTTCTTGTGGATTTTCATGGGATGACTGGTTCCAGTTTTATAGTTATCATTTTACCTGTGAGTATTTCCCTCCTGAATATTAAACACCTTCACAACTTATCTGATGAAGGGAATACCTTTGAAGCAGCTGAAATATGGTAATCTGTAGAAAGTCTACTTGATCATCTTTAACCATGGCTTTTTAAGTCTAGACTGGCTCAGCTGCATGTCTACCACTTTTGCCATCTCAATTGCCTGGGGAAATGAATACTAAAAGATTTTGATGAAGGAATTTGAAAGGACTATGATTAAAATTATCCAATGGCACTGCTCTTCCACTTTATTTTTGAGTTCTCCTGATGTTGTGGGCTAGAAGGGGCTGGATGTGGGATGGTCATGTCCGAAACTAGTGCCTGGATAAGTCTCATTGGTTTGTTGGATGTTTTTGGTATAGTGGTCTGATCAGGATCATCAGGAAAGAGGTTATAGGTGCCACAAGATTCTCATCACCAGGTTCAGGAACAGCTGTTACCCCACCACCATCAGACTCCTCAATAGCAAACTCAATCAGGAGGCCCCTTTACACTGCCCTTGAAAGACGATAATTAACCACCTTTTTTAGTGTTTCGCTTACCTGTGTGAATGCGACAAACACAGGACGGGGGGGTGGGGGGGGTCATTTTCATCCCGGTATTTACCCGCCAAGGTAGGTAGTATCAGAGCTGATGTGTTTCATATTGGCTCCTGTGTAAAAGGGCTTACCTGCCTTCCCGGGACATCGACCCTGTAATGCTGCATGTCCCACTTCCTTTTGACCTGTAATGCTGGGTTGCTGTGTAAAAGATCGCACTGAACTGGGTTTTCTTGGTTAAGTGTGATTGCTAAATTCCAACCTGACCTACCTTTAAACACGGGTCATTGACACGCCAATTTAGGGGGATCTCTGTGTTAAAGGGGTAAGGGACTCATTTAAGGGCTCTCACTTTTGCATTTTATTGTATGGTTTTCTTTCCTCTCTGCATTACAGTCAGTTGTTTACATTGTATATAGTCTTTTTACACTACCAATAAGTGATAATTCTGCCTTGCCCAAAGGAAAAAGAATCTCAGGGTTGTATATGATGTCATGTATGTACTCTAACAATAAATCTGAAATCTGATGAGTGGTCTGCCAGGCAATTCAGAGGGAAACTCCTCAATCCAATTTCCAGAATTTATAGCCACAAGATTGTTATTTAAGAAAAAGACAACTATTCAGTATGAGAATTAAACCTCATCTGATGTGAATATGAAGCAAGGCTTGTTCCAACTGACATTGGGAACTTCCCATTTCATCTCAGTTCTATTTGTTTTTCTCTAAATCACGCTGTCCATGGATTGAACTGAAGCCAGATGGCAGCTTCTTCATCAGTTATTTCAGAACAAAGGAGACAGCACCCAGCTCACCGCTTAATTAATTGCAGATGTCGGGTGTGAATACTTTGATTCATGCAATTTAGAAATGAGCATCTCGCTCACACTTGCATCACAGTCCCCTTATGCACCCCAGATTGTGCATTAGGAATGATACTGCATAAGATGGGCCAATTCTGCTGCTTTGGCTGAATATTTGTAAGCTCACTTACCCCAGTAGATAATTTGATATGAATGTCAGCAAAATCTCTGTCATTTTTTTTGATAGAATGACCTCATGTGCCTCACAAGCAGCTAGTTCTAAACACAAAGCTGCCTGTTTACAACACTGCCCTCAGAAACCTTCTGAGCTGGAGCAGAGTGTGAACAGTTTCCATTTTTGCATTCCATAAAAATCCTTGGAATTGCTCGAGACCGATGAATTACGAACAAAGATCTCCTCAGGGGCCCTGGGCTGTCCAGGCTAACGACATAGGTTTAACTGGCTAGGACTAGTTCTTGCCTCAAGATCATTGCCAAATGCTGTACTTCAAGGTCTACCCATGATGTAAGGAAAGAATGATTTGGACACAGTGGCAAGGTCCAAGAAATTCCCACTAACCACTGGGAGAACCATAGTCACACCCACTAAGTCTGGAGAAGTGACGGCTGTTGCAAACACCACCAATGATTTCAGGGTGAGGCGTGTCGTCAAACCAGGAAGTAGCCAAAGACCCACCCTTTAATTGTACCCACATTGCAATGGTTGTCCTCGCACTTTGCTCTTATTTCCTTGGGTCTTTGTTCCTTTAACTATAAAGATGGTGGAGGATCTCTAATACTCTGGGTCTGGAGTCACATATTGGTTAGTGTAAAGAGAATTACACAAGTACAATTCTTATTTGTTGCAGCCAAATAATTGTACGCCATCCACAATAATATACTTTATAGTGTACATTTGTGTAAGGATAGAGTGGGCAAGGAAAGCAGAATTCCTTCCCAGAAGTATATTAGAACAGCCCAGTGGTTTAGTGATCTTTGTTACTCAATGCCATGATTTTATTACAGATTACTTAATTAATAGAGTTTGAATTACCCAGCTGTTGTGGGATTTGAGTTTCTATTTTCAGATCATTAATCCAGACCTCTGAAATACTTGTTCTGTAACGTAACACATTGCTATCGTTCCCTTATTAAGAGTTTATTTTCTCAGCTGCGTTGATCTCTCTTTTCGTTCAGTGGATATATCCTATGAGTTATGGTGTGTATAATGTTGCTCAATTCAAACAGTTTGAGTTCTAACCTAGCAACAGTAAACAGCATCTAGGCTTGATGCATAGCCAAAGATTTTCAACTAATCTGTTTGCTCCAAAGTTTTGATGGACGAAAAATATGCAGAAAGTAAGACGAAGCTGTCAAGACCACAGTGCTTTTGTTTCATTCTTTTTTTAAAAATTTTCTGATATTTTTAATGATTTGAGTTAACTCAGTTAACTCTTTCTAAATTCAGCCTCCATTAGTAGGAAGTAAATCTGTTTCTTTGGCTGGGTAGTTCTGATCTTTCACAGTTAATTTTGTCAGTCCTCTATCTGCATTCTGTGGTTTAATTATTAATTACCAGTCAATACAATTCAAGAACTTCAGAATAATTAGAATATCATTAAATATTAACTTACTAAGGTAGATTTTTGGCTTAATTTCATTCCAAATATTTTTATAATGAATACAACTGATTTTCTATTAGTTGTTTGGCTTTATTTTTCATATGTTCATTCTTTCAGTTCTTGCTAGTATATCAAACTCTACTGGGAGTGTAATTCAAACCAAAGATTTTAAGAAATTGAAGAACCCTTGCCATAAATAATTTTCATCCATATTTCCTTATGAGAGATTGCTGCATCAAAGATCTGATCGGAACTGCCTACACTTTGTAAACTGATTTTAATGGTGGGACCTGCTATTGTTAGGGACTGATCCAGTCAAAGAATAAATGTTCAAAGAACTTCCAGATTTGTTTTGTGTTAAATGTATGAAGGTCAATTATGTGTTAGACCTTTAATGTTACTTCTTTTTGATATTACTGATTATGCATTGGAAGATTTATGATAGATTGTGAACTTTGCCAAGCTGATCTTCGTGTTTGAGGGAGCTCAGAATATTGTAAATGCTGGTGTGAGGAAACTAGCTGGTGGCAAATCAACGAACTATCTCCTCATCTTCTCAGGATTTTGGCAAGTGTCCTCGATTGAGACTTTTCACTCAGGAATATATTCTTGCTTTGAATGAGTTGAACGCTGGAATGGAAGTGGTAAAAAAATTCATTCACAGGTATGTACAACTTCCCATTCTTCCTGAAAAACATTTGGAAATGTCATTAGGACCCAATGTATTTGGAGAAATCAAATTCATAATAATAATTGACAGGAAATTCAGAAGCAAAATGTCAATAAGAGTTTCAAATCACATTATTGATCCATTTTAAAGAGATTTTAAACTGCATAGATCCAGAATAGTATAAATGCTTTATTTAGTTATATTTCTAGCACATCATTGCTTTTAGCTAAGAATTGTTTCCCTTATTTTATGTTACAGTATGCATGGTCCAACTGGCCAATGTCCCCATCCAAGGGTTCTCCCAAACCTTGTAGCGGTCTGCTTAGCTGCCATTTATTCTTGTTATGAAGAATTCATAAACAGGTTTGTGCAAAGATCGTTTGTTTACAAGGAGTTGAAACAAAAATGAGTTGACTGAATATTGATATTAGAATGTAAGACTTGAAACTGGCTTCGTGTCACCCTCTTCTTAGATTTAATGTTAATCCTTGGTGTGAATATTTACTGAATGTGCTTTGTGAAAATAAATGTGATGGAGCAATGTCCTTATATAAAATTATTTGACAAACATTGCAATAAAATGAAATCCTCATGATATTTCTCTTAAATTTAAATTTATGATCGTTTAAATTCATAGTTTTGCTTCCCACATCAAAAATTATTTTCCGATGCCTTTGATGAAGGCTGTCTTTCAAAGCATCGTAAATACTCTTCAAAGCTCAGGTTGTACATTTGGATCAAATGCTGCAGAAATAAAATAGTACAGAAGCTGGAAATTTGAAATAAAAACATACTGCTGGAAATGTTCAACAAGTCAGGCAATATATGTGGAAAGAGACAAAAGATTGATGAACGGAAACATCGGTCCAGATTGTGCTGACTTCGGGTGGTGACTTTTGATTATACCAGCTGTCATTCAGCAGTGGGAACTGAACTCCTGGACCTCTGCGTGGTGCTGTGAAGTTTGAAATTGGGGTGGTTCCACTGCTGCTAGACACAATAGCCTGACCACAGATGCTGATCTGGCTGAGATTTGCAGCATTTCACTCTGCAGGTCCCAAGATCTCAATAGTGGTTATAGGGTGGATTTTTGGAGGCAAGGAAAAACAGTTCCTTTAGAAAAATCTGCTTTATTGATTTAATTATACAACATTTTTATGCATTTAGTTAACTTTAGTAAGTATATGTTATTAGTTTTTTTTTACCTACAATCACAGCTTTTACATCTGGAAAAGCCTTGCCCCAATTAATGTTGAATGTCAAAGGTCATTGGGGCATTTTCAGGTAGGTGCTTACTCCAACAGTAGGGCAGTGATTCAGATTGGGAAACTGGGCCCAACCCTTTAGCTCTACTTTGCTTTCTACAAACTTTGCTTAAACTGCTGAGTATTTCCAGTATTTAAATCTTTTATTGGATAATAGAACAACTAACTTGTTGAGAAACTGAAGAACCATTTTCAATTACAAAGGGATCAGATTACTTGATTATTTCAGCTGTTGGCAAATCAGTGCAAGTAATGAGTATCCTTGTAGAGATTATTCAAGAAAAATATTTGTGCTGTTGTTTCATGTATTAACAGTGTATCAGTCCAACCTGCAGGCCTGTTCTGAAAGCCTATACCATTCCTAACCTCTACAGATAAAGGAAATGCATTATCAGTGAATAGAGTACAGCAGGTTAGGAATTAACTGTTCTTAAAAACAAAAATAAGAATTGTCTATAAAGGGATGAAAATTCTCTTGTTGCTCTACTCTAATTAAATAAATCAATGACACAGCTTGGATTTGACGTCAATTATTTTGTGCAGAAGCCATAAATAAAGAGCCATATATATATTTAATTAAACAACTGTCAGTTCAACAGACCATACAATTATTTGTGTTCCTCCATAGCCGTGACAACTCCCCCAGCCTGAAGGAGATACGCAATGGCTGTCAGCAGCAGTGTGATCGGAAGCCGAACCTGCCTCTCCGGCTCTTGCACAGCAGTCCAGATCTCATGTCGCAGGAGGTCAACACGGAGACCAGGATGAAGTCCATTATCGTGAACTCAACTGAGATCCACGTGGAACTGGGGAGGAGCAACATGATGAACCAGAAACTGAAAGGAAGCACTGGTAGTAGTAGTACCAGTACCTGTACAAGCAGTGGCTGCAACAGCGACAGTGAGCCCAGCCTGATTGACTGCTTGCTGGTCAGCCCAACCTGCAGTACCATGGTTATTGAACTCAGCTCACAAGCTGAGAGGGTTCTTGGCTGCTACGTGGAAATCCTCAAAATGCTGTAAGTCGATGCACTCCGCAACCACTTTAGTTATTTCAGGAAATCAGAATCGGAATTTATTGTCATGAACATGTGTCACCAAATTCATTGTTTTGCAGCAACATTACAGATGCAAAATTGCTCTAAATTGCATTTCCATAAATACACGATTAAAAAATAAATTAATTAGTGCCCAAAAAAAAGAGAAAAAAATGAGTGAGGTCGTGTCTGTGGTTCATTGTCTATTCAGAAATCAGATGGTGGAAGGGAAGAAGCTGTTTTTGTACTATTGGGTATTCGTCTTCAGGCTCCTGTACCTCCTTCCTGATGGTAGCAGTGAAAAGAGGGCATGGCCTGGGTGGTGAGGGTCCTTGATGATAAAGACTAGTTTCCTGAGACACTGGCTCTTGTAGAAGTCCACGATGGAGCTGGCCGAGTTCACAACTCTCTGTAGCCTTTTCCTGTCCTGTGCATTGGCCCCTCCGTACCAGATAATGAAGCCACCAGGCAAAGTTACACCTGTGGAAATGTGCAAGAGTCTTTGGAGACGTATGAAATCTCCTCAAATGAAATATAACAGCTGTCGAGCCTTCTTCATAAGCTGATCGACATTATGGTCCCAGAGGTATTAACATCCAGGAGCCTAAAGTTTCTTACCATCTCCACTGCTGATCCTCATGGAGGACTGACTTGTGTTCTATTGGTTTTCCCTCCTGAGGTCCACAGTCAGTTCCTTAGTTTTGCTAAAGTGGAGTGCAAGGCTGTTGTTGCGACACCACTCAACTAGCTGTCCGTGATTCTGCCGACAACCGTGGTGCCATCGGCAAATCCGAAAATAACATTAACAGAGGAAATAACCTATATCGGCAATGCTCTCCGACCAAAGGAAAATAAAATTGTAGCAATGCCAGATTCTACTTGGAGGGTGTGGCCTTCCAATGTTTTTTGCCAGGGTGGTAGGGACAGTCTAGTGTTGGCAAGAGGTTATCCCTATTTCATTTTCTCGGGGTATGGCTGAGGGTTTTTCCTTGGGACCCAAATGACTGAAGATCTTAGACACTGTGACGCTGTGTAATACTTCCCTTTTTAAATGGTTTCCCCATGGTCGATATCACGCACACTCAGAATTGTTGGTTGATGTCAAGACCAGAAGGTCCGAGTAAAAACACAATACTGGTATATTAGCAAAGATAAATGTACATTACCAGCGTTTTGAGCTTGAGCCCTTCATCAACATTTTACGCCAGAAAGTCTGATCTGGTGAGAAGCCAGCTACCAACTTGCAGAAGGATCCACCTAATGATCAGGGGAAATACATGCAACAGTCAGCAGTCAAGAGCAGTGAGATAGGAATGCTTCATATTTGTTTTGCTTAATTGAGCAGTATCGTTGCGATTGCATTTTGGACTCCCGTTTCCCAAATGTGGTCCATTGACTTCAATGGAGGCAGAGCTCAGCACAAATATAGTTCTTTTTTTCTTTGGCTTGGCTTCGCAGACGAAGATTTATGGAGGGGTAATGTCCACGTCAGCTGCAGGCTCGTTTGTGGCTGACAAGTCCGATGCGGGACAGGCAGACACGGTTGCAGCGGTTGCAGGGGAAAATTGGTTGGTTCGGGTTGGGTGTTGGGTTTTTCCTCCTTTGCCTTTTGTCAGTGAGGTGGGCTCTGCGGTCTTCTTCAAAGGAGGTTGCTGCCCGCCAAACTGTGAGGCGCCAAGATGCACGGTTTGAGGCGTTATCAGCCCACTGGCGGTGGTCAATGTGGCAGGCACCAAGAGATTTCTTTAGGCAGTCCTTGTACCTTTTCTTTGGTGCACCTCTGTCACGGTGGCCAGTGGAGAGCTCGCCATATAACACGATCTTGGGAAGGCGATGGTCCTCCATTCTGGAGACGTGACCCATCCAGCGCAGCTGGATCTTCAGCAGTGTGGACTCGATGCTGTCGACCTCTGCCATCTCGAGTACTTCGACGTTAGGGATGAAAGCGCTCCAATGGATGTTGAGGATGGAGCGGAGATAACGCTGGTGGAAGCGTTCTAGGAGCCGTAGGTGGTGCCGGTAGAGGACCCATGATTCGGAGCCGAACAGGAGTGTGGGTATGACAACGGCTCTGTATACGCTTATCTTTGTGAGGTTTTTCAGACTCTTTTGTGTAGTCTTCCAAAGGCGCTATTTGCCTTGGCGAGTCTGTTGTCTATCTCATTGTCGATCCTTGCATCTGATGAAATGGTGCAGCCGAGATAGGTAAACTGGTTGACCGTTTTGAGTTTTGTGTGCCCGATGGAGATGTGGGGGGGCTGGTAGTCATGGTGGGGAGCTGGCTGGTGGAGGACCTCAGTTTTCTTCAGGCTGACTTCCAGGCCAAACATTTTGGCAGTTTCCGCAAAGCAGGACGTCAAGCGCTGAAGAGCTGGCTCTGAATGGGCAACTAAAGCGGCATCGTCTGCAAAGAGTAGTTCACGGACAAGTTGCTCTTGTGTCTTGGTGTGAGCTTGCAGGCGCCTCAGATTGAAGAGACTGCCATCCGTGCGGTACCAGATGTAACACAGGCATCAAAAGCTGAATTTCTCACTGTGTCCATCAGATGCTGACTAGACTGCCATTGGGGAGAAGTAATCCTATTATATTCATAAAGATGTATCTAATGGCTTTAAGGTGACAATATACATTGGCCAAATTGACTGCATTTGTTTTAAAAAAAAGCAAGAATTAATTGTTCTTTATTTTGTCGTTCAAACCTAAAAATGAAATATTATCTCTTTATAGAGTGAAGCAGAGTCAGAGTCTGGTTTATTGTCATGAACACGTGTCATCAGTTTTGTTGTTTATCGGCAGTATTTTTAGCATTACGATCTATTACCTCTCCGGAAATACACGATTCAAAAAAAACAAAATAAATAAGTACAAAAGAAGAGAAAAAAGTGAGGTCGCGTTAAAAACCAATAAAATATTAAAACATGCTGGAAGGGATTCAAATACATGCAAGATCTGGTGGATCTTGTTCTGCAACCGATAGCTGGGGAAAGAGTTAAAAATATTCTGGCCATTTAACAGCGAAAACAAATCGCACGAAACCTCTCTCTCTCTCTCCCACGGGATTAGCTGGCTCAATTCCAATGGTTTAAACCCTGGCGCTGTTCTCCAAAATGACTGCAGTTTAAATACCATTTAATTTTGGGCATGGATTTTTGCTTATTCCTTACATTTCACCCACAAAATCCTGGCCAATGTTTAATAGATATGACATCTTTTAACTTATTAGCTCAGCCATAACATTGAGCTATTATTTTGGCTCCACAGGTACAGATTTGCTTCCCATTTTGCTTGTGAATTTTGAGAGGACAAGTTAGTGAAATGTGTGCTGCTTCACAGATTGTGTTGTGCAGGATTCTAGCCAGTGCTCAGGTACACAGGAAGCATGCAAACAGTACAACACTGACCACCAGGTTATAAGGGCAACTCATGTTAATCAGTCATGAGGAACCTGATGGTTGGCTGCAGACAGAAGCCCACCTCACGCTCTCTTCCCAGCCCATATTTAAAGGGACCCTCAATGCGCTTTAAAGTTTATTGGTGGTATTTCAGGGGAGAGGTCTTTGTCTCGATCTGCAGCAATAGAGCGATTGATGTTCTTTAAACTCCTCAGAGAGGGCCATGGCTAAACCTGAACCTGCAGTATTTTACTCATAATTTTTTTTCTTAAGCACTCAGGGTCAGAGATGACTTGATTTTATTCCAGCAGACTGCACACACGCTGTCAAAGTTTTGACTGAGCCATGCCAGTGAGGTGAAAGAAACTTGTCCAGGCTCTGCTGCATGAACTTAGCATGTTGCCCAGCAGGACTGGGCACATTAGTGCATGTCCCCTTTGCCTCAGACATTACAGAAAGGAGGGATGTGGCCAGTATTGGGTCACTTTTAGAAGGAGGAGGAAAAGAGGATCGCTGCAGAAGAGAGCATATTTTCAGAGAGCATGAATGGTGAAGAGCGGTTTTGAAGATTCTGCTTCACATATTGACTGAATTCTAACTGCAGCCAGAATTAGAGCTATAATGCCATGTCGGGACCACATTATATGTGGCAGCAAGGGCAGTTTTGCCTTCTCATTTCCTCTGCTTCAGGCTCTTTCTGGGATGATGTTGCAGTATGTAAGGCACTGCTGCAGTGGAAGGTCATGGAAGCTTGAAGAGAAGCAAGTTCACCTCGTTTTACTTGGGTGGAGAGCAGCAGGTGGTGCTGTTAATATTGTGAGTCGCTCGGCAGTGTACAATGTGATTGATTACACCGATAATGTGTTGGGATCTCCACCTTAAAGTACGGAAATTTATCTTAACTGAGCGGAGTTCTACACCATCAATATTCAATCATTTAACAACTTGCACTTGATAGCATCACTTCATCAACATCCTGGGGAACATGCTGAGCAGGATGTGCCATATAATTACTGCAGCAGGTTAGAGATCTCCCGATGTCGGGCTTGATTCCTGATGCCTTTCAAGTCTTTTCCAAACTCTTCAAACCAGTTAAAAGGGTGAGGGAGAAAAACACGAAAGCCCGCAGATTCCATGATTGAAGTGAAAACATGATGCTGGAGAAACTCAGGGGTGTCCTTTATGTAGCAAAGATGAAGATGCATAACCAATAATTCAGATTTGAGCCCTTCATCAAGGTATGAGCAAAGTGTAGGCAGTTGCAAGACTGTTCAGACTCCTGTCTACATTTTGGTCACACCTTGATGAAGGTCTCAAGCCCAAAGTGTTGGTTCTGTACCTTTATCTTTGCTATATAAAGGACCCTGTTTGACCTGCTGAGTTTCTCCAGTGTTGTGTTTTCACTATAAGTGTGAGGGAACTATTTAGCAGGACGTGCTACTCCAAAGCTTCTCCTTGGCAATAGACGCCAGCTTGTTTGACATCCCTCTTCATCCTGAGGAGCCCCTCCTTCAATCTCACTTTATCTACAAATAAGACAACAGCATCTCTGCCATGAATTCATTTCTGATGAAGGGATTCAGCCCAAAATGTCGACTGTCTTTTGCCTTCCATGGATGCCGCTGGACTCGCTGTGCTCCTCCAGCATTTTGTGTGGTATTGTGGGTAATATGGTGGATATGGTGGTCATTTGCTGTCAATTATTGTGTCCGCCTCAAAGCTCTTTGAGCTGTAGTATTTCCCAGACCAAAACTACACCAATATGAACTTGTACAAGTTACACTGCAGCACCCAGATGTTAAGTGCTGTGTAATTGGTGTATCGGCATGTGATGAACTGGAGCTTGCCTCCAGATTTTGTGCAGGACAGACGGACTCCGAAGTTCTTTGTTGAGTTGTATGCATGGCTGGGGTTACAGTGCTAAACAGCACAGAAACAGACACTTTGGCCCAAGTCGTCCATGCCAGCCAACTCACCTCTCTGAACATGTCCCAGTGGTCTTCATTTCCCCATATCCCCTCTTGATTTTAATTTACAGCATGATAGAAGTTGATTCTGGGCCCGTGACTCCCAATTGCACCCAAATTAACCTCCAGCTCCAATGTCCTTAATCTATGGGGTGCCCCTACTTCTGGATCAGAACTTGCCTGTTAACTTACTCTCTGGGAGGTGTTGGCTGGTGTACTTTTACCCCTCCCTTTTACCCTCTACATCTCAGCGGCCAAACCCATTCTCATTCATTTGCTGATTCTACCCTCCTCCCCTGTTCCGTCAGCAGCTGGGTTGTCATCGTAACAGAGAGGTTGGTCTTTTCTCCCTTGCTACTCTGCTGCCCTGCTTGGATAGAGTTGTGGGCGATCTGACGGAAGAAACGCACAAGAAGCATGCAGCAGTGAGCCTGCTGAGCCTGAGAAATTACTTTGATCATTGGAACCGGGGAGGAAGAAGTTCTCTGAGGCTTGCAGCGTGGTGTCAGTCCATGGTGGCTGGCTTTAATAAAACTCTTCCTCTGGGCAATAAAATCTTTCATGCTCACTGCAGACTGAAATCATGAAAATGAACAGAACATTTGTGTGCATCCTGCCCTGGGCCATGTGTGCATGGGTTAATCTTTTTTTTAGATATTCAGCATTGCAACGGGCCTTTCTGTGCCACCTAAATACCCCAATTAACCTACAAACATCGTATATTTTGAAAGTTGGGATGAAAATGGAGCACCCAGAGGAAATCCATGTGGTCACGGGGAGAATATACGCAGTCCTTACAGGCAAATTCCTGGACTTTCAAACCTGGGTCACTGGTACTGTGAAAGTGTTGCGCTAACTGCTCTCCTAAATCCCAGTGCACGTTTTCCAATCTTATTCTTTTAAACCCTCTACCCCACCAACTCTGTCTCCGCTCCTAATCTTTAATGGAGATGCAGACCAAGGCCTTCTATTCTGGATTCCAGAATGTGCATTTCTAGTTAAAAGACGATTCACAGTGCAGCCAAAGGACGTGGAATGGGAACACACACAAAATGTCATTCATCAGGAAGCTTCAGCTGTCTGCACTTCCAAAAATTGACAGCATGAGGTTAGGTAGGGAAATGGCAAACTATATTTGAGTTTGTCATCATTAAACATCCCTTAATCAGATTCTGACAGACAAGCGCTTAATTATGCTCTGCCTGTATTTTTCAGAACATTCTTAAGTTCCACTCTTGGCACCAGGGAGCGTAATTAATCCATTAGTATGCCTGCAGGGAGAGGTAGATGACCAGCATGTATCATCAGTTATGACTTGTAGCCAGCCTACTCCATGTTTAGACAGATGACAATGAGGTATCTGGATGCTGAGCAGAAATTGGGGATGTTAAAAGCAGAGAAATACTGTCTGTTGATGGACCTGTCAAACTCTCTTCTTACCAAATGTAGTGTTAAATTCTCGTGCCATTAGCAAAATCCCTCATGAATTGTCAATCATTGTCTTGCCAAATATCAGTTTTGGTGTCTGAAGCTTCACAGTCTATAGTTTAATCTCTGCATTTAAAAGGTAGAGAAGTATGATCATTCCCACAATTGCTTTATGAATGAAAAGGGTATCACAGTGATGTCCTGTCCTACGGATGTCCAGAGAGAAATAACTTTGTAATAATAATAGTTAAACACATTAAAATACCAAGAAATATTTAAAAACATTAAAATGAATTGAAAACTAATTTAAGAACAGATGATTCTTTGAATGCCATTGTGCTTGAGGATCATTTCTCAAATGCATGCAGTTAAGGACTTATTCAAAGATGATTTGGGGCCACCATTCTCAACCTTTATTTTGGCTATTCCTCCCCCTCCCAGGACTACTGAAAGTTTATGGGTCCCCTTCCCTGTAAAGCAGTGAAGTTTTGGTTTCTTCTGTACTTCTCTCCTACGAACTACATAAAAATCATTTTTAAAAAGAATTCATGTTAGGTGAGGTGCAAAGAAAGCAAGGCTTTTACTTAAATGTGCTGTGGCCCTTGGGGGTCTGTTCCCCCCACCCTCTCCCCCAGTTGAGAATGGCTGATTTAGTAGACTGTTTCAATTGTTTTCTATTTCACTCATTAATTAGAAGCTTTGAATGGGGGACATTTTAACTCTTGATAGAAAATTAATATAAAACATACAATATAATAAATGGCACAGTGGGCATAGCGGTTAGCACAACACCATTACAGGATTCAAATCCCATGCTGTCTGTAAGGAGTTTTTATGTTCTCCCCGTGTCTGCATTGATTTTCTCTGGGGGCTCTGGTTTCCTCCCACTGTTCGAAACGTACCAGGGATGTAAGTTAATGGGGTGTAAATTGGATGGCACTGACTCGTGGGCTGAAATGGCCTGTAACTGTGCTGTCTGTCTAAAAATTTTTTAAAATACTTCGGGTTATTTCCATAGATTGATAGGTTAACTGGCCATTGTAAATTATTCCTGATTTATAGATGTGGTAGAATCTGGTGTGGGGTGGTGGGGGGGGAAGAAGATTTTGGAAGAAATATAATGGCATTTGTGTTAAACTAGTACAAATGGCTGCTTGCTGCTTGCCACATATTAGGCGGGTGAATTGGTTTCCAAGTGACATGGTTCTATTGACAGGTGCTCCTTTCCTGTCCCCAGTACTTACAGGAATTAAAGGGATTGCAAGGTGCGAGAGGCGCGCTGGTTAAGTAGCATTGAGAAAGAAGATCTTGCTGGTCTTGCGACTTTTATTTTTTTTCTGCTCTGATAGTTTTAATCAATATATGAACTGCACACCACATTCAGAATAGTATAGATCATCATAGAATTAATCAGTTTGAAAGGTTTCAGTTAATAGTAGTTTCTCGCGCGTGCATTTTTGCTAGAACAATAATGTATTTGATATAAATGCTAATGTAATTAATGCTGAAGCCAATATCTGCCTGTCCCATAGGTCAGACTATGATGACTGGAGACCTGCTCTTGCCAGCTTGCTTCAACCGATTCCCTTTCCCAAAGAGTAAGTATAATCAGACAGAAAAAGAAAATTCTCTTCCGTGTTTAATGTATTCCCTTCCACATGAAAACTACAGGTCGGCCTCAGTTACTGGTTTATGAGTGTGGAGAGCAAAAAAAAATCTGAAAAATTACAAGAAAGTGATAGAGGAGTATCTGGGCCAGCACCACCAGGCTGAGAAACAGCTTCTTCCCAAGGGCAAAAGAACTGCCCACACTAACCAGCCGAGACTCATATTTCTGAAACTATATTTATTTATTTGTATATAGAATACTTGTCCAGCATATGTATTGTTTGTTTGGTTGTGTGCCTGCGAGTTTTGCACCAAAGACCAGAGAATGCCGGTTCGTCGGGTTGTACTTGTACAATCAAATGATAATAATGAACCTGAGGACTTGACGATCATAGAGAACTAGTTCATGCGAAGGGTTCAAACTACACATTTTAGTTTTAGTTAAGTTCTGGTTATAATTGTTGGACAATATCAGATTTCTTTGCCTATTATAGAGAATTCAGACAAATGCATCAGTTTGAATAATAAACTGCAGCTGGTATCGATATACCTGCACTTTAGGGCTTCCCATGTTTTTTCAACTATTCAAATTTATTTTCCTAGCTTATCATGATCACAGCACAAATTGATAATTGATTGTCTGTACATGATTTCTTCAGTTGAATTCCGTTTTCTTGAAGTGGCGATGTAAGGTTGGCATAAAGTAATTGTCTGCAATAGAGTGTTATTTGTTATGCAAACAAAAACATTTTTTTAAGTCAGTCTTTTTTTTTGGTTAAAATTGAAAAATTCAAGACCTGTTCACATGTCGTTCCATGGCATGGTTTGGAGCAGTTTAATGGAAAGACGGAGAATATAATCACAGATCAGAGACAGAAGGAAATGGATGCGTCAAGCCTCCCATATATGAGAGTTAGAAATTTAATAATCAAAGGATTAAAGTAATAAACTTTGCTGGATGAGAAAGCTGAGATAAACAGACTGGCTTTACTGATGATCCAGGTGAGCAAACATACACGGCCAAACAGGAATAGATTGTTTTCTGTGGTAAAACATACAGAAACAATCATAAACCAGCTATTGTTGAGGCCATTACAGAGTCTTGGGAGAGGGGTGTCAATGAGGACAGTATATTTGACGTAGACTACAAGGTGATTAGCTAAGCATTAGGGCAGGAAATTGGCAAATAGAATTTAATCCCAGGAAATGTGAGGTTAGGTATCTGAAAAGGGCACTGCCAGACTGAAAGCACCCTCAAATTGGAGAACAACACCTCATGTTCTGTCTGTGCACCCGCCAAATGGATGACATTAACATCAACTTCTCCAGTTTCTGTTACTCCCCCCCCCTCTCATCTATCCCTATCTTTGTATGTTCCTGTCAGGGTTAAAGGCAAGGTTAGCAGGTAACCTTGGTTTTCGAGGTATATATAGGTTTGGAAGAAGAGAGAGGTGTAGAGCAGGTATAGACAACATGGAGCAAATGAGGTACTTGAGGAGTGTAAAAAATGTGAGAAAAACGTCAAGAAAGAAATCAGGAAGACTAAAAAAAGACACAAGGTTGCTTTGGCAGACAACGTGAAGGAAAATCCTCAGAGATTCTATAGGTATATTAAGACCAAAAGGATAATAAGGGAAAAAAATTGGTCCCCTTGAAGATCAGAGTGGTCAGCTTTGTATGGAGCCAAAAGAGATGGGAAAGGTCTTAAATATTTCATCAGTATTCCCTCAGGAAATAGGCACAGAGTCATGGGAAAAAAAGAAAAACAAGCAATGAGGTCTGGCAGTGCCCTTCTCAGACACATAACCTCACATTAGTCTGTAAAGGAAGAGGAGAAAGTGCTTGCTGCCTTAAAGCCAATAAGGGTGGATAAATCCCCAGGACCTGACGAGATATTCCCTCAGACCTTGAAGGAGGTTAGTGTAGAAATTGCAAGGGCAGAAATATTTAAAATGTCCTTAGCCAAATATTTAAAATGTGGTGCTAGAGAATTGGAAGGTAGCTCACGTTATCCTGTTGTTTAAAAAAGTCTTCAAAAGTAACCCAGAAAATTATTAGACTTGTAAACCTGTCGTCAGTAGTAGGTAAATTATTGGAAGAGTGCAGAGAATGTTTACTAGGATGTTGCCTGGACTTCAGGAACTGAGGTACATGGAAAGGTTATAGGTTAGGACTTTTTTCCCTGGAGTGTACAAGAATGAGTGGAGATTTGATAGAGGTATTTAAAATTATAAGGGGGATAGACACTGAGGGTAGGAGAGATACAAACCAGAGGACATGGGTTAAGAGTGAAAGGGGAAAGGTTTAGGGGGCGTATGAGGGGGATCCTCTTCACACAGAGAGTGGTGGGACTGTGGAGCGAGCTGAGGTGGTGAATGTGGGCTCAATTTTAACATTTAAGAAGAATTTGAACAGGTGCATGGATGGGAGTGGAATGGAGGGCTATGAACTGGGTGCAGGTCAGTGGGATTGGCAAAAAAAATGGTTGGCACAGACTAGGAAGGCCGAAGGGGCTTGTTCTATGCCGTAGTGTTCCGTGGTTCTATGGTTCTAAGGGTTCAGTTATTTATCTTTTTACCTCCTATGGATGCTGCAAGACCTGCTGAGTTCCTCCAGCATTTCTGTGTGTTTACTATCCAGAGAAATGCATCAAGGGAAATGGAAGGTTAATGAGTGAAAGACCTTCGAGTATCCTTCCACAGCTTCTTAAGATTTTTTTTCCTTAAAACCTTTAAAGTAAGTCAACTATAAGAGTGGAGATTTGTGAAGATGGAATACAATGTTGGTAAATATGAAGTCATCCACTTTAGAGAAAAAGATCGTAGATCAGATTATTATTTAAAAGCTGAAAGGTTGCAGTCTGCTGTTGTGCAGAGGGATCTGGGTGTGCTGGTGAAATAGGTAATCAAAAAAGCAAATAGACTGTAGTCGTTTATTGCTGGAGGGATTCCATTTAAGGGCAGGGAGGTTCTGTGCAGCTGTATAGGTACTGGCGAGGCCACACCTGCGGTACTGTGCCCAGTTCGGGTCTCCTTACTTGAGGAATGATACACTGGCACTGGATACAATATAGAGGAGGTTCACCAGGTTGATTTCGGAGAGGGGGTTAGCCCATGAGGAGAGATTCAGTTGCCTGTACTCGCTGGAATTCAGAAGAACGAAAGGAGATCTTAGAGAAGCATAAAATGATGAAAGGGATAGATAAGGTAGAGACAGAAAAGTTGTTTCCATTGGTGAGAGGAAAACTAGGGAAATTAGCCTCAAGCTTCAAGGGAGTAGATTTATGACAGAGACAATAAGGAACTGTTTTTCCCAGAGAATAGCAAATCTGTGGAATTCTCTGCCCAAGGAACCAGCAGAGGTTGCCCTATCAAATATATTTAAGGTATAGATAGAATTTTGCACAGTAGAGGAATTAATTGTCATAGTGAAAAGGTGAGTAGCTGCGTCCAAGGTCAGATTAGCCATTATCTTATGAAATGGCAGAGCAGACTCGACAGGCTGGGTGTCTGGCCTCTGCTCCTATTTCTTAAGTTCTTAGGTTCCAAAAATATGAAGGTCCCAAGTACAGGAAGGACCCGTTTCCTGAACAGAAAGGTCAAAAAGCAGGGGTCACAAATTTAAAGTAATTGGTAGAAGGATTAGATGGTAAATAAGGACTTTTTGTGGCGGATGGTAGTAAGTAACTGGAATTCACTCTTATTGAAACAGTCCAATGTGTGTTTGAAGAATACAGGGATATGGACCAGGTGCTGAAAGGTAGACTGCTTCTACTTGGTTCAATCTTAACTAGCCTCCTTCCACTTTGTAATTCTGTATGAATCTATTGCGTTGAATGAATTTGTAAGTTCAAATTTAAGTCAAGGGAACAGAAATAAGCTAATCAGCTCATCGAGTCTGCCCCACCATTGAAGAGCTGATCTATTTTCCCACAGCTCCATTGTCCCCACCTTCTCCCCATAACCTTTGAAGCCCTGGCTAATCAAAAACCTATCAATCTCTGCCTTAAATACACACAACGACCTGACTTCCACAACCACCTGTGGCAACAAATTCCACAAATGTACCACCCTCTGGCAAAATAAATTCCTCCGCATCTCTGTCCTAAGTGGGACCCCCTTCAATACTGAAGTTGCGCCTTCTTGTCCTTGACCCTCCCACCATTGGAAGCCTGTCATATACTCAAATGGAATATACATATGAAATAAATGAAAGTCTTACTTGCTGCAGCTTCCCAGGTACACAAAACACGTGACACATACAAGAGAAAAAAATAATAATCTGAAAGGAATGGGATAAAGTAATTATAATTATGGTACATAATATATTCACAGTATAAAAATAATCAGACAGGAATGTGTCCTCTTGGTAAATAGGTGAATTTAATTAATCTGCAGTGATATTAAATAATGAGTAAAGATTAAGATCAGAGAGAGAACATGTTCAAAATTGCAAAGGATGTGTTGGCTATGTAGAGGGTTGAGACGAGGTTCACAAGAATAATCTCAGGAATGAAAGGGTACTATTGGAGGAGCATTTTCTGGCTCTGGGACTGTACTCAA
This sequence comes from Narcine bancroftii, assembly GCF_036971445.1. Taxonomy (NCBI): domain Eukaryota; kingdom Metazoa; phylum Chordata; class Chondrichthyes; order Torpediniformes; family Narcinidae; genus Narcine; species Narcine bancroftii. Next base: position 73,774,692 of record NC_091478.1, read on the forward strand.
GTGGGTTTAGAAGAATGAGGGAGGAGGATCTCGTTGAAACATCAAATACTGAAAGGCTTGGAAAGAGTGGATGTGGAGAGGATGTTTCCTGTGGTAGGGGAGTATAGGACCAGAGAGCACAGCTTCATGATACAAAAACATCGTTATAGAACAGAGATGAGAAGGAATCTCTATATCCAGAGGGTGATGGATCGTTGCCACGGACGACTGTGGAGGCCAAGTCATTGGGATATTTAAGATTGAGAGAGAGATAGGTTTGGAATCACGGGTTACTGGGAGAAGTCAGGAGAATAAGGTTGAAAAGGAAAGTGAATCAGCCAAGATGGAATGACAGGGTGGACTCAATGGGCCAAATGGTCTAATCCTATGGTCTTGTACTGGATATCTACTTGAGGAATTATTGGGTCCATTGAATATAAATACCATCTATAGTCCTTAAATACCAACTCTGAAATGGTTTTAAAATATGCATTCCACAATATCTTTTAAGTATTCTTCATCCTTGGAAAATCAAGCAGGGTAGTTGAAATCCTCCACACTCAGTCCCATTTAAAATATGCCCAGACATCAGTGTTAACCTGTGGATTGGTCTTCAGGGTCAATCTCGTGACATGCTTTGCTGTATTTTCCCTGACCTGCACGACCCCTTCGCACGTGAGGAGATCCTCAGTGCAGAGAGCAGAGACAGCTGGGCAAGGCAATAATTCCTAAATAATGGCTGTGCTATCTGGGAAAATGCATATTATTTTGTGAAAAACTGCAATTTTTCCATCAATTACTTGGAATTCATTGAGTAAAATGCACTTGTTGGTCTTCATAATGGATGCTCCCACTTGCAGTAAAAGGCAGCAGGGATTGATCACTGAAATACTCTCATTAACTGGAGAGGTAAAATATGCATTAAGTTCACATTAAATTGTCACTTACCAAATGGAAAATGCTCTTTAGCTACAATTAAATTTGAATGCATTCATCTTTCTCTCATGTCTTTTTGGAGGTGTACACTTTACTCATCTGGTTTTACAACTGGATTTTGCAGTCTTCTGAAACTAATCAAAACTTGATATGGGATTTGATGAACAACTTAATGATATAAAAGGATTTAATTTTCAAAATTACAGTGTGAGTAGATGGAATAGAAACACGATTTAGCCACCCAGCCTGTTAAACCTGATATTCCATTTCATGGGCTAATGCTTAACCTGTCTGAAAGATCATGTCTGCATTCACTCCTTGACCTCATAACTGTAACCCCCACCTTCAGTTTCTCAAGATTCTATCCGTCTCGACACTAAAAATATTCAACGGCTCGGTTTCCACACCAGTGAACCGTCCCTGCATCTCAGGGTACCAGAGGCCTTGCGACATATGAGCCAAGTCCCCTCCGCACAATTCAAGGGCTCAAGACCACAAGAGAAAATGTTCAGCATTCTTGTTTAAATAGAATAATCTCTGCACTTTTTCTTTCATGTCTTCAATTATTTGTGGTTCACAAGTAGTTAATATTACATTTCTAAATCTGCATGGTTTAATTTGGGGATCAATTTGAAATGTAACACCTGCTGTACAGTGCTTTAGGATTGCACCTTGGGATTCAGAATTATGGGAATGGCTGGAAAGTGTAATCCCCAGAGCATCTTAAATTATGCTGTGTCTGCCTCCGTCACCCCATTTCGTAATATGTTTTGTTCAGTTTAAACAGCGTATTTCAGTGGAAGATGTTGAACAAAGTGATGGAAAAATGGAATACGTATTGTTTATTACGTTTTTTTCCCCATCAGCAAGTGAGAAATAGCTTTCCAAAATTCACAAAGATGTTTGCTAAATCAGTGAATGATGTAATTATTTCACAAATGTTTTCCCATCACTTATTTAAAAAGTTAACCACTGGCAATTAGAAAAAAAAACACATAGTTATTGATGTTTTTAATGAATTTACCACATCATGATTGGAACATGAATTGTTTGTAGAAATGGCTTATCAAATTAACCAATAAATGTCATGTGGTGGTGCTAAGAACAGATGTATAAGATCTCTCTGCATTCTATCAACAGGGCACTCGCACATGTTAAGTTCACAAAGTAAGTAATTTTTTTTTACCTTATATTGACATTGTTATCGAAGATGTATTGTTTAATTTCTCACTTTATAACCTGTGTTGGTGGTACCAGATCCAATGAATACATTTTAAAAAAATTTAAACTCTTGTGTTCCTTATAATGCACTTCCTTTCATGTCCATTTCAGAAAGTTTTTTTGGAATCCCGGGGCCAGGCTTCACAATGTCGAATGTGCAGCCAAATCTGGCCCATCTGACGTTTGAAATTAATCATTGCGAACCTTCATATTCCCAAAGTCAGTGACGTATTAAATAGCAACGTATACATCAGCTTCATTCTTGTCATTCAAACTAAATATTTCCATAATCAAAGTAGCTTAACCTGAAACTGGTCCCTTAGTTGGATGATATAAAGTGATTTCCCTCCCCACCCCCCCACCACAAAGGTACATGTACATTGTTCGTTTAAATGGGCTTGGAATCTCTCAAAGTAGAATAATTAAGATGTTTGATTATTGATGTCATGAAAAGGCTATTCAGCTGCTAAGGTTGTGCCTCACTTAAAATTAAACAATAGCTTCTCTATCAGTAGAGTTGCTATGTGGTACAAGTAAAGGTAAAGGTTCTGTTATTGTCACGAAATTCTACATTTTGAATGTAACACAGTTGAAATTATTTACCTTTTGTCTATCGTAAGGCAGGTAGAGTTGCCCATTTGTCCAGCGCCCCTCACAGAAACCTACAGCGCCTGGTGTTCCTAGGAGGACTCCCCTCTAAGTACTGACCAGTCCTGACCCTTCTTAGCTTCCGAGATGAGACAATCTCAGGCACACTGTACTTCAGTAATTTGTATGATATTTGCAACTAGGATAATTATTTAAAATGTAGTTTTAATAAAACTGAGTGTTATTGGTTTATGGAATAATAATGCTTACAGAACTTAGAAACAGTTCCAAACTGTTTCTGAGCATTAGTATATTTTTTCAGTCACGTTGGATACTGAAATGGTTTAGCCTCACAATATTCAAAAGAAAATATACTTAAAGATGTATAGTAATTTTATAGTAGATAAAGTTAAAGAATTTCATGTATGTTACATTCTAAAAATGTGACTAATGATTTTATGATCTATTTGAAAACGTACAAAAGGCTGCTTTGACACAGTAAAATAATGTCATTTGAGTTGAAACATAAATAATTTGATGAAAACTCTTTAAAAATGCAGCAACTCGCTGATGTTAATTGAGTTCTATATAGTACCTGAGTACTCACCTGACTGGATAAGTTTACAGCTGTCAAGTGTAATGTATGTTTACCAGGGAAGCATAATGGCTTTCAAAGGAAACTGAAAGGTTCCTTTTATTATCACATAATACATTGAAAATGTAATATACATTATACACTTTAACTTTTATCTGTCGTAAGGCAAACAGTGAGTCACCATGAGCATTGCCTGGCACCTCTCTGCAGGATATCTTTCTGATAAATTTGCTTTGACCCTTTAAAATGGTTTGAGATGCCTTTATTTGGGCAAGGATGCCAGTCGTGTGAACTTGCAACGGGAGACCTTTACTTGAAAATATTTAAAATCAAGCAGGTCTTGGTCAAATGTCTCATAATCTAGAGATCTAAAATTTCTTATTTCACGTTCCCTTGCTATAAGCAGTGTAAACGTAGTTCTGATCAAGATTTTCTCATTTCAGGCATGTTATCCAATCTCACATTTCTGTTGTACCTATTGACTGTTATAACACTCTCTTATAACTTTATCATTACCTTTGTACTTTTCCACAGAGAATTAAAGTATGTTATTCAAAGATTTGCAGAAGATCCCAGACAAGAGGTGAGTAGGATCTATAAAATGTTTTGTCAAATGACTTGCGGTAAAAGGACCAATATTTGGAAATGAACATTTAGATTTCTTGCAGCTTGCAATGGAAAAAGGCCTTAAAATGTTTGCCCACTGGTATTTTAGGATGACTAAATGATAAGAATGATTTATACCGCCAGTGAAATAGTTTTCAACATATTTTTACTGACACCATTTAACTGTATTTTGTATTGAGGAGATATTCTGCTTGTAATTGGCCAGAATAGACTGCAGCCATTATTTGTTACTATTTCCCTTAAAATTTCAATGTCCCTTTTCAGTAGAAGTCACATGGACAGGGTGACGATGGCAGAAATACATTATTGAACCAGATGGACCTTTCGTAGTGGATGCATTACCATTCCTCACTGTTTAGACCAGATTTATTTAATTACTTACACCTAAATTCCCCCAAGGGCATAGCACTTGGTACTGGAAATTTAGAATGTGTCTGAGCAGAACAGGTCGCTTCTGCTGCCTTAACCACTTAAAGTATTGTTATTGAACAGTGCCAAGTCTGAACCAATGCGTGTATGTTCGAGCAGTGCATTCAGTGCCGAATGGGGCAAGAGAAATAAGCAGAGACCAGGATAAAGTGACTTAAGAGCAAAAGTGCGTGAAGCGCTAAAGTCTGCAGATGCGGTGATTGTAAAAAGTGCTGGATGAACCCAGCGGGCCACGCAGCATCCACAGGAGGTAAAGACATACAACCAAAGTTTCGGACCTGAGCCCTTCGTCAAGGCATGAGCAAAAAGCAGGCAGGAGTGACCTGCTGGGTTCCTCCAGCATTTTTGGGTTTTTACTGAGAGAGCTTAAAAAATGTTTTATTTATGTGTGAGGAGCGAGCATCCATGCAAGGCCAGCAATTTATTGCCTCTTTTGAACGACACTTGGCAAGCTATTACTGAGCCGTTAGCCTTGAAATACTGCAGTTCTTGTGGTGAATTGCTCTTTAATTGAGAGTTTATGACCCAGTGAAGAAGAAGGAACAACTACTTCCAGGGAAGTATATTGTACAATACTGCAACCAATCAAAGGTGGGGAATTAAAATAAAAACACAATGCTGGAGAAACTCAACAGGTCAAACAGTGCAATTTATCAGATTTTAGATTTATTGGCACAGTTCATACAACCATGATTTCCTGTGGGTGAGGCAGAACCACTTTTTTCCCATTGGCAATCCAATTAATTGGCCGTGCAGTGTCCTGGGATAGGAAGCCATTTGTGCTATTTCCACCTTTAACTGGGACAGTGACTGCTTTTCGATTGAACATGCTCATCCACGGGGATTGGAGCGTTCTTCCTTCAACTGGAAACGGGTGACTTTCTGCTGTCCTTTCTTCACTGGTTTAATCGGCACACCAGCATCAGCTGATGCTGGGGATACGAGTAGGGGTAGAGGCCATCCATCCCCGACATGAAATGGCGTCATTGATGCCAGCGTGCTGACTATTTTCTTTTTCTACTGGACCCTGTCCCAGTAAATTCCTGGGACAATTGTGCCAGTGGAAAAGGGGCTGGAATTACCATTTATTGGTGGTGCAAACAAAACTAAACAATGTAAAAATGTACACTGATGTACCATAAATAATTCACAAAAAACTGAGTAGTGAAACAATCAGGTTTTTCAAAGCTAAAGACCGGAACACTATCAAACAACCATCCAGTTCCTTGACTGATGAGAGCAAAAATAAAAGGGTGGCAATGCAAGGGGCTATGGGTAGGATCAGTCTCAGGAGGCCTGTCCAGTCGGTAGCAGCCAATCATGGAATAACAGTGATTTACCACATGCACAAAATGTAAACAAACTGTGCAATACAGAGAGAATTTTTAAAAAATGACCCGTCTTCATTACCCGTCTTCATCCCTCAGTCTATTTTTGTCTTTACCCACATACATATCAATCGTGATCATTTTAACTCTCATTACCCGTCTTCCTCCCTCAGTCTATTTTTGTAATTGTTCTGCAAATTTTCGTGCTTCTTCTGGATCCGAGAATAGTCTGTTTTGTTGTCCTGGAATAAATATTTTCAATGCCGCTGGGTGCTTTAGTATAAATTTATACCCTTTCTTCCATAAAATCGCCTTTGCTGTATTGAACTCTTTTCTCTTCTTTAGGAGTTCAAAACTTATATCTGGATAAATGAAGATTTTTTGCCCTTTATACTCCAGTGGTTTGTTGCCCTCTCTTACTTTTTCCATTGTCTTCTCCAGTACCTTTTCTCTTGTAGTATATCTTAGGAATTTTACTACAATAGATCTTGGTTTTTGTTGTGGTTGTGGTTTAGAGGCCAATACTCTATGTGCCCTTTCTATTTCCATTTCTTGCTGTAGTTCTGGACATCCTAGGGTCTTAGGGATCCACTCTTTTATAAACTCCCTCATATTCTTGCCTTCTTCATCTTCCTTAAGGCCCACTATCTTTATGTTATTTCTTCTGTTATGGTTTTCCATTGTATCTATTTTTTGAGCTAGTAGTTCTTGTGTCTCTTTAGTTTTTTTATTAGATTTCTCCAATTTCTTTTTTAAGTCTTCTACCTCCATTTCTGCTGCTACTGCCCGCTCTTCCATCTTGTCCATTTTCTTTCCCATTTCTGTTAAGGTCATCTCCATTTTATTTATTTTCTCTTCTGTGTTGTTTATTCTTTTTCTTAAATCCTTAAATTCCTGTGTTTGCCATTCTTTAAATGACTCCATGTATCCTTTAATAAGAGCAAGTATATCCTTTATCTTGCCTTTCTTTTCTTCTTCTATTTCACTGTACTCTTCCTCTTCCTCTTCTTCTTCCTCTGGGTTGGCCATCTGTTGTTTCTTTGGTGCCCTTTCCTCCTCTTCTTTCTTGTTTCTGTTGTCTTCTGTGGTCTCTTCTTGCTGCAGGTGTTCTGCAGCTGTCGTTGCCGGCTGTGGAGATCGACTCCCCAGCTGGTCCCCCCTCCCGTCGGTGTGTTTTTTTTCATTCGCATCGCGCATGCGCGAAGTATCGCGCATGCGCGGTTGCGCACTTTTACTCGGCTCTGCGAGCCATTTTTGTAGTCCATTATTTACCGACCTGAGGGAGCGGGTTTCTCTCTCCGCAGCGGGCCTCTTCGGACAGGTAAGGCCTTCACCTTTTTCCTCTTTTGTCTTCTCTTCCTCTCTTCTTACCGTTGCTTTCGATTTTTCTTTTTTTGTCGCCATCTTCTTTCCACCTTTATACTCACTTTTCTGTAACTTTTATTTCTGTGCCTTTGTGTTTTCCTTTGTTTTTCCCGACTTTTCTAGAGAGGGCTGGAGTTCACCGTCCGGCCACTACTCCATCACGTGACTCCTCCCGCTTCTACACCTCTTTCCTGATGACACAAGAGAGAACAGAGCATGAGCTGGGTGGTGTGGATCCTTGATGATTGTTGCTGCTCTCCAACCCCAGCATTCCTGTAGATGTTCTTGATGGTGAGGAGGGTTTTGCCTGTGATGTCCTGGGCTGTGATCATGACCTTTTGTTGTCTGCATACCAGATCGTGATGCAGTCAGACAGCATATGTTCCACCACACCTCTGTAGAAATTTGACAGGGTTTTTGATTACATACTAAACCTTCACAATCTCCTGAGGAAGTCGAAGGCGCTGATGTGCTTTCTTCATGATGCCATTAGTGTGTTGGGTCCAGGAAAGGTCCTCCAAGATAGTGAATCGCAAGGATTTAAATTTTCTCACCTTCCCCACTTCTGATCCCCTAATGATCACTGGATCACATACCTCTGGTTTTCCCTTCCTGAAGTCAAGAATCAGCTCCTTGGTTTTGGTGACATTGAGTGCAAGGTTGTTGTTGGTGCACCATTCAGCCAATTTCAATCTCGCTCCCATATGCTGACTCATCGCCTTTTTCATACAAACCCACTACTGACGTATCGTTGGAAAATTAGTAGATATTGTTCTTGTCATACTGAGCCACACAGTCATAGGTGTAAAGTGAGTGGAGCAAATATAAAGATACATATAACCATTTACCATCTACGGTGCCGAAACAGGCCATAACCAACGTTTTTGGTCTTGAACCCTTCGTCAAGGTATGAGCAACATGTAGGCAGGTGTCCGAACAAAATGGTGGGGAGGAGAGGCAGGGAGACGAGTCCAGACGCAGGGACATGAGGTAATAGGTGAATAAGGGAGGGAGGGCACAGTAGCAAACAAGGGGAGGGGGAATGGCTCTGTGAAATAGAGAGAGAAGGAGGAGGAGAGCTGGAGAAAAGAAGACAGAGGGATAAGGAAGAGAGGGGGAATGGGGAGAGGGCAAATAGAAACGGGTGAAGTCAAATTCAATGCTGTCTGGTTGGAGAGTTCCAAGATGGAAAATTAGAAGTTGTTCCTCCAACTTATGAGGTGTTGAGACCGTGGGCAGGCATGACAGAATGGGAGTGGGGCATAGAATTGAAACGGTTAGCCACTGGGAGATCCTGTCACTGATGTGAATAGGGCAAAGGTGCTCAGCGAAGCCATTTCTCAGTCTGCGTCCAGTCTTTCCAATGTAGAGAAGGCCACAGCAGGATCACCGGATGCAGTAAATTGGAGAAGCAATGCCTAACCTTCCATCTAGGCACTTTCCAACTTGACGATATTAATATCGACTTCTCTGGGTTCTGCTAGCTTACTCTCCGTTCTCCCATTCCTCTGTCTTTTTTCCTTCAGCCCTCCTTCCCTTCCTTCTCCATTCACAGAGCCATCCCACCTCCCCTTGTTTGTTGGTGTGCCCTCCCTCCCTTATCCACCTATTAGCTTCTTCCTGTAGGACTGTGCTTCTGCCCTTCCCACCTCCCACCATTTTGTTTGGGCACCTGCCTACATTTTGGTCATACCTTGATGAAGGGCTCAAGCCCGAAACATTGGTTATGCATCTTAATCTTTTAATCTAAAGTGCACTGTGCGACCTGCTGAGTTTCTCCAGAATTGTGTATTGACTTCAGTCATGGTGTCTGCAGACTTTCATGTTTTACATGAGGCCAATTAAAATCCAACAAATTCTATACACCTGGAAGATGTAATGACACTGCCAATCTGGTTCGCTAATATCCTTTTGCCACTTCATCCTGCGGCATCCGTAGGTGACTCCAGCCCCACCAAAGTGACATTGAAATGGCTGGCAAGGACTCCGTTCAAGGGAGAATTAGCGATGAGTAATAAATGCTGGGCTTGCCAACAACATTTACAGCCTGTAAACCAACATTTATAATATCTCTATGCTGTTCAGTACTCTGGATAATCAGATATGGTTTTGTGCAGGATATGGAAGAATAATCAGTAGGCAAAGTATGAAAGACATTCTGCACTACGTGGAATTTGTCCATTGTCTACTTAACTGCAGATTGTATCCCTCATTACCATTTTGATAGCAAATATGATTCATTTATTATCTTTGAGGCTCCAAATCCAGTGGCCATCTCATTTCACGTTTGCTGAACACAGCATCAGACAGGAACTATTGTGGATCACTATTAAATTTTAAAATTAGACATACACCACAGTAATAGGCCTTTTAGTCCCACGAGCCCATGCCACTCAATGACACCCAATTGACCCACAACGGCCCCGTACATTTTGAAGGGTGGGAGGAATCTGAAACCCTCAGGGAAGACCCACGCGGGCACGGGGAGAATGTAGAGACTCCTTACAAAGAGTGCGGGGTTTGAACCCCAGTCCCGATCGCTGATGTTGTAACAGTGTTGCAGTACTAACCATGCCTCTCTGGTGTAAGGATGAAAGCAGACAGCCACTATTTTTTCCATTTAATAAACTTTTTTTTTAGAAGATGCTTCTGAAAGCCATCTCTTCATTAATAAGACAGCTCACAACTCTGGTTTGAAGATGACCAGACCTTTTTATTTTCAAGTTAATCCTAAAGGCATGTTTTTGATAAGATTTCCACTATTTGCCTTTGGCCAGCTTCAACACACGGATTGTCAGTTATCTAAGCACGAATCAAAATGAAAACACCAAACAAAAACAAAACAACATGTCAAGCATGACCATTGTGTTCAGTCTTCTTGTCATGTGAGCTGTTCTACAAAATTTGACCTTTTAAGGTTACTACTGTTTTTGGTTATTTCAGACTGCGTAGATTTATATCTGGTTTCATAATGCTTAATTTGTGCTTTTCCATACATAACTTTGGAACATTAGTCCCAAAGTAAACTACTTCCCCCAATCCTGGAAAAGTTCTGCCAAGTTTCTGCCAGACCAGAATAACAATCAGAATCTCTTTCTCCCACCATGCAGACTATTCACTAGCTACATTTATAGGAGAAAGCTGCAGTGTGCATAGATTGGAAAAGAGAATACATTTTTCGGCCCATTGATAATACTGATTGGGATGAATCAAAATACAGGAAAACCCCTGTTTTCTGGAATTCAAGCAACCAGCAGTCTCAAACAACTTGCAAAAGAGTTGAGGAAAATAAATTGGTAAAAAATACGGAAGTTTATCATTAGCGCACCTTGCCGTTAGTTTTCCAATCACGCAACACGCAATATCAAACAACCGGGGGGAAAATCTCATCCTGCATCTACTAATCCCCATGGGTGACGGATACCAGGGATTTTACTGTACAGAAAAATTTAAATGGATTATGAAACCATGATAGGAGACAGCACATAAACAGTATATTATGTTTAATACATTTCATTGATTGAATCTGGAAATGATTGTGCATATTAATATACAAAGTGTATTATTTGTCTTTGACCTTATTTGATTATCTTGTCTTTGCACCGCGTACCTTAATTTTCATCTAACAAAAGTCATCCCCTTGAAGTCCCTGTGTGCACAAGCTCAAGGGATTTTGATTGTGAAATTGACCCAACCTTGAAACGTAAATCACGGGATCGCTAAATGTCAGTCTGAGCCAGGTGAAAGCAAACCAGAAATTGACCCAACCTTGAAACGTAAATCACGGGATCGCTAAATGTCAGTCTGAGCCAGGTGAAAGCAAACCAGAAATTAACCCAACCTTGAAACGTAAATCACGGGATCGCTAAATGTCAGTCTGAGCCAGGTGAAAGCAAACCAGAAATTGACCCAACCTTGAAACGTAAATCACGGGATCGCTAAATGTCAGTCTGAGCCAGGTGAAAGCAAACCAGAAATTGACCCAACCTTGAAACGTAAATCACGGGATCGCTAAATGTCAGTCTGAGCCAGGTGAAAGCAAACCAGAAATTGACCCAACCTTGAAACGTAAATCACGGGATCGCTAAATGTCAGTCTGAGCCAGGTGAAAGCAAACCAGAAATTGATCCAACCTTGAAACGTAAATCATGGGATCGCTAAATGTCAGTCTGAGCCAGGTGAAAGCAAACCAGAAACTCAGGAAGATTCATTATTGTATCGTGGCAGGTCCATTCCTGTTTGCTGAGTGTTCGGGCTGGCAAAGATGGTTGGTTCCAGCTCTACAGTCCAGGAGGTGTAGCTTGTGATGACGATGGGGAACTTTTTGCCAGTATGGTACGTGTTTGCAATAATGTGAGTTAACACCTTCTGTTTATGCTATGAACAACAGATAGCATTTTATTGCTAAACGTGCATTTATTTACATGTGATTATGTACATCAATCTAACTGTTTTATCTATTACTGACAAGAGAACATTCTATTTTTGCATAATTCTTTTGCTTTTCATGATCTCGTTCCAAATAAATCAGTTAAAAGTTCAAATTTATTGTCAGAGTGCAAACATCACATATAAACTCTGATATTCTTTGTCCTGTGGGCCAGGCGGAATTTCTACTCATCATTATTTATAAACTGTACCATCGAAGAAAGATACATGTACAAAAGAGACAGGAAAATAATATTCAGTAATAAATCATGTGCAAAGTAAGAATCTTTAAATGAACCTCTGATCAGAGTCTGTAATTTAGGAGTCTGATGATGGAAAGGTTGCAACTGTTCCTGAAACTGGTGATATGTGCCTTGTGGCACCTATACCTCTTTCCTGATCGCAGCAGTGAGAATCCTGAGTGGTGTACACCCTTGATGATTGCTGCTGCTCCCCGACGGCATCATTCCCTGTTGATTTTCTCAATGGTGGAGGGAGTTTTGCCTGTGATGAACTGGGCTGTGTCCATTATCTTTTACAGGGCTTTCTGCTCAGGGACATTGGTGCCCCCATACCAGGCATGCCCCATGGTAGTCACCACACTTTCCACCGCACATCTGTAGAGGTTTGCCAAGGCTTTCATTGGCATCCCAAAACTCCGGAAACTCCTGAGGAAGTCGAGGCACTGATATGCTTTCTTCACAATGACATTTGTGTGTTGGGTCCAGGAAAGATCTTCCAAGATTGTGACTCATAGGAATTTCATTTTGGTCACCCTCTCCACCTCTGATTCCCCAATGATCACTGGATCAGACACCTCTGGTTTTCCCTTCCTGAAGTCCACAATCAGCGTCTTGCTTTTGGTGACATTGAGTGCGAGGTTGTTGTTAGTTCATAGACTCCATCTATATCTTTTTGTGCCAGGGAAAGGCAGCCAGCAGAGAGAAGAACCATCACACATCAGACACATTTTATTCACATTCCTCCCTTCAGGCAAAAGGCTCAGTATGAAATTACCCACCAACCAGATTAAAGACAGTTTCTTCCCTCCTGAATCAACCCTGCAACGGTGCTCTCATTCTTTGTACTAATTGATCATTTTGCCATTCCTCGGGCCTCGCCTGCATCTCCTCCATTCCCTGCTCATTTGGCCTAGTCCACCCCCAGAATCCCCTTCATCCTCACCTACCACCTCACCAGCCTCTGCATCGAACACATTATCTGCCAGAATTTCCGGCACTTACTACAGGATCCCACCACCAGACACATTTTTCCTTCTCCTCCCCTCTCAGCCTTATGTAGGGAACGCTCCCTCCGTGACTCCCTTATGCACTCTTCCCTCCCCACCCATTTCCCCCTACTCTGGCAACTTCAAACAAGGGGAAAAACCGGCACCCACACCTCCTTCATCACCACGGTCTGAGATTCCAAACAGACCTTTCAGGTGAAGCGACACTTCACCTGTACCTCCAAAGAATTCATTTACTGCATCCAGTGCACCATCTGTGGGCTTCTCTACACCAGGGAGACCAGTTGCAGATTAGGAGATCGCTTCTCCCAGCACCTCTCCATCTGCAACAAAAGCGTAGCTAACCATTTAAATTCTGAGTCACATTCTAAAGCTCACACATCTGTCCACGACCTTTCACACTACCCCACCATGACCACCTGCAGATTCTGCACACTTCATTTTTTGGGGCACTCCCCAACCCCAGGGCATGAACATTGAGTTCCTTACATTCCACATTCCAAAAGCTTGCTCTTTTACCCCCTCCCCCCCTTAAATATTTATTTCAGTTCCTACTTTCTCTCTCCACCTAGCCTCCAACTATCATCTCCCACCTCACTACCCCCCTCCCGCCTTCCCCTTTTGTTCGGACATCTCGTGTTCCCCCACACCTTGATGAAGAGCTCCAGCCCGAAACGTGGACTTACCTTTACTTTTGCTACATAAAGGCACTGTTTAACCTGCTGAATTTCTCTTGCATTTGTGTGTTTTTTCACTTAACCACTGGTGTCAACAGAATCCTGTGCTTTACCGTTTTGCCAGTGTAAGGTGTTGATGTGCTTTCTTCATGATGGCACACTTTCCACTATCCTCGAACAAGTGATGTCAACTGAAAGATTGATAAAACCATCATTTGTTCACTTCAGCTCAAAGTAGGGTCTTCTCTGAACTAGTATAGTTATTTGGCTTGTATCTTTTATTATAGAAATGCTGAGAAGCCTACAGTGGTTAAAATAAATGCAGAATACATGATTAGGCATCTGTAAGAGTGGCATTCAGTCTTTCACTGTATTTCTTTTGAGAAACAGAAAGTAGAGTGTTCATTTTCTCCATCATTTATATATTAAATATATGGGCCCGAGGTCCTGTTGCTACCGCCGCCGGAGGCCTGAGGTCCTGCTACCGCCCGGGGGGCCCAAGGTCCTATTGCTGCCGCTGCCGGAGGCCCGAGGACCCGCTGCCACCCAGGGGGCCCGAGGTCCTATTGCTGCCGCCGCCGGAGGCCCGAGGACCTGCCTGAGTCCGCCTGAGGTAATGGCCGCATCGCGGGGAGAGACAGCCAGCCGGGACCAGGCCTGCCCGCACCGCTGCCCGAGCACCGAACACAGGCCGCCGTCGCCAGGCAAACCCCGGCACATCGCACAGCCCAACCGTTGGCAGCCGAGCCCCAGGCCGGGAGCGGTCAATGAGAACTGTTTAGTGTATTTCAGAGTTTAATACACACCTCAAAAACCAATAGTCTAAACACTAACAACTGTGAAATCCATTGCAGAGTTCTCTCCAGTCTTAAAAAATTTTCTACTAGAACTTTTCTTTCTGATCCTCAACCAATGCTGCATCCCCTTTACTCGGCCGCAGCAGGAGTAAACGCACGCAGGCCGATTCCAGGGCGCACCACTCCATAACTGGGGACAGTGGTTGTAGATCTCCAGAAATGGTTCGACCTAAAAGGGGAGGCAGGCCTCTTCAGCCCGGTTAAGCAACCTGCATAGGAGAAGGTCACTCCGATATAAAACCTACGCCCCAAGGACCTCGCTGCCACGTCCCAGCTTGCTTGGCCACGGCACACGAACCATGGGTGTAAAGGGTGGGGCCAGTACTGTGCACACTGCACTCCACCTAAAAGCTCCTTTGCGCAGGCCCGAGGACAGGTCCACGTCCTCCCCCTCAAAAGATGCACACAAACTTAAGCTAGCATGTTGGAACATCAGAACCATGCTAGACAAGGCTGACAGCCACCGACCTGAACGTCGGTCTGCTCTCATCGCACATGAACTCCTCAGACTCGACATCGACATAGCCGCTCTCAGCGAAGTCCGCCTTGCAGATGTAGGCAGCCTCGAAGAACACGGCGCGGGCTACACACTCTACTGGTCTGGCAAGCCTCAGGCTGAACGACGCCTATCTGGTGTTGGCTTCATGGTCAAGAACTCCATTGCCTCCAAACTCGAAAACCTCCCAACAGGCCACTCTGACCGGATCATGTCCATGCGACTCCCCCTTCAAAACAAGCGACGCATCACTCTCATCAGTGTCTATGCTCCAACCCTTCAGGCGGAACCAGCAGAAAAGGACAAGTTCTACACTGATCTGCGCAACCTCATCCAATGCACCCCTACATCCAACAAGGTTGTCATCCTTGGCGACTTCAATGCTCGCGTCGGCAAAGACTCAGAAACCTGGCCAGGAATCCTGGGCAAGCAATGACAACGGGCGCCTCCTGTTGGAACTCTGTGCAGAACAGCGGCTTGTCATTACTAACACCCTTTTCTAGCAGAGAGACAGCGTGAAGACTAACTGGATGCATCCCCGATCCAAACAGTGGCACCTCCTGGACTACGTTCTGGTGCGAGGAAGAGACAAACGAGATGTGCTCCACACGAGGGTCAGGCCCAGCGCGGAATGCCACACTCACCACCGGCTTGTTCGCTGCAAGCTCAACCTTCATTTCAAGCCAAAGTTCAAGAACAGTGGAGCCCCCAGAAAGAGGTTCAATGTTGGAAACTTGCAGTCAGACATAGTGAGAGGAAACTTCCATGCAAACCTCCAAGCAAAGCTCGAGGATGCAAACTGCCTCACGGACACGTCTCCTGAAACCCTCTGGGATCAGTTGAAAATGGCCATACTGCAATCCACTGAAGAGGTACTGGGCTTCTCCTCCAGGAAAAACAAGGACTGGTTTGACGAAAACAACCAGGAAATCCAGGAACTGCTGGCAAAGAAGCAAGCTGCCCACCAGGCTTACCTTGCAAAGCCGTCCTGGCCAGAGAAGAAACAAGCCTTCCGTCTCACATGCAGCCACCTTCAGTGCAAACTCCGGGAGATCCAAAATGAGTGGTGGACTAGCCTCACCAAACGAACCCAGCTTAGCACCGACATTGGCGACTTCAGGGGTTTTTATTAGACACTAAAGGTGGTGTACGGCCCCTCACCCCAAGTCCAAAGCCCTCTGCGCAGCTCAAAAGGCGAAGTCCTCCTCAGTAACAAGATCTCCATCCTCAATCGATGGTCAGAACACTTTCAATCCCTTTTCAGTGCCAACCGCTCAGTCCAAGAATCCGCCCTGCTCCAGCTCCCTCAACAACCCTTGAGGCTAGAGCTGGATGAGGTCCTTACCCGGGAAGAGACATATAAGGCAATTGAACAACTGAAAAGTGGCAAAGCAGCAGGTATGGATGGAATCCCCCCAGAGGTCTGGAAGGCTGGCGGCAAAGCTCTGCATACCAAACTGCATGAGTTTTTCATGCTCTGCTGGGACCAAGGAAAGCTGCCTCAGGACCTTCGCGATGCCATCATCATCAGTCTGAGAAATCAGACTGCTCAAACTACAGGGGAATCATGCTGCTCTCCATTGCAGGCAAAATCTTTGCTAGGCTTCTCCTTAATAGACTAATACCTAGTGTCGCCGAAAATGTCCTCCCAGAATCACAGTGTGGCTTTCGCGCAAACAGAGGAACTACTGACATGGTCTTTGCCCTCAGACAGCTCCAAGAAAAGAGCAGAGAACAAAACAAAGGACTCTACATCACCTTTGTTGACCTCACCAAAGCCTTTGACACCATGAGCCCACCCAAGTTCCTCAACATGGTTATCCAACTGCACGAAAACCAACAAGGTCGGGTCAGATACAGCAATGAGCTCTCCGAACCCTTCTTCATTGACAACGGCGTGAAGCAAGGCTGTGTCCTCGCACCAACCCTCTTTACTATCTTCTTCAGCATGATGCTGAAACAAGCCATGAAAGACCTCAACAATGAAGACGGTGTTTACATCCGGTACCACACGGATGGCAGTTTCTTCAATCTGAGGCGCCTGCAAGCTCACACTAAGACACAAGAGCAACTTGTCCGTGAACTACTCTTTGCAGACGATGCCGCTTTAGTTGCCCGTTCAGAGCCAGCTCTCCAGCGCACGACGTCCTGTTTTGCGGAAACTGCCAAAATGTTTGGCCTGGAAGTCAGCCTGAAGAAAACTGAGGTCCTCCATCAGCCAGCTCCCCACCATGACCACCAGCCCCCCCCACATCTCCATCGGGCACACAGAACTCAAAACGGTCAACCAGTTTACCTACCTCAGCTGCACCATTTCATCTGATGCAAGGATCGACAAAGAGATAGACAACAGACTCGCCAAGGCAAATAGCGCCTTTGGAAGACTACACAAAAGAGTCTGGAAAAACAAGAAGAAACACACAAAGATCAGCATGTACAGAGGCGTTGTCATACCCACGCTCCTGTTCAGCTCCAAATAATGGGTCCTCTACCGGCATCACCTACGGCTCCTAGAATGCTTCCATCAGCGCTGTCTTCGCTCCATCCTCAACATTCATTGGAATGACTTCATCACTAACATCGAAGTACTCGAGCTGGCAGAGTCCGCAAGCATCGAATCCATGCTGCTGAAGACCCAACTCCGCTGGGTGGGTCACGTCTCCAGAATGGAGGACCATTGCCTTCCCAAGATCGTGTTCTATGGCGAACTCTCCACTGGCCACCGAGACAAAGGTGTACTAAAGAAGAGGTACAAGGACTGCTTAAAGAAATCTCTTGGTGCCTGCCACATTGACCACCGCCAGTGGGCTGATATCGTCTCCAACCGTGCATCTTGGCGCCTCACAGTTCGGCGGGCAGCAACCTCCTTTGAAGAAGACCGCAGAGCCCACCTCACTGATAAAAGACAAAGGAGGAAAAACCCAACACCCAACCCCAACCAACCAATTTTCCCTTGCAACCGCTGCAACCGTGCCTGCCTGTCCCGCATCGGACTTGTCAGTCACCAACGAGCCTGCAGCAGACGTGGACATATCCCTCCATAAATCTTCATCCGCGAAGCCAAGCCAAAGAGAGATATGGAGTCCACCTGAAATTTACTCATGGATCACCACCTTTGGTGGATTTTGACAGAGTAGCGAACTCCAGCCTCTTTCAACTTGTCAGTGATCCCAGGAATCAAACGGCAATTGGCCTTTAAAGTAGCAAGTTTGAAAGAAAAATCTGCTCAATGCCGGCTGGTGTCAGATGCCGTCATCTCACGCCAGGGACTGATGGCCTCGACCCCCTAGTACAATGCAGATGCCGGCGTTGAGATCAGGCAAGCGTGAAATGAGCAATCACTCTCTCTTCTGCGTCATGTAGGCTCTTCCAATTAAAGGTAGAACAGACCAAACACCGGGGATGGACCCTTGCAAGTGTGAAAGCATTCAGTGTCCTGCTTAGGAGTGGTCCAGAGTGAAAGGCCAAACTCCCTTTCCTATCCCGGTTTAGTCGGCTACAAGTGTGAAAGGGGCTTCTGATTCAGGATCTAGCAGCACTGAAGGAGGACATTAGGCTCATTGTGCCTGTGATATTCCTTGAAAGCATTGTCTGATTGGTCATCGTTCCCTTGGCCCTGCTGCCTTCCACCTCCAGAGTGAAGCTTGACTGATTCACGTTTGAGGTTGACAAAACTGCACCATTGAGCATCCATTAGAGATTCTGTGTGTTTGGAAGGCATAGACCAGGCTATTACCTTTCATCCTGGAGCTGCTTGGTAACTCCAGACCTATATAGTAGTTTGTCAAAGGTCAAATGGGTAGAGGGTGGAAGGGAGAGAGCATGGCTCATGTGGCGGAGGATGGGGTTAGTATGGGGGAGAGTTAACTCGTGAGTCAGAGATCTGGTTTGTTTTTAAGGAGGTCCAACCTGGTCTTCCTGGCCCCATATTTTCATTTGAATCACAGAGAGAAACACCATGGAAAAAGGTCAGTCACCCCCATTGCATTATTCATGTTCCTCCTGCATTAATCCCACTTTCAATTCTCCTCACATTCTCATCAACCCTCCACAACACGCCCCCACCCCAACCAAATTCTAATTCTCACCTGAAGAGAAACAGATAAGTCTGCAGATGCTGTGATTGTAATGAAAACACAGAAATGTTGGAGGAACTCAGCCGGTCTCGCAGCGTCCATAGCAGGTAACTGAAGTTTCGGGCCCAAGCCCTTCTTCGAGGTATGAGTAAAGGCGGGCAGCTGGGGAGGGTAGAATGGGCAGGGGGAGGAGTACAGACTAACAAACAAAGGGTGATAATTGGACATGCATAGAACCGGGGGGGGGGGGGGGGGTGGGGGGGGGGAGGAAGTTCTATCATCCACCTGCACACTAACAGCAGTTTACAATGTATTGGACATGGGATGAAACTCACATGATCAGAGAGAATATGCAAACTCCAAACAGATAGCACCCAAGGCCAAGGTTGGACCAGGGTCTCTGACTCAATGAAGCAATTGCTCTGAGAACTGTACAATATTATTCAATATTCTCCTGGTTGGGAAGCAAGATCTCAAGTATGTTCATAAACCTAATTTGTATGACAAAGGAAGTGGCCACATTAAACAAATAGAAGTGTAGCAATAATGGGGCAGTACCAGTACCTTGTCAGCAGGTTAAGATCCCATTTACACCAAGAAAACCTCACATTCAGAATGAGAATACCGAAAAGAGGTGGTCTGCATTTAATTTATTATCACGAGCACATCCTTTTTGGGCAAGAGTTCCAAATAGAATATATTAGCTAAAAGCTTACAACGAGTTCATTGGAACATCGCATAAGAAATAGGAACAGGAGAAGCCCATCTGGCCCATTGAGCCTGCTCTGTCTTTCAATAAGATCATGACTGATGTGGCCATGGATTCAGCTGGACTTAATGGCCAGTGACTCTAACCCCCTAGTTCCACAATTATTCAAAAATCAATCTCTCCGTGTCTCAAATATATTTAATAAGGCAGCCACTACTGCTTCATTGGGCAATCAATTCCTATCTGTAACCATTTTATAAACAGAAGCTGATGATTGGTGAATAAATAGGACCAATGTATTAGTTGTATCAGACAAGTTCCAGTCCTCCTTCCACATCAAGTCTTTCATCAATGAACTTCAGTTGAATCTTTCAGAGTTGAGGATCAATCTCTGGCAGAATTAAGTGAACCTGTACTGGTTTCACTGCCTGTTTCCCAGGAATGTTCCTGATTTGTCCAGGTCAACGAGCTGAAGGAGGACTAGCCCCATTCACACTGGCACTTTAACCCAGTAATTAACCGCCAGTCTATCAGTTAACGTGCCGGTGTGAACGCTCGCGAACAGGCACGCAGGCGTCAGATTGCCCCGGGGATGAACCGTCTAGAGAGGGTGTATCATCATGGATCCACCCAGTGTGAAAGGTGTGTAGGACATCACCGCTGGAAGATAGGTGCTCCTTTGCTCTGGGATGCCGGGTGGTGAGTGTGAAAGGGCACAGAGAACCGGTTAACATTGGTCAAGAGTGAACAGCAAAAACTCTATTTTGAACCAGTTCGTTAAACTGCCAATTTATCGGTTATCTAACGTGAAAAGGGCTATTGTTGTATTACACAATCTCCTTCCTTTTAACCTGACATTGTCCTGTTGAGTTGACGACTGGTTATTGCTCGTCTCCTTTCCATCCAACTTATTTAGTCTGCAGGTGGTGACACAGAAGGTTGTGTATTTCAATTGGAGCGGATTTCACAGTTTATGAGTGGCTGGCTGTTGCTGGGGTAAATGCTGCTTCCCTCCATTCTTCATGTAATCTTCCCTCCTCCTCTTGGGCGTTGGTTGGGGCATGGAGTATCTCACTGTCTTGCCCTAACGCTGCTGGAGCTAGTCTGTGATTTAAAAACATCTGAATTAAAAGTTATTGTCATAAAAATGTCACAAAATTCATTGTTTTGTGGCAGCGTCAAACAGTACAAACATTTATGTAAATAATCTTTCAAAGTAATAATGCAAGAAAACATCAAAGTAAGGCAGCGTCTGTGGTTCATTGATCATTCAGGAATTTGATGGCAGCTGTCCTTGTGCCGCTGAGTCCTCATCTTCAGGCTCCTGTACCTTTTTCCCAATGGTAGCTGAGTGAAGAGGGTGTGGCCTGGTTGGTGGGGGTCCTTGAGGATAGAGGCCACTTTCTTAAGACACCTCCTCATGTAGATGGAGTAAAGTCCGGTGCCCGTGATGTCACAGGCCGAGTAAACAACCTTCTGGAGATTTTTCTTCTCCTGAGTGTTGGTACCTCTATGCCAGACAGTGATATAGCCATCCAGAATGGCCTCCACGGTACATCTGTAGAGGTTTTCGAGAGTCTTCGGTGACCTACCGAATCTCCTCAAATTCCTCACAAAGTATCGTCACTGCCGAACATCTAAGTGGACTAAGATTTGCAATTCAGAAATCTGTGAGAATAACAATGTGTGTGCATGCATGCCTGTACATTCTTGTAGTGTGCATGTGGTAATGCATTGTTTGTCTTACAAATGGAATGGTATATTGTTTCCGCAGGTGCACATTTTAATGGGTTCCTGTTACAAGACAAAGAAATTCCTGTTATCCCTGGCTGAGAACAAGCTGGGGCCTTGTACGCTGCTGGCTTTGAGAGGAAATCAAACAATGGTAGAGGTAGGACTCACACATCACAGTGATGTCTATCTGCTCATGAACAGTGTATTGTTCTTCACTTGTATTTTTTGCAGCAAATTTTGCAATGCCATTGTGCACATTCTTATGACG